>NW_026067939.1:10735882-10871770 GCF_014885135.2 Alexandromys fortis | reverse complement strand
AGAGAGAGAGAGAGAGAGAGAGAGAGAGAGAGAGAGAGAGAGAGAGAGAGAGAGAGAGAAAATCAGTAAATGAGAGCAATGCTTCAATCCACACACCAAGAGACACTACCTGGGAAGAGGAAATATAAGGGAGTTCTTGGGTGAAATGTGGGAAAAGACAGAATGGGAATACAATGGATCAAGTGTGGGTGGATTATTGAAAAAGCTGACTGGAAAGTGGTCATTTTATGGTCAGGTAGAAAACCTGGTTCAATAGAGAGTTTCAGGAGTCTACAAAGATTACCTCAGCAAAACCTCCTAGCATAAATATTTAGCCACCTCCAGTGATAGGCCCGTTCTCCTGAAAAATCCCAGAAATTGAATATATATTAAAACAGATTTTTATCTGAATCATTTGAGTGGTATGCATAGTCAGAGTAGCTAAAAAGTGGCTGTCTCACTAAAGACTGAGAAACCCCAGGTAGATTTTTAGTCAGTGATACTAGAAGCCATGCTGGTTGCCTTAGCAGTCTTAAGTTGCTGCCAAAAGACTATAGGATTCTGCAATAGTTACAGTTTATTATCGAAATGAATAAAAAGCTAGTTCTAATTTTACTAAAACAATCAGCTGAGGCAGCCCCACAGTCGGTGCAAACAGCAAGAGTGAATGCCACGCAAGCGAAATAGCAGTACTTTCCTTCTTCCACATCCTAATATTTGGGCTACTAGTAGAGAGTAAGAAAATTCTCTACCCACCAATGCTAAGCAGGCAATCTCTCAATGAAACTTTCTTTCCAAGTGTTTCTAAGTAGTGTCAAGTGGAAAATAAAGTTAACCACCACAGTTCTTGTTTTTTTTTTTTTTTTTTTTTTTTTTTTTTTTTTTTTTTTTTTTTTTTTTTTAAGTAGTAGAGCGAGTTTGGTTCTGAAAATGCATCTAAACTGCAGACTCCAGCTGAGCTATAAAGGCAAGTTAATATCCAAATTTTGACATCTGAACATGCCCTAGAAAAGAGAGTTGGTTTCTAGGGGTATGAATCAATTTATAACAATCTAATATTGGAGTCAACAAAAACTGATAATGCTGAATAAAGTGGAGATTATATACTTCAAATATATCTTTAATTTCTATATCACAGGTGTTGAAGCTTTTCAAATGCTAGCAATTGAAATGCGTCAAGGAATCAATCTGATTTTACAGTTATTCCACCATGGGGATATTTGCTTATTTGGTCTAGATGAAGCACTTGAGATTGAACACACCAGTATTTAAGTTTTGATGGAGAATCAGGAGACATTACAATAGCTTGAATTGTTTAAGACTATCTTGGACATGCATGACCAACAACTGGATCATAGGTATCCCATATTTGGAACCTGTGGCTTTAAGGAGGAATAGTATCATCTTCAAGTGTAACTTCAATTAAAATCTTTTATGTGAAAATTGTGTGTCTGTGTATGTATGTATGTATGTAAATATACTTTATGAAATAGTACATTTTTATAGTCTTTTTAAACATCCTAAGTGTTAGTCGTCCCTGTCCTCATTCCATGCTCTGCCTTAAAATCCCATCATTTTCCCCTCTAAATGTCTCTCCTATTGTTCCTTTTGCTCTTTATGTCACCTGTGTTATTCTGGTCCACAATGGGACACACGCTTCTTGACTGGAATCAATGTTAAAATTGAAAATGTAACTGTTGTATCATAGAAATAAATATCCACTGTGGTGAAAAGTAACACCACACTGGGAGGAGGCAGAATGAATACAAGGAAACAAAGAGTTCAAACAATCTTTACATTGAAGCCAAAAAACAGAGAGAAATGTGCAGAAATCGAACTTTAGATAAGAAATGACCAAGACTTTTGCTTTCAAAATTGTGCATCCTAAGTAGCTTCATAAGTCAGCAAATTTCTAACAAAATAAGTCAATTATACTATGTTTGGACACCTCATTGAAAGAATGGTAAAAATCAAAATAAAGTGAGGAAACAATAAAAGTTATAAAGGATGGGGATACATTCTCCTTAAGTAATTATAGCTTAATCACACGTAATAATAGTGTATCAGGAATGCATGTTGCAATCTCTGGATTCCCTTCCAAAAGAAGATTAAGTACATTGTATAAACTACAGTTTAATAAAAGAATAAAAATTGGAATAGCAACCAATTATGGTTTAATCCAAAGGCAGGCAACAGAGTAAATAAAAGACAAATAATAAGGAACTGTATAATGGCAATTGAATTATATATATTATATATTAGGCTCAATTTAATTAAATGCTACAAGTAATAGAGTGGGAACATTAGTTTGTGTATATAAAACCAAATTTAGAAAAAAAGGCATAGGCTTTAAAGATAATGACACAAATATCTAGAAAATAAATGAGAGTAGCAAGATGCAAAGGACAGAAGCAAAGCAAGCTGCTAATGTGAAATTTAATTAAATCAGCTGGGGTTATGAAGAGTGTATCCTGTATGAAAAACTCCATGTGCTATTTCAGGGCTGCAGTAGGCAGTTGCAAAGGCTTTATTCTGTAGACTCTGATGACTGATAGTTCTATACACAGCACAGCCCTGGGAATTTTCAGTTTCTGAAATTGTAGTCATTGTGCAAGTACTAAGAAGCTGGCTATGCTTTCACCTATATCTGTGTCTTTAGGCTCAGCATCTTCATTCATGGCTACTTTACAAGGAGTATTAGGCTTAGGTTAGCTCAGTTGCTTCATTGCCATCTCCTTAAAAAGGTAGGATGCATTTAAAGAGGCAGAGGCAGGCAGATCTCTGTGAGTTTGAGGCCAGCCTGGACTACAAGAGTTAGTTTTAGGACAGGCTCTAAACTACAGCAAAACCCTGTCTCAAAACAAAACAAAAGCCAGGCGGTGGTGGCACACGCCTTTAATCTCAGCACTCAGTAGGCAGAGGCAGGCGGATCTCTGTGAGTTCGAGGCCAGCATGGTCTACAAGAGCTAGTTCCGGGACAGGAACCAAAAAGCTATGGAGAAACCCTGTCTCAAAAAATCCCAAATCAACAACAACAACAAAAAACCAACAACAACAACAAACAAACAAACAAAAAACCCCACCACCACCACCACCAACAACAAAAAAACATTTCTGCTGACTCAGTACTTAGAACATTTCCACGTTTGGACTGATCACACTTTGCTCTGCACTTAATCCCTATTGTCACTAAATGGCTATCGTCACTAAATGGCTAGGTCCTCCCTGCATACTAAAAACTATTGCATACCTATTTTTGATCCACCTGTTTCATTTCACAGGAGAAGATATAGAACTAGATATATAAAAAGCAGAAGTTGGTGCTTTGTCTGACTCATTTTTATTTATACTGTGAATATCATCAAGAGGAAAATCCTCATTCTGAGTTCTTGCCTTACCTCCTCTCACACCTGGCAGCTTAGCTCTCTTGAATCCTGTTTCTAACAGTGTACTTAAAGGAAATGAGATATGGTAACAAGTTAAGCTCTGATAAAATATATTCCCCATTAAGAAATAATTATTCTGATTCTTGAAGCATATTTTGTGTAAAATGGGAAGCAAATGATGAAATTTAAATTACTGTGCTTAACCATAGATTGCCACTAATAGGTAGAGACATAAGCCAACAAGAAAATGAATGAATAAGAATACAGGACATTGAAGAACATAATTAGCTAGTGTTTCTTAACTTTCTCATTGCAAACATACAACAAATCTAGTTTGGAAATGGGTTAGAGTGTGAGCCATAATACAAATGTGTATTCTCTTTTAAATGGCCATTCTACTTTTAGGAAATCACTGTAGAATTCTCCTTTTCCATCAGAGATACACATAAATGTTCAGAAGCTGACTGATGAAATGTCAAGAAACGGTCTATGCTTAACGGAGTAGATACATAGAATATTGTTGTAACTTAGGTTTGATAGAGTTAATTATTACACAACAGAATGTGAACAATAGTAACCATTGAATGGGGTGACTAAGAAAATGAGATCAGATATTGAAATGCATGTACCTGTGATTTTAGTAGGATACATATAAAAGCAGATAAGAATTAATCTCTATTGCTAGAAGGCAAGAAGAGCAATCATATTTTAGAAGTAAATTCTAAAAAGGGCTTGTATGAATCTGTGCTCTGATGGTGATATTTCTCTTGATCAATCAATTGGTTCCAAATGAGGACAGGTTGAATTCTTCATGGTTACAATAAATCTATGTGTATATGTGTGTATATAAAAATATACATATACATATTATATTTAAATGAAAATTGATGTTGAAATTTAGAATTTAATGCATTTGAATAAATAAATCTCATAATCAGCATAAAACTGGCTTATTGGCCTCAGTATTTATATGAATACACAAGAATATGCATCAGTGTCTCAATGAAAGCAGATTTTAGGAAGATAGATGCATTTGATAGTGATACTGTAAAAAGTACTTCTATCGCCACCCCCATGGAACTCTTTACAAGAAAAGCTGTTAGGGAATTGTTAACATCTATAAAAGCTACTATAATTGTGTCCAGAAAATTAATTCGCTTTCTAGAGACTCACTGGGCAGTTGTTTACCCCAATAGTCCTCAGTCGAATATGCTAGGCACTTTATCTTCGAGTATACTGTAAGAAAAACTGTGAGCCTTCTCAAGCCCGAGTGCTCAAGATGTGGTGCCCCGTATGTTGCTATTGGGAGGCAGAATACCATAAGGAGTTGAGGTCTTTGAATAGTTGCAGGCGTGTCTTCATAGGGCACCATAAGATCTTTCTCTTTGTCTTTTGCTTACAGAGTTATGGGAGAACACTTTGCAACAACTTTGTTCCTATCAGGATGAGATGCCATGCAAAAAGACTCAAGTCATGAGTCCACCAGTCATGGACTGGATATTCCAAAACTGTAAACAAAACAAATCCATTTTTTTTCTTTTAAGTGAACCATCTCAGTTACTTCATTATCATGATTACAATTTGTCAGACACATAGGAATTCAAAGATAAATGTGGAATTCAGTCCAAATCTTCTGTACAGGAAAATTTGCTGTCTTGTGGAGAGGGGCTTTGTCAATACGTAGGATCTGTATCTAGAAGTTTGTTGTATGATGTGTTTCTCTAAGGCAACTGACCACAGTTATTAACAACCTAATGGAATGAGGCTAGCTTTAGTTGATATTTGGGTATTCTGAAGCCACCTTTACAAGTAGATACTTCCTCATATTATTCTTGGTTATAGTTTGCTAAAGCCAAAGATGAACAAGATTTAGAAGGTGAGGGAAATGCAGCAAATTGTGCATTGTGTGAGAGGCACAGAAAATGCAGAGATAGTAACAGTGAGAGGTGGCTTCTCAGCCTTCTGGCTAATCTCCAGGGCAGTAATTCTGAAAGCCAATGGGCATTTAATTTGGTTTCACAGGTAACCAACTACTGTATTTGATAGACTTAACTCTTATATTGACAAGCAAACATAGCCAAAATATGTTCCACTGTCCCAGTTTAGAATAACAATATTAAATAAAACTAAAACTATAAAATTAAGAAATTGCCCATTTCCCTAAGATAGTGTTAATATATGACAGTAAATCACTGTTTTCATCAGACTTAGACCTCAATTAGCCTTTGGAGTTTTAGAAGTTTAGAGTTATATTTTGATTTGTGGAAAATAATGAATACCTAACTTTTAATTATTTAAAACATGCAATACTGATTTTGGAAAAGGAATAAGTATATATGAAGCATAATTAAATTTATTTTAAATGAATTTCATATCAGAATATCTTGTCAATATCATTTTCTCTTTTACAGATCATTCCAGAATTTTGAATATTTTCACATTTATGCCTAGAATCTGAAAAAGTGTTGCTGCCTTCATTTTTTATCTCAATTAAGTGACCCTGCCAAGCCCATCTGCAGGCTGACTTTGTCAGTGAGTGCGCCCTTCACCGCTGTAGTGTTCCACTGAAGCCTCTTTATTACACTCTGAAAACATGGTCAAAGAATATGACATTTACTTTAGTGTGATGCTTCTCTTTCATTTTATGGCTACAGCTGAGGTGTCGGAAGGTGAATATGAGAGTCATAAAGCATTTCCCACCAAATAGGAAGGTCAAATTTATGATCCAATGTAAGTCCTCAATCAATAAGAAATATCAAGAAATACAGTCCTTTAAAGTAGAATCTTCTTCAGCTAAGTATGGAACAAAGGAAAATGTCAAAGAACTTCATGTGGCTCTTTTAAATTAAAATAAACCTCTGGTTGAGTTAACACACATAACAAATATCATCTTAATACTTTTAAGGAGTTTATTATTCTTTTCATGTTATTATTTTTAATATGCACCTAGTAGTAATTCATCATTAGTCATAAGCAATTAAATCATTAAACCACTTAATTTTTACTTGAAATTCTGCCTGAATCTATAAATGTCTAAGTAGTATGGAATAATTACTTCAAATGTGGTCAAAATGGTCTCAAAAGTTTTTAACATTTAAATGGATTTTTATTCAGCATAGAAGATCACTAACTATTCAATATAGGCAATATGGTATATGAGATTGGAAGGGTTGTGCCCTTGAATAAGAAATTACCTATTACTTTTTCACTTTATTTGATTAACAAAGCATCTGTAGTTACCCACCAGTGAATTTCCCATGGACATTATTTTAAAGGCACATTTGGCTCTGTGTAAGTTAGTGAGATGAACAAATCTAGGCTCATTAGGCTTTATTAACATTTCCCTATTGGTTTGTAATCAAGTCTATATGCTGGAAAGGGGCCTGTGTTTGTAATTAGCAAGTGGGTGACTATTTTCTTTAAATTAACTGGGTTTTATAAGAATAGTGCTATAGCTAAACCTGTACTATACCTAAAAAATTGTTCCCCGTTTCCAACACTGGGAGAAAGCTAGCCAACGTTTGCTAGCAAGTATTTTCATGATAGCTGTGTGAAACAAAAGGAACTGTAGGACAAAAGGAATATTTAAAAGTCCAATAGATTCTTGAAATTGAGGTATAAAGACCCAATAAGAATTGGTCCCCAGGGCGTCAAAACTTGAACTCCCAGAAATGCCAGAAGCACTATTTACTTCCTCCCCTTTTTCCTTCTTGCCCACTGTCCCTGTGTAATGCTGTGTGCGGCATAAATTAGGCAGACAGTTTATTGAGTCTATTTTAGCCTGTCATCTCTAACGCACAGGGTATCACTTTCAAGGTGTCACTTCAGAAGAAGAAAGACAGAGTAGAGCAGTATTTTAAGCCTGACTGGATAAAAAATATGGTTTGGAAAATGCAAGTGCAATATTATCGAAAGAACTCAGGAAGATGCACCACGTTTGGAGTAAATTTAACTTTGATTATTGACGTGAGTTCTCATATTTGCATAAAATCATGTACAGTCAATAAAATGTACATCACTAATGAAAAAGTGGAATGTTCAGGTCTAAATTTATTCTATTCCACCAACCCTTTTTACTTAAGGTGACCACCACCACCATCATCATTTTTATATCACAGTACTTATGATTTGAATTCATACTCTTGAATTTTAATGAGTAGTATTTTAATATATTGTTTATTTAATAATTTTCTAATTCTTTATATGGTACAAAATGTCAAATTTATAGTGTTGCCTATGCTGCAGGTCAATCATCTCACTAAAATTGCAATTATGACAGGGGATGTCACTTTGGTTCTGCATCTGGAACTACGGAACAGATATTTCTA
Source organism: Alexandromys fortis (assembly GCF_014885135.2). NCBI lineage: Eukaryota > Metazoa > Chordata > Mammalia > Rodentia > Cricetidae > Alexandromys > Alexandromys fortis. The sequence continues at coordinate 10,864,077 of NW_026067939.1, read as the reverse complement.
CACCATTATTAATTTTTGTAATACATATAAAATTTTTTTCTGTGTCTTTTTTATTATTAATTTTTTTTAAATTTCCGCCTCCTCCCCGCCTCCCTTTTCCCTCCCCCTCCCTCCACTCCCCATTCCCCACTCCCCTCCTCCTCCCTCTCCAGTCCAAAGAGCAGTCAGGGTTCCCTGCCCTGTGTGCAGTCCAAGGTCCTCCCCCCTCCATCCAGGTCTAGTAAGATGAGCATCCAAACTGGCTAGGCTCCGACAAAGCCAGTACATGCAGTAGGGTCAAAACTCAGTGCCATTGTCCTTGGCTTCTCAGCAGCCCTCATTGTCCACCATGTTCAGAGAGTCCGGTTTTATCCCATGCTTATTCAGGCCCAGTACAGCTGGCCTTGGTGAGTTCCCAATAGATCAGTCCCACTGTCTCAGTAGGTAGGGCCCCTCATGGTCTTGACTTCCTTGCTTATGTTCTCCCTTCTTTTTTTCATCATTTGGACCTTGGGAGCTCAGTCCATTGCACCAATGTGGGTCTCTCTCTCTATCTCCATCCATCGCCAGATGAAGGTTCTATGGTGATATGCAAGATATTCATTAATATGGTTATAGGATCGGGGAATAAACATAGGACTTGATGATGGGAGGTCACACTACACACAAGTTGCTATAAATCTGAATTTGGTCATTATGCATCTCAAACTAGTAATAATATCAATATTACTAATAAAAATTATTATAAAATCTGATTGCAGGACATGGTCGGTGTAGGCTACCATTCCATTATTGCTAGGAGTGTCTTCTGGAGTCTTCCTTGTAGATTCATGAGAGATTCCCTTGTATTTGGTTTCTAGCTACCCCAAAATGCCCCCCACATACTCTCCCTTCCATCCATGCCTTGCAATCCAATTTCTCATGTTCCCTTCCCCACTGACCGAACCAGTCTAACCAGGAGATTTCTATTTTTCTTTCCCTAGGAAATACACAAATGCCCCCTCCCCCTTTTGAGTCCTTTTTGTTACTTAACCTCTTTGTAGTTGTGGATTGTAGCTAATAACCACGTATGAGTAAATAAATTCCCTGTTTGTTTTCCTGGGTCTGGGTTACCTCACTCAGGTATAATTTTTTTTTAGTTCTATCTATTTGCGTTTAGATTTCCAGGTGTCATTGCTTTTAACAGTTCAGTACTACTTACTTGTATAAATGTACCACATTTTCTTTAGCCATTCTTTAGTTAAGGGCCATTTAGGTTGTCTCCAGGTTCTGGTTATTACAAGGAAAGCTTCTGCGAACAAAGGGGAGCAAGTGTCTAGAGACTGATGGAAACAAATAAAGAGATCCATAGTTAAGCACGAGACAAGCTCAGGAAACCTGTTTATAGAGGGAGAAAGATTGTATAGGATGGGAGTGGGGGGGAGGGTCAAGGGAATCACAAGGTGTTGGGACCATTTGGAGTCCTGGCCTCCAGCTGCTCTTCCCTGCTAGTGATCTTTACTTTCCTTCTGATTTGAATTACTGAAAGCTGTGTCAAAGTTGTTTACCAGCTCTGCTTCACGAGCATGTTTTGTCTTGGCCTTGAGGATCAGAGGATAAGGTTTTCACCTGTTGGCCCACTTGACTATTGGGTATATAAGCCTCCTTGGTGCTATTGAATAAAGGGCTTCTTACCAGTGACTAGAGGTTCATGTCTCTGTCTCTCTGTCTGTGTGTGTGTTTCAATCTCCAGCCCCTTGCCCAAAACTTGCAAACTATATGGTAGCGCATAGAGCACAGACAGGTGTTGTGCGCTACAACAGGAAACCCACAGAAACAACAACTGACCTGGGCTCATAGGAGCTCACAGACTCTGGACCAACAGCCAGGATGTTTGCACGGAACTCACCTAGGCCCTCTATTTATGTGTCACAATTATGTAGCTTGATCTACTTGTGGGACTCCTAGTTGTGGTAACAGGGGCCTCAGGAATGGATTCCTCATACTGGGTTGGATTGCCTAGCCTTTAAACAAGGAGGAAGCTTTTTCTTGTCTCAACTTGATAGTTCATGCTTTCTTGACACACATGCCTCTTTCTGAAATAGAAACAGAGAAGTGGATTAGGGTGAGGGAGGGTAATGAGAGGAGAAGAGGGAGGGGAAACTGGTTAGGATATAAGCTAAATAAATATATTTAATTAAAAATTATTATAGCATGTTAAAGTTTTGTTTAAAAATTACATACATTTTTATGCTTCCTTAACAAAAGATAAATTTTATTGACTAATAAATATTATTTTTCTCTAATAAAAGATAATTCTTCCCAAAGGAACATTCTTACTCTAGAAAGAAAGATAAGAATTTCATACATAATAACAAAATACACTAATTCAATATACAAAGGCCACTAACTCAAGTTTAAAACATGAGTCAGAAAGTGCATGAGAATGAACTATCTACAGCTTCAAAATGGCACCTCACAGATATCACAAGTACTAAGGTTACTCTTATTCATCCTGAACACTTGATTTAGTCACAACACTTCAGACAAAGAACCACATGGTCAGTATTGAGCACCTGTACCACCTATGAAGTAGGCAGTGTCCAGGAACGATCCATTACTGTTTTGAGGAGTTCTCTAAAATGTTGCCAGCGTTTTCTTTGTTGACTCCACATGCCAACAGAAAGACTTGAGTATCAGAGCGTTTTCTGGTCCTGGAGAAGATGAATGTGTGGGTTCTAGCACTGCTATTTAGAAGTGAGTAGATAATGAAGAGTAATTAATAATTTTTAAGGGAGAGATTATGAGACTAAGCAATGAATTTTGAATAAAATACCCATATGAAATGACTAAAATTTACTAATGGCCAAATTTTCACAGTATCCATCCTTTCAAAATGTGATAACCATTCTTGGTTGTTAGTTTGACTATGTCAGGAATCAATGAAAACTCAAACAGCTAACCATATTTAGGAAATATTTTTTCTTGATCATATAATTTGAAGATGGAGCAACCACTTACCCTGGGCTATGCTGTGTAGTGGCAACCTATATAAAGGTCATGGGAAAAGAAAAACTTGGACTTTTTTCCTGCTTGTCCTTAATTTATGGCAGGTTTATATATCCTACTGATGAGGTATTCCTTCACTGGCAGGATAGCATTCAAACATATATTGAAGACCACCAGAGTCAGCCAGACTCATGGACTGAACAATTACTAAATTCTTGGACTTTTTATCAGGAAGCAACCAATGGTAGACTAGCCAATGAAACCACAGCCTTTAAGTCACTCTAATAAAGCTCATACCTATGAATATCCATATCTATTCATATATTTATTTGATACTGATATTGATGTCTATATCTATCTACCATCTATCTATCTATCATCTATCTATATATCTACCTATCTATCTTTCTATCTATCATCTATCATGATCATTCTACAAGTTCTGCACATCCTGAGAACCCTGAGTAATACAGACTGTGGTGACAGAAGAGCTTCTCATGCAACAAAAGCATAAGAATGAATTTCTTTTCTTTATTTTAAATTCTCTGGCCCAGGCTTTTCAAATTGCGGACACTACAGTTACTGACACCTACATTCTGTATGCTTTGTTAGATCCTACATTGTGCTTTGTAATGATGTTAGGTAGTTGAGGAGACCACCATAGTGTTTTGCTTTCCTAAAAATCAGGCTGAATTTCATAAAGAAAATGACTTATTTCTTCACTGTTATGATGCAAAAGAGGAAACACAATATAGCAAAAACAAAAGAAATGGAAGAGAGCTACAGGGCATGGTGAGTAAATGGACCAGGAACAGTGTCCTGCTCATTCCTTCACTTGTAAAATAGAAAGGGCGAAGAATAAATGTCTCACATTATCTATGTCAGCTTTTGGAAGTTAGGAAGTGGAAGAAAGTGGTGGAGAAAATGCCACAGTCTACAGTGGATATTGGAGAATCGTTTTGACGAATACTGACAGAAGAATTATTTGATTTTGTCTTATGAGATTCTAAAATTCTGAAATGCTTTCAGGGATCCTAACTACTTTAGAACCAAGAGAAGATGCATGAGTGTGACTAGACATCTACACAGCCTGGCTAAGCACATTTCTAGAGATGTTATTTGTAAGAGGTTTAAAGCTGGCCCTTTTCCTAAAACTTCAGAGTGTTTCTGCCCCATGGATTAGATTGCAAGTTCTGTACGTTTAATAAGAGCAGCCAGTGAACCTGCGCCACCTTCATTCTGTATTTTAGATAGTACATATGTGTACAGTTTCTAATTGAACAGGGAACTTGAAAAGAACACTATGGTTAGCAGATGTGTACTCTATGGTCAGTGAGGAGAGGGCACAGGACATACTAGCCAGAAAGAGGCAATCAATTGAAGAAAAATCATGTACTCAGAGACATTGTCACCGGAAAAAGAAATCCAGAAAATAGTAGGGTAAGAATTGTTCTTTTATCAGTCTTATGTCGAAGTTAAACATTTTTTTTTTCAATCTCTTATGGTAGGTATAGGGCTATGTCTCTAACACTCAATTCCCAGTGCCCCTGCTCTACTAAATTGTTGAACAGTTCAGGGTTCATTTGAGATGGGAGCTTTTACAATGAACAGTAGTTAGAATGGATATAGTCCAGCAGTTTTCAATTAGCGGGTTCACGTTGGTGCTTCTTCTTGGGTTAATTTGATATTTTCTGGATGTCTGCTTGCATTCTAGTCACAGAGACATATATCCATGCTTTACAGTTTTCACAGTTCAGGCAGGAAAACTAGCTCCTACAGGTAAGCAGCCAAGTGTAATATGGTGGCACAGGGCTGGATGTTGTCTGCAAGCATGGTACAAGCCAGAGAAGTACATTTAAAAAGAACTTGAAATGAAGCCCGAGGTGGTTAAGGCCTGAGATTTCAGTGCCTGGGAAATTGGAGCAAAATGACCTCAAGTTCAAGGTCAGTCTGGGCTAGGTAGGGAGACCTTGTGGATGGGGGTTATAAAGATGAGGGGGTAGGTAAATGAGACACAAATTTGAAAAACAAAACAAAACAAGGACATTTAGAGAATGAGGTACGTCTTTAAAGAAAGACTTCATGTTAGAAAAGGATATAAGTAGTGTGGTGCTGACGAAACTTACAATTGTATCCTAAAATGCCAACACAAAACTGTTACACGAAGAGATTGTTGTGATGTGCAAAGAAGGGATTTTGGTTATCTTTGATAATTGGTTATATTTTACCAGTCTGCATCTTATGAACTACTAATGTTTAGGCCTAAAAGAAAGAGAAATGATTGTGCCGTGAATTTTATATCATGTTGTCATTATTCAGAATAGTTCATATGCAAAAACATGAATGGATGTGTATTTAGTTATTAATATCAGATTAAGAATATAAGTATGAATGGATAACATACCCCAAATGAAAAATTGTTAAGAAATTGCTAATGTTGATAATTCAATTCCTCTGATATGGTCTTACCTAAGTGTGGACTTTTTTCTACCCCATCAGACAGATACTTGCCTAATTGTTTTTATTTTAGCTTCCTTTGAACTTTACATTTTTCATATATTTATAGAAGTCATGTGGCTTGAAATTTTCTGTATTTTAAATTTAGTACTGTTTATGAATTTAATATTATGTTATGTGTGTTTATATTATGGACAGAGTTAATCTATGCTTTTACTATCTTATACCCCTTTCCTCCCCTCTGTTACTGGGGACATAGCTTTGCTCTTCTCTACAGAGCCACATTACAGGCACTACTCCACCACACCTGTGTGGAGACTCCTGCGGAGATCTCCTTTTAGTATGTATAGATGGATTCATGCTTTTCTGCACATGTACTTAGAAATGTAGTTCATTTTTAGTAAGGATATGAGTGTTAAAATTCTTATGTATAGTACACCTAAGAGGGTAAAAACAATGGCTGTATCTTCACCTGTTTAGTCTGGGTGAAGAATCAGTCTTCAAACATGTGATAATGTCACACTTCTTCACTCTGCCTTGACAATGTGCAAAATTGAATCCATCCAGTTTCTAGTTTACATGTATCTGATAATAAATGTGATTGACTGTCTCTTTACAGCTTCCATAATTCTATGAATTGCCTCTTTCAGAATGCTTTCTTGTATATTTCTTGCTTTTGTATTAGCTAGTTTGTCATTTTCATGCGGATCTGTGGGAGGTTTTTTATATTTCTTTATTGGTTATATGTGTTTTGAATATCTTTCTCTGGTTTGCAAATTGAATTTTCAATGTCTATAAAGTGTTTTAGATACAGAAGTTTTCTACTTTTATTGTAATGTCATTTGTCAGTCTTTGGTTTTATGAAAGGATATCTTGTCTTAAGAAATACTGTGCAACGTCAAGCTAAATAATAGGGCAATTGGATATTATTCCAGATTTCAAAAATAATACTTTTGACATCACTTCTTATTTCTTAGATGTCTACCTTTGATTTAAAAAAAATAGAATCTAATTGCTTTCATTTCATACAAGTAATCATTTTTGTTGTCTATTCATTTAAAAATCCTAACTTCTTTACTGATTTCTGACACTACTTTTATCACATTGCAAGGTGCCCTCTACTACATTTTATTAAATACATGTTCATCTCTGCTCTGCTAATGTATTGCAATCTCTGTAATACTCTACACCACACAGCAGACTCCTCTACCTATGCAGAAGCACATTGACTTGTCTCATATCTCTCTTTTTACATAAAATTTTAAAATGCAAGTGTTCTGAATACTTTAACCACTTTTACATTAATTTTATTAAATCTACTGAGAATTTTGTGAAAAAATTGTTATTTACAATATTTTCCTCCCTATATTGACACTATTCCTAATGATTTTGACGGTTTTTGTTCTATCAGGAATCTATAATTGTTTACAAAGAGATTTAGAAATGCCTCTGTATATATTCTCCATGTATGCATATTCTTACCTGCTGCTGTAATTTGTAGTATCTTCTATTTGTTAATTTCAAATATATAAAAAAATTGAAATTGACGAACATATTCAAAAATTTAAATTTTTTCAAATTTAAATTGGTTTCAGTTTTTATAATGTTATCCATCATATATTTGTTCATAGTTGCCAAACGCTAGCATTTTAGTTTTGTTCTAACCTATATATGCTATCTCGGCAATTTGTAGTAAAGTTTCATGTTTATTAAATCAATCTATCAGTATTTTCTAGATGTTTGTATTCTTTACATTCACTGGAAAAGTAAATAGACTTCATAGCATAATATTTTAACTATCATCTATAAAGTCAATGTATACTTGGTAAATGCTATTATAAAGAAAATACATAAATTTTAAGAATATTAGCACAATACTGTAAGTTTGATAGTGAATCTTTTTTTTTTGGAAGGTTCTACATGCAAGTGATAATGAACAATTGGAGCCAGACATTGCATTCCCTTTGACTTGCCTAGACTGCTTTCTGCAGGCTAATTAAGACAATAAGATCCTCTTGCGGCGCGACATAAATGGACAGGAGCTGCTATCTGAATCCTGTTTCTTTTCTCCCTCTTTATTGCACCAGTAAGTTAATTGACTAGGAGAATGTTGGTTCCTACTGTTTCCAAGTCTGTAGATTATAGCATGGTTACCCTTTACTTTACAGCTAATATCGGCTTCTAAGATAGTATATTCCATGTTTGATAGAAATGACCACATAGTGGCAAGTTAAAAACATACCTTGATTAACTCTGAAGTTGAAGAGTAATGAAAGATCTCAATTCCTACAGAGCAGTGCCCTTTATTTTAATTTAGTGTGCCGTTCTTATAAAAAAAAAAAACATTTTTTTTAAATGTCTGCTTAACACAACCAAGAATCACTTGAAAAGGAGTCTCAGTCCTGTTGGGAATTATCTTGATTGTTGCCTGTTCTAGGAGGATCCAGTCCATTCTGAGCCATAACATCCCTGGGCATGAGGTTCTAGTTTGTATTTGAAATCTGGTTGAGCATGAGCCAGAGCAAACAAAAGCCAGTCAATAAACAACATTGCTCCATAGGTCCTGCTTTGAGTTCTCACCAAATTTCCTCAATGATGGATTATATCTTGGAAGTATAAGTTAAATATAAAATTTCTTCCACATGTTGCTTTTGGTCAGTGTTTTATCGAAGTACTAGAAAAGTAAGCTGGAGCATTATTATCTACCCTATCCCTCTTTTTGAGATGATGCCTTGCCATATATTCCATTATATTTGAATAGCTTACCTGTGGTCCCAGCTTTCCAAGTGCAGAATTTAATGATGTGCCGAACCATGCTCAGCTTAGCAAATCCTATTTGAAGAAAAGCCTTTACCACTGTTCTTTCAAAAGAAGAAATTTACTGGGCTTACTACTATGATGAATCTTGATTGTCAACTTAATAGGATCTACAATAAGCGAGGAGTCATAACTCTGGGTGTGTCGAGAAGGAAAGCTCTCTCTCTCATGATGAAAGGCATGTAGCCCTAATATAAGGATGTCTAGGGCTAAGGGAGCAATGCCTATCCCATACCCAGTATCAATCTATTCCTCTTATTGTGTCACTGTTCTCCTTTACCTCTCATACCAGATTGTGGCTCTTTTTTTTTGCCCAAAGGGTTCTTTTCTCTCAAGGTTATTGTCAACAGGTATGGTTAATATCCAGACCTTGTGGTCCAGGAGTAAAGAAGTAGATTTGTTCCTACCTCAAACAAAAGTCTAGGATCCAACTAAGTTCCAGTTTCCTTAAGGAAATAAAATTGGATTCCACCCAGGAAGTGGTTTGCCTACAGGATGCTTTAGTCTAGGGTGTAAGCATAACTTGTTTTGTTCTAGCAACAGAATGTTTAACTGCAAATGTAGTACACAACCTTCAATTGGTATGTTCATTTCCTTGTATTATGTTAACATGTTAATGCAGTCTTCTGTCTTACTCCTACCTTTTGGGGTCAGAGGCATTTCAAGCAATTGGAAATTAAATGCTGGTGAATTTTCAATATTCACTGGAATTCCCTCCTGATACTATTTCATATGTTTCTCCACTTTATTATTTTAATTTATGTCTTCATTGTTGCGGCGTAAATTAATGTCGTAAATTAATGCAGGCAGATTGTAAAGAATATATACAGTTTTAATGAAGAAATTGACTTACACATCATATTCTTTACTGAATTTCTAAATCACCATGTATCTACACTGGCAAGAGGCATTTTTGTCAAGGCTTGTCCCTGACATGTAGCTAATTTATAAATCAATTTTGGACATTTATATATAAAAATTTTGTATATATACGGACCCTTATAATGGACAGTTTCAGTCATCAACAAGGTTTATTGGAATATTCATTATGAGGAAATACTGTATAAATTATGCCCACAAATGCACAAGATGTTAGACATGATGGAATAGTATTTTATTTGAGCATTGCGTGTGTGTAATCCTAAATTATGAGATTTATAAAGTCAAATTTTGTTTTGTTAATTTTAACTATTATGAACAATACTTACTTGTATGACTAAGATTTTAACTTATGCCATTATGTCAAATACCTAAGAAAAATATTTAAAAGAGCAACTATTAGTACTTTGTGTAATGATCTGTCCTGTTCCCTTAAGAGACAAGCCAGAGTCCCTTCATTTTCCATCTCCCTCTTGAAGCTTCTGTCTCTCCCCACTTCTCCCCTTCCTTCCTCTCTGTTTCTCTTTCTCTGTTTCTCTCCTCTTCTCCCTATTTTCCTCCATAACCCACTAAATAAATATCCAGCCTCACTCTGCATGGCTTGCCTATCTGTCTGTCTCTCGCCAGCCATGTAGCTCCCTGCCAATAGGTCTGTCTCTCCTGGTGGGACTTGCTGTCCCTCTTGACCCACTGGATCCAGTAGGTAACTGCCCCATACCTGCCAGAGACTAGCTACTCTTGGGACCCGCTCCCCACTGCCAATGCTTGAAACTCTGCAGTGTTTCTGCAGCTGCAGTCACTTGGGGATTGCAGCATTTCACTTAATTCATTACACTTTGATATAGTTTCAGAGAGTACCATTATTATTTGGTGGTTCCATTACTTAGAGCATCAGACAAGATAGAGCATCTTCACACTGAGTACATGTGTAAGAGAAAGCTGTTCACCTAAGGTGGATGGAGCAATTGGTCAAGGCAAGACATCTTTTTCCATGGTGCACTCACAGTGACCTACTTGCTTTAGCAAGGTTTCATTTCTGAATAATGTTATTTCATATCATGTATCCATCAAGGAACTAACCCACTGATTATGTCAAAACCTCTGTGATTAAATGACTTTCTAAAGACTCAATTCATTAAGTGGAAGGGAACCTTTCTAGATATATTTGATATCCAAAGAATATAAGTGCTTACATAAATGTCTATTATATAGTAGGAACTGCTGTATTCAATATATTTAGTTCTGAAAGTGACTGCTTAAGGAAGAATATACTATTAATAACTTGTGTGTCCAAGTACAACACACAAAAGCAATTTTTAATTTAAGTCTCTATAATGTGGGCATATATAAAAATGCATTAATAATTACGTAGCAAACTGAAAACAGTCATAACATTTTAATGTACCCAGTCACTGAGGTTCCACTTCCTACCAAAGCACATAAAAAGATTCAGGGTTCACTTTGTATTTGGAAAGATTCCAGTTAAAGCATTGTTTTGGCAACCTTCAACATACCTACAAAATGTCTCTACTCCTAGAAATTCCTGTCATCAGATTGCAGCAATGAAGTCTAATAGACTGTGAAAGGCAATTTTCACACAGCCCTCTTTTTCTCTAGTTCTAACAGAAAAAAATATGACACGACAATAAGAAAGAATCTGGTACAATTAGCAAATCAAACTGAAGGATCAATTCAGTCCAATTATACTTTTTAATAGAGTGGAACGATGTTTCCTTCCACATCTTTCTCATGAAAGAGATAACAGAAAGGAATATTGAACATGGCAATCCCACTTCTGTGGCAATTACTGGGAAAAACATTGTCTATAAAACTTCTTAATAGTCTACTTCTAAGTTTGAATGTAATTTTCTAATAATGGATCTTTTTTAAAATTAAACTTTGTGTAATCTCAAAGATACAATATATTAATATTACAAATTAATTTTATTGTTGATATTAATGACCTAAAATCTTTCATAGAATGATCTGTTTACTAAAGATGTAGCAAAACAACCATATTGCATTAGAACACATGCCTAATTCACATGATAGCAAAATGATAATGACACATTTTTTGAAAAATAGATTTATAAAGCAAAGCATTATTAAAATAAAGATAAAATCTAAGAATAATGCCAAAGTGGAAATTCTTTTTTTTTTCAATAATCAATCCAATTTATTTAATTATAGTGTGTTCTTGGAAATTCTAGAGAGAATTACAGAGGTGCAGTATCTACAAAGATGCTAAAAACAATAAGAAAACAACTAAAAATTGATATAATAAAAATAAACTAAAAGTTGTGCTTCCTTTGACAACCTAAAACAAACATGCCAGAGGGTCAGTTTCCCCTGTCAAGGTGGAGAGTTCCCACCATGACCTCAAGTCTCTCTGTGAGCACTGCTTGTATCTACTTTAAGTTACAATGGGCTGTTAAAGCTGTATTAGAAGAGTGGCGTGTATCTTCACATCCCATATGCATCTAGTGACACTTATACACACAATATTTGCACCAAGCTCACATGAAGCTTTTCATGTCACAGCTTTACCATCACCGTAGCCCCACCCTCCCTAAAGATAAGGTTTACATAAAGAAAATAGTGTTTACTCATCAATGATACAATGTAGAATTATAACATACAGCAGTTGAAAAATAACAAGTTTATCTCCCTTTTTTTTTTTTTTTTTAAATTATCACTTTAAATGACCTGTGGACTGTAAGAATGTTTGCAGCATCTCCAATTGCTGCACAATCCCCCACACCCAGTGCCTCAGGCCGTCAAGAAAGAAAACTAGGGGAATCCTCCTCTCAGTGGAGTTGTTGTCCCTGGTGACTGGGAGGAGACATGTCAGAAGAAGTTTGTTACTTTACAAAAAGCCCGTGCTTGGCTCGGTCACTGATTAGTCACATGACCTCAGGAAAGCCACTCTAACTCCTGTCTTGAATTTCCTCATCTCAGAAATGGAAATTCTTTAGATATAACATATAACATGCTTTTGTATTTGATTGATGAAGTATAATTTCTTTTATTTCCTTAAGTTTGGCATGTGTATAGTATTTAAAACCAGAGCATGAGAATGAAGTGTCAGTGCTCTTAAATTCTCTTGCTTCATCTAACTAGACACAAGCATCTATTTACTTGTAACTGTTTTTGTTGATTTTCTAAATAATGTATTGATCCTTCTATTTATACTCCATAAGATTGAATAATGTAGCTGATAAACTCTAAAGCCTAATTCTTTATACTTGATTATTTGTGAAATGCTTCATTATCTGTATTTTTATTTTAAATTTCCATTTGTTATAACATTACATGAATTTACCATGATTTAATCATTAATCCTCTGATGAATATTTTGATTGATTCAAATATTGGCTTCTATAAATAGCACTACAAGGAAGATTCTTGAATATGTACCTTAAATAGTGTGCAAATAAAATTGTGATTTCATGTTTTGAGTATTCTTGATTTTTTTACTATTTTCACTCTATTCTTTAATGAAAAATTATAAATGTTATAAATGTGCACCATTTTTATTCATACAAAATAGTTCCCTTATATCTCTTTGTTTCATTAAAGATGTATATGCAATATAATTACATGCTGGCTATATTGCATTCACTTGGTGAGTAGACTAATGAGGTGTATATCTTTGGTTATAAAAACATATGTTCAGGTGATTTGCCAATTTGATGTTGGTTTTCAGTGTTGACTTAAACATTATAGTTTGGATGTCATTAGCTCCCAGGTTTGACTCACACATGTGGGAATAAATTCAGCAAGTAGTTTTCTGATAGGGAAAAGTTAGCAGTATTGAAAAGTCTTGTTTTTATTTAAGATTATAAAACTGGCATGTTGAATGAGTTGAATTGAGCACATATTGTTATATAATTGATTGCCAAGGTCCTGTTAGTTACTAAGTGGACAGTTAGATCCATTAGGAGACACATATATATGTAATTCAGGGTTCACCATCCTTTACCAAGATTAGCTGAGAATTGTAGAATATCCATGGTTCTCAGATTGCTATAAAAGACAGTTTGACTTGGTCTCTTAATATTTACCCTTTTTTCAACAAGAATAATTAGTGATACATAAGATATTTTTTACTAAAATAACAAAAAATTCCACATCTTTTAGCTCTAACAGTAAGTTCCAGATTCTCTACTGATGTTTGTACTTAAATAGAGTGTCAATATCTTCTCTCAATCTGTTGGTGATGAAACTGTGTCAGTCAGAATCTGCACACTAGCTCTTGCATGAAGGCTTTGCATCATAATAATGAAGCATTTATTCTCATGACAGGTTTTAATGATTTTTAAACTTTTCCAGTTATGGCTAATTTTCACGATGATTTTCGTGGGGTTTCTTCTGAAATTAATTTTTGTCTCATAAAATGAGCATTTTTTATGAGATATAGAAATATGTTCAAAAGCATTTTGTTTCTTAGATAAAAAATTTATTCTCTTTATTCTTTGATAATTGACTGATGAATTAATGTTCAGTTATGATTATCTGTTATGCCTGCTATAGAAATTCTTATATATGTCTATGTGTCTGTGTGTATGTATACATATATATATATATTACATATTTTTCTTAAAATATTTTAAATTAACTATGATGTGCCTTCTTTTAAAAATTGATTATGTGTACTTCTATTTTGAAAATTTTCTCACATTTCTGAGATGGCCAATTTGTATTATATCTTCACTAAACTGAACACATGGCTTTCAAAAGAACAGAAAAGTGTGGCCATGTTGCACTGTCTATTATGGTATGATCATCACTATGGATAGGTTAACACAAAATTAACTTTTGATGTTTATCCTGTTAGAGTGAGCAACTTAATGGAGTGGCCATCAAGCTATGGGCACTCGGATCTGCAGTGTCTTTGAGCTCTTCTGGACATTGCAGAAGTCACAAGTGCATCCTCACTGGCTTAACAGGAGGGATCACTGGTTTACTCTTGCTTTCTGGGGGCAGATGTAAACCGGTATTTTCTGTAAAGCTGGACATACAAGGAGGGTTGTCATTCTTTTTCTCTTACAATTAAAGCATAGCCCCCTGAAGATTAGATATCTATTAAGTTTGTCTTTGAATATTTAATTACTTTGACTAAATTAAGGATTATATAGGAACTGGCAACCATATGTGTGTGTTTAATAATGAATACTTCTGTACTTTTATGTAATACAATTGTATTTTGTGTCCTTTCTCCATCTTGATCATCCTGTTCCCTGGAGATTCCCTCCCTACTCTCCTCCCCTCCTCCTCCTCTTATGCCCTCCCTTCTTCCACAATCACCATGCCCCCAATCTTGTTAGGAGATCTTGTCTATTTCCCCTTCCCAGGGGGATCTATATATGTTTATCTTAGGGTTCACCTTGTTACTTAGCTTCTTTGGAATGGTGGATAATAGGCTCATTATCCTTTGCTTTGTAGCTAGTATCCACTTTTGAGTGAATACTTTCTGGATCTGGGTTACCTCACTCAAGAAGGATTTTTTAGTACCATTTGCATGCAAATTTCAAGATGACATTGTTTTTTACTACTGAGTGGTACTGCATTGTGTAAATGTACCACATATTCTTTATCCATTCAGCTGAGGGGCATCTAGGTTGTTTCCAGGTTCTGGCGATTACAAATAACGGTGCTGTGGACACAGTTGAACAAATGTCCTTGCAGTATTATTGAGCATCCTTTGGGTATATGCCCAAGAGTGCCATTTCTGGTTCCTAAGGTAGGTTAACTCCCAATTTTCTGAGAAGCTGCCATACTGATTTCCAGAATAGTTATACAAGTTTGCACTTCCTCCAGAAATGGAGGCGTGTTCCCCTTTTTCTGCATCCTCTCCAATATAAGCTATCATTGGTATTTTTGATTTTAGCCATTCTGACAGGTTGTCAGGTGGTATCTCAGAGTTATTTTGACTTGCATTTCCCTGATGGCAAATGATGTTGAAACTTTCCTTAAGTGTCTTTCAGCCATTTAAGGCTGAATTTTATTTTAAAATCTGTACCTCATTTTTTAATCTGCCATGTTGCATTCCAGTGTGTTTTCTGATAAATTTTTCATAATATTTTCAAATAAAATCATGGGTACTTTTAAAAAGCTATCTCTGTGCTTTAAATATTTCAGGATTTCTAGCTAAGTGTTGAGTTATTCTACAGTAAAGCAAGAATCTTTTTAAAATTTCTTTGATATATCAGTGATAAAGTCATCTTTTGACCTGTCTTAAGTTTTAAAAAACCTGCCTCTCTCAGAACTTCAGCCATCAAAGAAAAACAAACTCCCTGCCATGAAGTGGAGTAAGTGTCGCAGAGTGAGTTCTGAGTCGGGAGTACAGCTACGCTACATTCAGATATCGAGAAGAGACAAGAATGAATAGCCACATCTCTTCCTGAAACTCACAGCCTCCTGTCTCCATCGATGCTGAAGAACAGCCTTGGCAATCTTGTTTTGTGCTTGCTTCCAGATCCACCAAAGACAGATGAGTTGACTCCCTTTCTAGGTCTCCTTACCACATCCCTCCACATGGTATTTTATTGTCCTTTCTCGTCTTCCTGAACTTTGAAAACTGGTTTTTCATTCCTTAGGAGTCTGTGATACGTCAGCATAGGTTAACTAATGAAGGCTCTGGCCTTTTCACCCTTATGACTTCCTTGAAATTAAATCTTTCCCTGAGTCATTTCGGTCCTTGTAAATCTTATCAGGCGAGTTATTTTTCCTCTCTCCTGATTATCATTGAAACTGAAGGGAGATAAGTGCTCGGGCTTTCACATAACCATCCTCTTGGGACCTTACACATAGCAAGCCTCAGGATAGAGCCCGAGCTAATTTCCTCACAATCAGGAGGGACAGAATTTGATCATTAGTATTCATTACGCTCCCCAGGTAATCCCCCTGCACAGACTCATTTGAGAATTTCTATCCAGGAATATATTGGAACTCATTCTCACACCTCTATCTCTATCAGTTTTCCCTCTCAGGTTAGTTTCATAAAAGTGTCCTGCTCTGTCTTTTCTACTCCAGTGATCTGTGAACCAGCCTTCTCACACCTTCCCACACTTTTCAGAATGTACTGCATTCTGAATCATGAATGCATCCCGCACCACTATTATCGTTTATGCTTTCTCCCTCTTCTATATTTGTTTTCTCTATACAAACCACTCATTTTCATAATCATTTTGGACACTTGAAATTTCAGAGCTACCTTGACTATTGTTAATTACAAGCTTTTCGTTCTCCAGCCAGGTCTTGCTCATCCCAGGATTTTACTTCCTCCTGTTCACACCCATTCTGGATATTCTGGGTTTTCTTTTTATTAGATAAACCCAGGGAATTATATTTCCTTAATGGAAGATCACCAAACAATAAGAATAATGATGATTGTTATAAAAGTGAGTCCTAGTATGCTCTTGTCCACTACAACAATTCTTCAAAGTGAGTCTGTGGTACTTTATTTTAGCAATATAGATTCCTAAATCTACATAGCTTAATTTCATAGTAATATATTATTCACAGGAAAGATAGTTATGCTTCCTTGATTTCTCTTTTAAAAATCCCATCCAATCATGAGAAACATTTATTTTTTTCCAAAATTAACTGTTCCATCTAATAACAAACACCCCATTAATTCTTCTTAACAAGTCCCCATAACACAGTGAATTGAATTTATCTATTAGAAAATAAATGATAGAAAATATCAGCTATGTGTGTGAGTGAATGTGGGCATCTCCATTCCAGTATTGCTGTATTTCTCTATAAAGGACCTGTATTTGACATAAGAGATTTTGCAAGCCTAGCAATTGTGCTGCTTTAACAGTGTTCACCTGACTTTAAGTTCAGTTCCCACAAGGGCTGAGTGTTCTCTTTAATGTTCCCGAAACCATGTAGCACTAATGTGCTTCTTTACTTTGATGAATAATTGCTTAGAATACAACATATTATCTAATGCATTAGTACCACTTATGAAACACCATCAAATGCTACCAAATCCTTCATCATCCTTTATAGTTGCTGATTTTTCCACAACCCTGAAATGCTCGGGAGAATAAGCCAGATAAAGCTGCACTTTACTGTTCTACTCCAGAACACTGCAGGTACAAATCACGATGCCTCAAATCATAGCACTATCAATATTTTAACTGAAGCCCATGATGCTTGACTGTTTTCCATCTACCTGAGAAATCTACATTAATATCTACATGAACACATCTACATGAATATCATCCTTAGACGCTTATTCCTACAAACACGTCAGCTATCCAAGCTCTCACATATACTGAACATTAGCATTTGAAGTTATTGTGAATATAACTACCAAGATGAGATCTGTGAGGAAAATGGGAATAATAGAATCAGGACAATGGATGGAATTAAGGCTTTGTCTGCTTGAAATATAGTATTGTGGATTGAATATGTAATGATCAATATAGGCAAATTTGTTTATTTGGCTTCAAGATTGCAGGAGAATAAGTGTCGTTCTTTGCAGAGAGGCAAGCAGCAGTAATGGTGGCAACAGCAGAAAGCCAAGAGCTCACAAGTTGAAAATCAAACCAAGGCAAAAAGCGCACTAACTAGAAAAAGGCAAGGCATAAATAACTATCACTTCCAATTCTGAGTTTTTTTTTTTTTTTTTTTTTTTTTCCGGAATGATTGTGTCCTTTGCCATACAGTTTCAAGAGGTCACATTTATTAATTGTTCTCAATGCCTGCAGTATTGGTGTCCTTTTTAGAAGGCCTTTTCTTGGGCCAATCAACTTAAAACTATTCATATTTTCTCTTCCATGAGATTGAGGTTATCTGGCCTTATGTTGAAGTCCCCATGAGCCATAGGAGTTGAGCGTTGCAGTGTGGAAAATATGGAAAAAGTTGAATAATTTGCATTCTTCTTCCTACATGCAGCCTTCCAATCTGATCAGCACAATTTTTTGAAGATATTGACTTATTTGTACTATGTAGACCAGACTTCCTTATCAAAAATACGTTGTATGGACTTATGCTTGCGTCCTCATTTTGATTCCTTTGACAAACACATGATTTTTTTTTGTCTTTTTTTTTCTGTAATTCTGCAGTACAACTTGAGATCTGGGATGGTTACACTTCCAGCAGTTCTATGAATATGTGTGCCCTTTTTAATAGATATTTTAAAATTAAAACTCTGTTATTTAAATCTAATATTCTTAATTTTATTTCTATTTTCCATTGACTTCAATCTCATATATATGTGTGTGTGTATATATATATATATATATATATATATATACTCTGTATATTCTCATAGAGATGAATACAATTATAGGTCACATTGAGTTCATTTTGTCTATATACTCTTTAGATAGATCATTTCTCATGAAATGAAATCTTCCAAGTAGATTCCCTTAGGCATTTTTCTTTTCTTTTATTTGACATGTCTGTTCATTGTCACTTGGAAAAATCCTATCACTCAAATTCTAGTATTCTAATCATTTTTTTTTCCTTTCTTGGGTTCTGGAAATTATACTGTAAAAATAGTAATAGTTCCCTAGCCCTCCCTCTTTTATTTCATCTCACTCTAAATTCATCTGGGAACTCCTCTGTGCCATACATAGTATTTTAAATTCAAATTCCTGCATTTTGTGTAAA
Organism: Alexandromys fortis; assembly: GCF_014885135.2. Taxonomy (NCBI): domain Eukaryota; kingdom Metazoa; phylum Chordata; class Mammalia; order Rodentia; family Cricetidae; genus Alexandromys; species Alexandromys fortis. Next base: position 10,845,327 of record NW_026067939.1, on the reverse strand, counting down.
TATGATATATTTTGACAGAAGCTTTCATCCATGAGTTCAGAAAAGCACAAATGCACAGAGAATAGTCATACATAATACAGCAGTTTATTTCAGGAAGATGTCTGAATTCATCAGGCAATATATAAATAAAAGTCAGCGGGTAACCATTTTCAACTAATTTGCGTATTCCATGATCTTGAGCTAACACACAGAGGAGGCACAGAGATAAAAATAGAGAAAAGACTGATTTTGATCTAATTAATGATACATGTGATACCAATATACGTTATATATGTTAAAATATATATATGGCATTAGAGACACTAGAGTGGGGAAAGGATAAGTCATAACTGATGAAGAAGCCCTCACATAAAGAGGAAGAACTAGCTCTGGTATCCACTTTTGGTGAAAACACTCTAGGATATCTTTCAAAGTGACAAGAAGAGGATGCCAATGACATCAAAACACTTGAAGAGATAGATGAAAACCTTTATTATTTTGACATGATCATGACAGGTTTTATACATGATTTACATGACCATAATGTAGCTGAAAATATGTGAATAATAGTCCTGCTAAAAATTTTCAGCCATTTGTATTAATTTGATATTTATGAATGAGAAATTCAATACTCACTGGATATATGCATAATCTTTGGCTCATGGAATAAGGTTATTAGTGATGATCCAAGAGCAGCTATACACACCTCAAGTATCTGATAGTGAAGCCACGCAGATTACCATAAATCTTACACTTTATATTTCGTATGGTTGAATTTGATATTGCTTTATAAATTTTCATTATCTCTACTTGTCTGAAAACTTTCACTTTTGCAGGTTTTAGCACAGCAATCTTTATTTTTAATAGGTTCTTTAACACATAATAGAGTGTTGACATTTACATAATATTGCATGCACGAAAGGATATAATATTTTCCCTTCAGAGAAAATAAAAGGAGAGAGCAAAATCATTGAGAGGAATAATCATAATAGCAGCTAAAGAATGATATCTGATCATCAGGTCCTTTTATGTCTATGCTTATGAAGTATCCACTAAAATGCAATCAAAGCATTAGTGTTCAATATATAGCTTCTTTAGATCAGCTAGATGCAAGGCACTGTCTTCAAGATTCTGTCTCATAATGAACAGTAAGTTCATATTTCCATTTAGTCACTATGAATTCAAATTTGTATGAGGAACAACATGGAGAAAAAGACAAAAGCCACAAGAAAAGTACAAAATATTTTGAAAACTCCATGACATTTTAAATGAATTGATAACCAATGGTTTAAAAGTTCTTAATGTTCAGAAGAAATAGTTAAAGACAAAACCTAGATATATTAAGTATAATAATTAATATATTGTTCAAAATTTTTACATATTGTGGTCTCATTAATGTTCTTGTTCTAAACTGGCAGAAAGACCATTTAAGATCCATGTTAGTACTATTATATGTGTTCAAGACTTGTATGACAAAGGGTGTGAAACAGCAATTAACTCTATTAATGCTATATTAAACTGTATTAATGCTTCCAGGTAAAGCTAGCTAAGAGTTATGATTTATTGATTCTAATATTACCTTTTAAAGGAAAATTAGATTTCAAAGAAAGATGAACAAGCAAAATGTTCTGTGTTTAGGTGTGTAGTTTCCAAGAGATTCCTTGACTATAGTGAAGAACTATTTTCTAGTAACCTGAATATATACTCAGTGTGTATGTGCATGTGTGTGTGCACTTGTGTGTGTGCCTGTGTGTGCTTAAGTAGAGCTGACTGGTTTGAGCTCTTGGCCATTGGGCAGAAAAAAATTGGATGTGATACAAAAAAAAAAAAAGAACAAACTATGCAGGTATGCACTGATCAAATAAATAAAGTTTATTAAAATTAATCATCACAATATTAATAGCTGCCTAATCTAAAATGATGAAAATTGGAAGAATTCTTGAAGTGTAAACACGTGAGAGTCACAGATTCTGCTTGGTTGGACGGATCCATGTCTAAAGAGTACAAAACTGAGAGTCTTTCTCTGTTGCCATTTTCCAGACTAATAACTAATAGACTGAGATGAGAATATCTGATCTACTTGGTATAATAAGCTTGAATAAATAGGCAGCTGAGAAGCAAGAAAATGAAACGGAGTTGGCAGCATTGTCTTAGGAGTTTGATGCATATGTCATGAAAGACCTTTTCTCAGTGCACAGAGCATTCAGCACAGCTGACCTTGGGTGTACACCGAGAGAGGGGTGGTGCCTTGAGAAGAGTTACACTAATAGCTAAAGGGCAAGAGCTTTGCTTACTTGGTTTCTTTTTCATCCTTAGACTCTGAAAATTCATGTATGGACCTGTTTGGTGAATTAAAACATGAAGTTATGTGTGACAAATATGTCAGGTAGAGAGTCTTATTCTATTTTTACAGATCTCCCTTTGATGCTAAAATGAATCTCTATTTATTCCTGCATTATACTATTTCTAACACCTTGCTTGGATCTGAGTATTACTTTTTGCAAGTGTAAACAGCAATATTCACAATCTATTATAATTTGCATGCCCTTAAAGAATTTATAAGAATACAAAATTCAAAGCCTTCCTCTTGAAGCTGGACTAGACAACATAATAGGAAGAAAAGAATCCCAAAGGCAGGATCTTGTTTTGTCATTTTTGTTTGCTTGTTGTGTCTTGGAGGCCTGCTACTTTCTGAAGGGAAATGGACAGGGAGTGGATAGGGGAGAGGGGCGGTGGAGAGGAAAAGATGGGAGGAATGGAAGAAGGGGGAACTGTGGTCAGGATGTATTGTGTGAGAGAAGAATCTATTTCCAATTTTAAAAAAATCCTAGTAGTATTCTCAATATTTTTCAAAATGACTAACAAGTAATATAAATAGTTTTTATATTCATTTGATGTTAGAAATCAATTATATTATCAACATTGGTATATTATGATTTTATTTGAGAGAGTAATCTATGGGTATGCAACATTATATTAAAAGAAATGTGGGCAGGACAGGGCATAGTGGCATACACGTTCGTCCCAGAACTCAGGAGGCTAAAGCACATGAATCGTTGTGAGATGAAAGCCAACCTGGTCTACAAGGTGTGCTTTAGGTCAGTCAGAGCTACACAATCAAACTCTGTCTAAAAATAGAAAAGTATGTGTATCTCTAGTAACTATCCATTCAGTTGCATCACGTGATAGCTTCTTGCACTAAAACTGAATACAAATCTGATTTCAGATGCTCAGCATGGTCCTTGGCAAATACTTTCAGCAATAAGCTATTATGATCTGTTTTGTTTTTGTCAATATGCATCAACAAAATCTAGATAATTGAGAGTGTCACATGAAACATGATTATTACAGTATTGATATAGGAGCATGTCTCTACCTGGAAACTAAAAATAAAAATAAAAAAGAAAGAAAGAGAGAAACGATAGAAATTTGTAAGCCGATTATAAATTTTTTCTTTTGATTACACACCTTTAAGTTGTTAGGTTTCCAAATATCTATATTAAATAGGAAAGATTATCATCGTCAAGCACATTAAACTAATAAACAACTGAAAATCAAAACATACATGGCGAGGTGGCACACCTACTAGGCACTGATTCTCTGGAAGGTGAGGCAGAAGAGGATACTTGAGCTCAGAAGTCTCAGCGTATCATTAATAAGGCAGAAGGCCACAGTCAAAAGCCAATATGAATAGATTTTCCTAAAGTTAATTATATTGTTTAATGCTATTTGCAAAAACATGGAATTTCTTTTAAAATTACAAAATAGAGTAATTTTAGAAAGATACAAATTTTATGTTTGCTTTAGTTTGTTGAGTTTAGGTAAGAATCTGTGTAACCCAGGCTACCCTTCACAAATTATCATCTTGCCTCAGCACCCACGAACTAAGATTTAACCAATGCTGAAATTATAGGCACTAACCATAACACCTAAGGGCTTTCATTTCTTCTTTCTTTAATGTAGAGTCTACTACTTTAGATTTTATTTCAAAGTTGGGAATATAAAATGCTCTCCTGAGAGAGTAGAGCTTAGAAGACAAAGTAGAAACCGTTTTATGTTTGTTTTTAATGTTTGATAGTGTATAAACAATACTGAAATCATCTCTTCCTTTAAAAGAAGAGGCACTTGAACTCTCACCTATGGCAGCTTTTGAGAGATATTAGCAGATGCATTTTGAGCATTTTATAATATTTATAATATTTTGTTAGTTTTGTCATTAGTGACTTAGTCTTCTCTAGTTTTCAGCTGCTTGATCTAAAACCTTTCTGTTCATTAACTAGAGTTGCCCAAAAGACCTCGCCATCAAATGCTGAGCTCCCAGCCTGTGATGCTGCTGGTGCTCCTGGACAGGTGGTGGGAAGGATTTGGTCACTGAGGGTTGTTACCGTAGGGGTGGGGAGTATTGGGACGCTGAACTTCCCATTTCTCCTTTTACTCTCCAACTGGCATTTGTTAAACCTGAAAATTGCAAGAGAAAAACCAGTTCCGCAATTTTGAGCCAAATTTGAATCATACCTTCATTAAATGCTGACCAGGATGGATTTTGGTCTGGATCACTCTCTGCAATTCCCAGCTCTGGCAACTAAACACTTGTAGAGGCTTTTTAAGGACACACCCATTGGGCCACCATATTTTCCCATGTGGTGGTGTGATTTTCCAAAAAGTATGATTCCCAGCATTTGAAAAAGTATTTGGTCCTTGGGCAGTTGGAGTTTACAGGTTGTTTTGGGTCTTAGACTCTGTACCACACATCACTACACCACACACTTCCAGTCACGAGCTTCTGCTTCACTATAAGTACCAAACAATGAAGCCAATTAACCATATACTTCACAGCTGATACTATGAGCCCAATTCAGCCTCCTCTGCTCACAGAACAGACTTCTCACCAGCATTAACCAGTGTGTGGCTCTTAGATATTCCTGTTATTTCCTTCTTAATGTTGGGAAAATTACCCAGTGAAACACGTATTTAAATTTCCCTCTTAACTTATTTGCAAAGCTCACTTTAAATTGCTTTCTTTTGTAGCTGATCTTTCAGGGCAGTGCAGGGAGCAGCCATCTAATCCAAACTGAAAAGCTATTTTCTCTACAATGAAATTCTGTGATAATAGTTCGAAAATGAGATGGCATGTGCTCCACGATAAAATCAGCCATCAGGAAATCATTTCTTTATCATCTTGACTTTTTGTTTTAAAATTTGAGAAATGTCTTGTTTCTTAATTTCTTGTATAATTTTCTTGAATACTTGCATAGTTATGTCCTCTGTGTTGAAACATTCCCCATTTGGGAGAAAAGGGGAATTGTGAGAAGCTAATGGCAACTCCGAAGTCCAGGAAGCTCCCAGGACACTAGCTATTCATAGGAACTTGACAAAGCCACACAACTCAGGAAGCCCTCTCTAGTGTCTCTAAGTAGTAAACCATTGTTGGCAAAGAGGAAATTTTCTGATGAAGCTTCTTGTGGGCTAGGCACAAAGATTGAATTGGATGCTTTAGTGATTCAGCTACTCCAGGAATTTGGAATTCATGAAAAGAATTTGGACAGTAAAAAGGGAGAGAATTGAAATTACAAAAGATACTCCTCAATCTGAACTTTAATATGGTGGAAAGGGTGATATTTAAGGAAGATAATTAAGCATGCAGACAGGGTCCTCAATAATAGTCCAGCAAAGGAATTTATACTAATTAGTGACTATTATTTCTCTAGACTGTTTGACTTGAGAATGAGTTTAAAATCATAAATGAAAGAGCCTCTCAGAGTCCGTGTATGAGACTGTGTGACAGAAAGGAAGATGGGATGAACCTGCGTATCCTGGGGACAGAGAAAAATGAGTAATATATCAACTCTTTCTTTGAGAGAGAAGCTGCATAACCTTAGGCAATATGAGGAAAATTGGTCATTCTTGGACTAGCACACAGGAGCCATTAGGGATGCTTGGTTATCCATGGCTCTCATGAATGTCAAGAATTGTAGACAATGGAACAAGGAAAGGTATTATTGAAAGACTATTATTGAACAAGGAAAGGTATGCGTGTGTGAAATCCTCAAAGAATTTGAAAAAAAGATACTGTTATTAAAAAGAGACAGTAGTCTGTGCCTGCCTTTCCGGATCATACAGGATTGCATTCCTGAGAAAGAGAAAAATGAAGAAAAGTCAGCAAGGACCTCACGACTGGTATGGGTGGGATGGGAACTTTATGAGTTAGGAAGGGCTATGAAAGATATGAACAGTTTAGGACAGCACATAAATCAGGTGCACAGGCGCTAAAGCAATCCAGTGGAGAAAAAAAGAAAGGCAGACAAAGGGTCAGCCTAAGTCACTTGAAATTAAATGTGGCTACAGTTCCTAGAAAAAAAAATGATGGCAAGTCAAATGTCTGTGCGTTTTAGAAGGCTTTAAAAGCAAAGTAACCTTTCAGGAAATGGGTAAAGAAAGTAGGTCAAAGAAAGTGGGTGAAAATCATTATCTTTCTGCTGGGACTGTGTGAAGTTATTACACCAGAATGCGGTATGTTCCTTTCTCCCTCTGAGAGAGCATGCCAGGCAAGGGGGTTATTCACCCAGTCCTGGAACTTTTCTCCAGTCAGTTAATATGTAAACAAAATAACGCAAGGTTAGAGAGTGTGAGAGCAGAGGATTGGATTGTGGTCATGCCTATGTGGCTGAAGTGGCAGCCTGGTCAGGGAGCGAGCCGTCCCTCTACAGAAGGGCTGCAAGCCAGTTCAACCAATGTGAGCATTCCCAGCCAGTGCTCTCGGCGTGGGGAGACAGGAGACAGTCCCAGAGAGGTCCCCAGGCTGAGGAAATGGAGCAGCTCAGGGAGGATATCTGGAAGTTACTGAGAGCTAAATAGGGCAGCATATCCTCTGCTCAACATTCTACTCTTGATGGAGTCTTGCTGTGTTGAACTGATTCTTGGTAATTGTTTGTGAGCCCTATTAGCTTCTCAATCCCAGTATCAGTTAACACTTACTTGATTCAAAAGGCAGAGAGCCTTCTGAGATCCTGCCATCTTCTGTGAAATCATGCCATCCAATAATGCCAGCTCCTGAGGATCTCACACATTCGGGAAATCATATGGGAAGAATAGTATATATAGTAGGGAAAGATTTTGAAACAACATATACTGTCTGAGTGAACAAAAGAATTCCATAAATCCATAAGGTTGTTGGATAAAATTCCTAGCATCAGAGATGTATTGCTGGTTGGTGACCAGACTGGATTCACACACCTTAGAAGCATTTATGAGTAATGTCAGTTACATGTCCTGTTATATAAAATACAATAGTCTTTATTTTCAGACATGGAAAAATTAAGTTGTACTGCATGAGGTGATGTGTAAAGTTGCCTTCCAGGAACTGTACTGTCACTGGCAGTCTTGCTTGCTTTGAATCAATCAAACATGCTACATGTTACCAATATGTTATGTTAGGCAAAATACATCCTCATATGCATTACTGATGTTATTTTTACAACAGAGTCCAATTATTTTCTTACTGGTCTTAAGGCCTATTTCACAGGAGGGGACTCATATTTGGTATTGTATTTAGGGCTAAGGCTTGTGGTTTAGGAAGTCAGAGATACTAGTCAGAAGACCAGGCATAGTGTTACTTATTTTAAAAACAGATGTGATATGTATATCAAATTACCTTCCATATACATTTGTATAGCTGACCGCAGATTATTGTACATGACAGCTTTGGTCAGGAAATAAAACACCACTCTTTGCAGAGTACAAGTAGTCATTGCAGAGACCATAACTTCTCAAGGTACTGAAAATAGGTGCATTACATAGTATGCCAGCCTCAACTCTAAAATGACAAAATAAAAAAAATCAGACAGTGATGCCACCTTGTTCATTGTTCAGAGAATATCCAGAAAAGGAATATTAGATGGAGAAGTATTAGAATATTAATAATAGAATAATAGTAGAGAATATTAGAATATAAATATTAGAAGTATTAGAATGCTATGAATCTATTTAATCCATGTTGAAATATTCTTTCCTTGAGGGAGTGGGAGAATCATGAAACTATGAAAACTAATGAAGCCCATGAGATTCAGGAAACTCAGAATGTTACGGATGCCTTCCCTGGAGCTGTAACTGCAGTAGGCATTGCTTAGGAAAAGGACCTCTTCTGTATAGCTGTCATACAAGATACTTTTGTATGATTACTGGGATAGGTGCTTTTTAGTGTAGTTGGTATTGAGTCATTGATGTTCCTGAAATAAACCTTCATCTAAAGCCCAGGAACTCATTAATTTGGGTGATTGTACTTTTTTGCTGACATTGGTATCCTGTCCATGTGTGTAGACGTCTCTTAACATCTCCACGGGAAAACATATCACACAGTTTTTAAAAGACCTCTTATGGTTGCTACAGTGAGGTTAAGTGTAATTTAATAATTGGTAATAATAAGTAATATCAGCAATGTTTCTGATGCTTCTAAACTAATCTAAAGATCTTTATCTGCACCCAGAACTTCCTCCTTGTCATTGATATTATTTTTTTTTCTATCTATCCATCTATAACTCTCTGTTATCACTAATCTACATACCTACTTACTTTTTCTTTTGGTTCGTCATTAGCCATTTAATTTCTCTTCTTAGTTTTTGTTAAATGACTTTTTTCTATTTGTTTATTTTTATTTTAGAAGTGAAGTGTTAAGAAACATGTCTATGTCTGTGAACTTGAGTGGTTTTCACAGCTCTGCATGTTCCTGTGGCTGTGTTGAGGAAAGCTGACAGCATTCGAATTAACCTCAAATACCAGAATGCAAAGGAAACAGGCTTCAGTGGTGTTGCCCAGTCTGGTGCCTTAAGACTGGGCTTGTTCCCATCTAGAGATGCCCAGATAATTTTCTGGGAAGTTATATAAAGCATGAACAGTTTTCAATTATATATATATGCGGATATACCTAAATATTCATACATAAATATATATGTATATGTGTATATTTTATGTTTGTTTATGCATTCTATCCATTGTGTCCACCACACTGGTAATTGTGAAGGAGCAGTAAGAATACTATGCTATAGTCTTCCCAATTCCTTATCACTACACACTTCCTTTGCCATACTTACCTCTGTAAAAGCTGATAACTAAAAGGCTAAAGATCTTCTTGATTTTGATGCAATGTATGTTTAGGTCAAATTTTCTTCAGCTTTGCCTAAAGAGTCAATATCCCTGCCTGTTTTGTTTTAACCACTATGTTACTTAGGCTTTCTATTTCTGATGAAATGCCATAAAAAAGGTAACTTATGGAGGAAAGGCTTGCTTATGTTCTCACTTCCACATTACAGTTCAGCACTGGAGGAACACAGTGTAGAAACCCAATAAGGCAGGAGCCTTGAAGCAAGGGCTGAGGCAGAAGCCAAGGAGACATGCTGCTAACTGATTTTCTGCGCACATTTTGCTCAGGTAGCTTCCTTATAGCACCCAGGACCACGACAGCAGGACGACGCCATCCTATATTGAAATGAACCTCCGATATAAAGTCAGCGATCAACAGAGTTCGCCACAGGCGTGTCCCCAGGACAACGTAGTGAAGACATTTTTAAAATTGAGGTTGCATTTTGCTAAATGATTCTAGCTTTTATCATGTTGATGTAACAAGCCAGCACACCTGCTACAAATATATTGTTTTAACTTAGACACCAAATTACCCTATCAGATAGTGTATTGCCTGTATGGTATTACAGTATTAATTTTACATCAACTACTAATAAGTAAGAGAAGGTACTCCACAGTCATATGTTCTCTGCCCTTTGATCTATTGTCTAACAACTGACATTTGCTTCATAAAGACACCTTTCTGATGAGGAGTGAGAGTTGAATTAGCCTAAGAGTATAAGAATACTTACTGATAAGGCAATTTGAGAGCAAAATAATGGTAGTAGGATCTATGACTTCCTTTAGCACAGGATTTTGTCCAGGTTTTCAGTACCAGACTCAATGGGCTTTTTCCTATGGGGTGGGCCTTAAATCCTATTTAAAAAGATGTAGATTACTCTCAAAGTACGGTGTCTTCAGCAATTTGCATTTACAATAGAGTTCTGGTGGGCAATCAAGAACAACGTCAGTAGTTAATATTGTTTTGGTACTTTTGGGTACTTGACAAATACTCATATTTTCAATAAAGATATTAGATCTTTTCAAAAATATAAATGCCTACAATCAGCAATCACAAAACGAACAAGCAAAAATAGATGGTGGTATGCTTTCATTATTCATTGAATAAAATAATATTCATATTTTCTTTAACTTTCATTTTTTTGTTTCCTTAATTTTATGCTTGATCTTAGTCAAAAGGTCCAGAAACAATCATTTCCTTAGTTTTAAAATAAATGTCTAACAATTTAAAACAAAAGAGAGTTTACTCTTAAAAATACTATATGAATTTAGGAAAAAAATATGTGAAATTAAACCTGCTTTTGCCAACAAAAAAGTTACCTCAGATCTCAAATTATGAGATTTTTTTAAAGACTTTGCACAAAAACTGAGCATTTGTGTTTTCTTATGTGGTTGTATAAAGTACTCAAGTCCAGTTCCTACTCATAGCTACTGTCAAGTTTGAAAATTCAGTACTGGGTGTACCAGCAGGACATTTCATATGTGAACTTAATAAAAACAGACCACTGGGCTCTGCACTTAAGCAGCTGAGGCAGGAAGATTGTTGTGAGTTTTAGGAGAGCTTAGGCTGCATAGCTGCTTATAGGCCAACCTAGAATAAGTAATAATCTTTGTTTTTATTATGTTAAATATAAAGAGGAAAAATCTATTGTATAACACCACATGTTAGATTGATTTGTTCCCCTGGGATTTCATGTGACTCATGTGTCTTTTATAAATGCATGTAGAATGATCTCATCCATACATACATACAAAATGTCTACTGTAAGTGGGTACCAGCTACACACAGAAGACATGTCAGAATTCTGTGTCACTACTGGAATACAAAATACAATTCACTTTGTTTTAATGTGTATGAGTATTTTAAATTAATTTTCTTTTCAGTGTTGGTGAATTTGAAAGTTTTTAGATCATAGCTATAGTATATTTTATTTCTTTCCTCTGGATGTATTTCTAAATTAGTGGCAATAACTTAATTTTAATACATGTTGCCAAGTTATCCTCATTATGTGATTACTACCTATACTTTTAAATATTATTATCCTCTTTCTCATGTATGAGATATTAAGAGTAATATGGCTTTAAAAGATGGAAAAGTGGATCAGAGACTTGAACNTATGTGTGTGTGTGTTAACCATCTTTATTTTTCACATACAGATTTTAATTCAGAAATCACTGCTTTTTTCAACATCTTTTTTATTTCCTTCTAACATTTGCTACAGATGTTAAGTGTACTGATGTCATAAGAAACAATATTTTTAAAGTTTATGTTTTAAGTATTTTAAGATAATTTATATGTATTATTGCTATGTCTTAAAAATTGGAAAACCCAATATTTTAAACATCACTGTAAAAGGTTAAACAGTTCATATTACCTTGTTTTATGGGTATTTTGATATATATTTTATGTATAATGAGCTGCACTGTTTTAAATGAACAGTTTAAAGTCTGAGATAATTTTACGCTGGCACTCCTGCCAGCACAATCAAGGTGCACAAAATCATCTTAACAAAAGGATTTCCTCATGGGAATTTTTGTCACTAGGTAACTCTTCCCTCTTTCCAAGGACCCAGACGTCAACTGTCATTCAAATTGTTCCACTACAACCAATTCATCAGTGATACTATTTAGACAATGCCATGGGGATGTGTTAGAGGTAGCTTCCAATTGAATAGATTTTTTTTTCAGGTGAACAGTATTGAGGTTGAGTTATGGTGGCAGCTGTTGCTTTACATTAATGAGCAGTGTTCTCTCAGAGAACTATAACAACTTTATAGATATTAGATTGTTTTTTATTAAAAGCTATTAAGATTGTATTACTTACTTGTTAAAATATAACTATCAGCAGACTAAAGCTAATACCAAATACAAAGAAAGTGAACATTTATGATTTAAATCCTTGAGCTATTCAGTTAGGTGAATAAGATATCTAACTTAAGAGGTATGGGTTTATATGCAAGTAATATGAGCTAAAATAACCTTGTTGGAGGAGTGAATTTGATAAGTCTATCGTCTTACCAGCTATATTATTGATGAAACTATATACCAGTCATTCACAAACATAATACTGGCACTGTGCTAATATGTAATCATATTTACCTTGAGAGAGGAAATCAAAGACAATTTAGATAACAGAATCACACTACATCTGAAATGAGAACCAAGTAGTAAATACTTTTTTATATGATATATTTGGGTGTATGTACTATGCATGAAAGTTCATGTCTGTTAGTGGAGGCAACATGTCAACATTAAGTGTCTTTCCTAATCAATCTCCATCTAGGTTATTGAAACATGACTTCTTATTGAACCTGAAGTTCATTTTTTCTACTAGACTAGCTGACCAATGAACTTCAAGGATCCTCTTGTCTCTAGCCTTTTTAATTGGGTTACAGATGTCGGCCCCCTGACTTGACTTTACAAAAAACTTTGGTTTTTTGGTATCTTTTTAATTTTAAGATTTTTGTTAGGAATCTCAGCTAAGTTCCTCATTATTACTCATCAAGCGCTCTGCAGAATGGGACAGCTCCACAGTGTTATCACTCATGTTTTTACATGGCTCATATAACAACATCATTGAGGTAGACTCTAAAAAGTTTAAAATGTTTCTCGTCTATTATATTCCAGTTATAAAACTACTTTACATAAAAATCCCATATATTCATGGAAATAATAGCTGTCTGATGTCATAATACTTAGTACCAGGTTTTTTTAACTTCATACTCTTCAAAAATAAAATATTTATTTATTTTATAGATTGCAAATAGATCTTATGTTGATATTTATCTCAGATGTATATTTACACATAAATAACAAGTGTCTATATTTTAATAATAGGTAAGAATCCAGCAGTTTTTATGTTATTTAATTTTATGCAGGTTTCTGTGCACATCATTTGAAATATATCATGCTCGTGATGCTTTTCTTTCATTTCAAATGGAAAAGCAAACATTTGTAAATTTATTTTAATTCATTTCATGTATGCATGAGTGCAATTTCACATGTATTTTTAAAGTTTCTTTTATTGTTCGAGGATTTCATGCCCGCATATAATGTTTAGATTAAACCCATCCCAATCGTTCTCCCCTTATTGATTCCCTAGCTCCCCATCACTTTTCCCTCTCAATTTCTTGTAATTTTGTTTTTACACACACAGAGTCCTCTTAGTTTTGTTTGCAGAGGGATGAGTGCAGGATCATCTAGTGCAGCCTATTGGATATCTGTCTCTCACCCCGCATGTCTCCGTGAACGTTGTAGAAGAGGGAGGAATACACAGCCAGGTGTGTTTCTTGTCAGGAATAAGACAGCTTTGTTGTTCTGAACGATCTTTAATCCTGCTGATTCCTGCCTGTAGGCCCCTGGCCTCCCTCTAACCACAGACACAAGCTCTGTGATTGAACCACAGAGAGCTCTCTGCTCTTGGGGCTTTCATTTACAGCACTTGTAATTACAAAATAGTTCCTCCTTTGAAAGTAGATCATGTAAAAAAAAATAAAAAGTGATCTGTTCAATGTTAACAGTTCAAAAGTGTGCCTCTTATAGAATGATGTAAGGGGATTTTTTTTTAATGTAACCAGTCAAAGAAGCCTGTACCCTCTCTCTGACTGGCTTTTCCCAGAGGAGACTTTTACTCCAAGATGAAAATCTACCTCAGATCCGATGCTATCCAAAGGCTTTTTATACATGGGATTTGGGTCATCATCAGATGTAGATGCTAAAAACCCCTCTCCCTAGCTCTCCTCTCCTTGCCTCTATGCAGCCTTTTGGGTTCTACTCTGGGCTGTTATGACTTTAATAGCTTTGAATAAAGTATTCCTTTCATGTTTCCTTTGACCACTGTAATTTTCGCTTTGTTGGTAATGCAATTTTTGTCATCAGTAGTAATGCTTTATTTATATTTCCTTTACATATACAAAATTTTGCGATTTCTACTTGGTAGAGTTTAATTTGAGATATGTGGTTATCACTAGACATCTTGTACTAGTGTTCATGACAGTCATGTATTTGATAGCAATTTTATATATGGATAGATAGATAGATAGATAGATAGATAGATGATAGATAGATAGATAGATGATAGATGATTGTGTCACTAAGGAAATGAATAGAAGAGCGAACAACTTAAATCACAGAACTTTAAGAAGCAGAGATGTGAACTATGTTTCTCTAGCAAAGCAAAAGGAGAAGCACTCACCTTCTCTCACAGATCAGGACCTAGTACATGCACAAGTAGTAAAAATAAAACATGTTTATCTAACTTTTGTTCTCCTTGGATGTAGATGTAATACTCTTTTGTTGTCCCAGGGTTTCTTCCAGGAGGCTTCCTTGCCACTATTCATAATGTCTTCTTAGACTTCTTTTGATATAATTGCTTCTCATCCTTGTCTTAGTTTTAGTGACAGTTGAGGGGAATACTAACTGCATGATAGTGTTTTACCCATCAATTTACTGCTTTAATCATGTCTATAATAGCACAGTGGCAGTGTGCTAGTGCACATGAATATGCAGTGTGTGTGTGTGTGTGTGTGTGTGTGTGTGCATTTGTGTAAGAACTCATCCCAATACAAACTTTTAACTATATAAATTTTGAATATTAATAATAAGGCAACATATTATTTTTAAAATTAATGAGAGTTAGTAGCTCTACTCTGCCCAATCTCAAGCCAGACAACATCCCAGCCTTGAAAGGTAAGTAGGCAGGGAGTTTCATTCCTAGCAAAGGATATAATGGACATGGAAGCTGCTTAAAGTGGAGGTGTTATTATTCTTTAAGAATGGAACCCTGTGTAGGTTTCTCACTCTTCAGTGGGTGGACAAAAACTCACTCAAGGCAACGTGGGCAGAAGAAACTGGACTCAACAACCAATAAATGAATAAGTTTACAATGTTCAGTGGGTGTGGAATGGGATTGGTGGATCTGAAAGAAGATAGGGAGGAGGATGAATATGATAAAGATGTAGTGCATGATTCTTAAAGAATTTAAGAAAAAAACAATTCATCATTAAGAAAATGAAATACTTTTTTGAGACTCACTATTGCCCCCGTAAGAATGGCTATCCAAAACAACAAATGACAACAAATACTGCGTATATGCAGAAAGATATATAAATTAGTGAAGCAATTGTATAACATTTTAATTAAATTAATAACCAATTGTATACTTCAAATTTCATGTATCCATTTATTTCAACACTGGACATTTTTTCTGTCATGTTTCTCTGCAGTGTGTACATGCATGTGTGTGTGTGTATGTGTGTGTGTGTGTGTGTGTTCAAATGAAGCTGCTTTAATTTGAAAATTCTGACAGAGCTAGTCTTCAGCAACAATTGAGTATAGATTTCTTCTCTGAACAGTTTTGTGGCTTTAATGCTTTCCTCAACTGTGACCAAACTAATTTCATCTCTTCACTTTCTGTCTTTTATTTCCTAATAACAACTCCATCTGCTGTTCAGTGAACTTGCTAAGGCGTAGTCACATCTTCTCATTCTTTATCTTTCTCTTTATAAAGGTGTTTCCTTGTGTCCTATTGTAGTAATCCTCTCAAGTTGAAAAAGGAAAAACACAGAACCCTGATATTTTACTTTTAGTATTAAAGTTCCTCAAACACACAATATAATGGAATATTCTTTAAAAAATGTCTTTTAGTCTCATTTAGTATAAAATCTTGAAATACATCATTAATATATGTTATTTTTAATTTTGGAGTTAAACTACAGCCATTGATATCTCAGATAAATATAATTCTTCTAGTCATGATCATCTTCAAAATATTTCACTATAATTCTTTAACCAAATACAATAAACTATATAGACCACGAAACAGAGTAACTCTGTGAGAAGAGCAATTTACAATGTTTAAATGTGATTATTAGTAAGGCTGATTTCATGTATTCGTTATTATCACTTCCATTTTTTACCTTGGTTTATTCAAACATTATTCTGTTGTTTGCTCAATGATAATATGTACCACATAGTATTATTCTTTCTAAGGTTAACATGAAGTCAAGCTTTTAAACTACATCCTTGCACAGAGATAATTTTATTGTTGAGGAGCAATGATCTTCAACATACAGGCATACAGGATAGTGCCAGGGAAAATAATTAAGAAATGTATACTATTGTAATATCTATAAAAGATTGCTTGTATTTTAATGTTTATCTTCCAATTTTACTACATGTAAGTTAAATGTAAACTGAGAAGTGTTTTAGTTTACACTTGGACAACTCTGGGTAATTATTGACAGTTTGCTTATGAATTGATTGTCTATTTTATGAAGTACAATTGTGCTATTTCTTAACTTGGTTTATATATGATGATGTACTTCAAAAAGAATTCCTCCTAGGAATATTATTAGGTAAGTTAGAAATGTTAAAATATTTGACATTTTAACTAGAGAGTGTTAAGTAATATGCCTTTAATCCCAATATTCAGGAGTCAGAGACAGGGAGATCTCTAAGTATGTGTACAGTCTTGCCTATAAATACTGAGATCCAGGCCAGTCAGGCACACAACACGAGATCCTGTCTCAAATACATATGTATTTATAATTATATATATATATATACATATATATATAATATCTTTCTATACTCTAAGTAACAACATATAAATATTCTATCAAATATTTGCCCCTCAGCATTTTGGCGGAGAAGCGTAACAGTGTTTTCTAATTTTAAACTAGGATTCTGCTTCTACTCTAGCTTTTTGTATACTTTTTGATTCTCATACGTCAAATTATTTTAAATTGCATCATTGTAGGAAATGTTGTACAACAAGTCAAAATGATACCTACTGGTTGTAAGTGACATAATCAGAAATTATTAGGAAAACTTTGTTGAGCTATGACAGGATACCTTGATGAGCTTGAGCGGCCACGACTGAGGATATGCACAGGACTCACAAGTCAGAGTGAGTAGCTGGAGTTCACCTGTTATCATGAGCCAGAATATCCCCAGAATGCCTTCTTTGAGTCCCACAACTTTAGTTTGTCTTTGTCTGTGCCTGCATAGTCTAAAAAGACATGAACTTTCTCATTATTAATGAGATTTGGATTCAAAACTGTAAAAGCACTCACTGAGCTAACATACAGGCTATGATGGTTTTGAAATTTTTCCTGCCTCTAAAACTTTTCTGTCAGTTACTCCGGGCCTTATCCAAAGTTGGTGGCTCCAACATTGCAAATGAAACTTTGTGTGATTTCCCAGATAGCCAATTGTCTCTGTCATTTACTACATATTTTGGAAGCTGCTTGATTGCACTTCCTGCCTACCCATGTAATATCATCTCCCTTCTCAGACCTTCAATGGGGTTAAAGACTAGATAGCTGTATTTACTTTCCTCTTACGACTTAGCCAAGTCATTTCTAATACAAGACTTAGACCCTTTAGGATAGATTATTGAAGCATTTAGCATATGTTTCTTGCTTAATATTGTTTATGCTGGTTGTAATTCTAATTTTTATACAAGATATTTGTTTTTATTGTATATAGTTTTATATTGGGTTCAGAACTCTATTATTTAGACAAAAGTGGGAGGTGATGGTGAATCTCCTTCAGCCAACGGCCTTTGAGAGGCTGGACCAGTTTGGGAATGGCCTTGGGTAGCAAAAAGGTGTGAGCAATCCCTCTCTCTCTCTCACTTCCACACTCACCACACCTGGATGTTGCATTCTGTTCCTGTTCTGGGTTGTGATCTGTGAGTTCTCCTTTAATAAAGAACCCCTTATTATACCCTATTCAGAGCTAGTGTGGAATTGATTTATTCGCATTTCCCCCATCTGGCATGGTTCCCTTCTGTTTTTGCTTTGTTTATTTTCCTATTCACGTATTTAGTATTGAAATTTTTTTTGAGTTTTCTAACAACGTACAGGTTTTTGTGTCTGTGTTCAGGTAAGAGGAGTCATCTAGAAAGACACATACACAGAGAGCCTAAGACAGAAGGCACTCAAATCAGTGCTTCATACAACATCTGTTAATTCTCTGTGGGATGTATAAGAAAAAAATCTCTAAAACTATAGAAAACTAAAGACATACCAAGTAGCAACTCTGTTTTTCAAAGTATTTTATTCATTGAAATTAAAATACAACATCATTTTCTTTTCTCCTTTACCTCCACTAAACACTTTCTTTTCTGTCTTTCAAATTCATGGCCTACTTTTTAACTAATTTTTAAAAACTTTTTCATTGTCTTTCTATTTATAGTTTATACATATTATAGGGTTAGTATAGCAAGCTTTCTTTGCAGAAGTTCTTTGGATTTCCAGTGCCCAGATAACGACATGGAGACTTAATATTAATTTTGAAAGCTTGACCTTTAGATTAGGCTTGTTTCCAACTAGCTCTTGTGAATTAATTAACACATTTAAAAAAAAAACTATGTTCTGCTTGTTTTTCAGTTACCTCTCCTTAGTACAGACTATATAACTTGTTCCAAGTCTGCGGGCACCGCTCCAACTCTCTCTTTCCCAGAGTTCTCTCTTCAGAAGTAATGCCTATTCTCTTCTGCCTAGCTATTGCACAATTTCCTCTTTATTATTTCAGACACAGAAGTTATCTTAGGCATATTCCACAAGTTAGGAAAAAGTTACTCGTGTGTATCTGATTTCAGAGATGACCTTTTGGTACAGGATAACGAACTTATGTGCTCTTCCCTAGGGAAGACCATTTTTCCCACTCTCAGTATTTCTTAGATGCCTGTACTTATTTACCTAGATCTGACGATCTTTCAGCTTTTCTACCTCGATGTTATCATATTTATTGTTCTATTGTTCTATAGTTCGTTCGGGTCATGTTTAGCTGCCTAGGTGATAAGACTTAATGTGTGTAGCCATTCTTATATGTCTAGGAGATTCAATATATTTTGAGGGATTGCTTAAACAACAATTGCAATAACATTTCCTAGTGCCCCATTAGTGAGAATTTGTTAGTATGTGGAGACCTCTTATCAGGAGCTACTGGATTATCAGAAACAACCTTTATCCAAGCTTAAAACATCTGATAAACATGTGCAACAAAATCTCTATCATTTTCACTTATAACTCTGTCCCCTGCTTGTTGTCTTGTCCTCAGATGTCTTTCTGCATCTGTATGTTATTACTATTTATCCTTCCTTTTATTCCTTTATGAACCAATATTAACTGATTTCTTCTTTTTACCTTTTCCAAATTCCTAATGCCTTTTCAGTGGTTCTTTTAAGTCCTCAAAAAGATGCTTGCTTCTTTCAAAAAACTTGCCTATATCTACACTGAAATAATACTAAAACGTAGTCAATGAATAATGCAGATTAGCCTCAGATACTAAACTATGGAAAACTCTGATGATAATTGTTATGGAAATTACCTATCAGAGTCACAAGAAATTTGACAGTAAGTAGAGGTCTATTCCAGGTCCAGGGAAGTATGCCTATAATCTCATCACAAGAGAAATAGATATTAAAGAGTAGAAGTTTAAGTTTATCATCAGATATGCAACAAGTTAGCTGGCAACCTTTTAATTTCAGAAAGTCAAACATTAAATAGAAGTAAAAAGAAGTCTTCAAATGGCACAAAGATTTCCAAAAATTGGACACTTACATAAATAACTCAAAAATGGCTTATATCATGTTTTTTTTAAAGATACACCAAGTTGTTTATTACTACCACGCTGATCTTGGAAGACAGTTAGTGCTTCTCCTAAAAATGGAATCTGAAAGAATCTCATATCAGAAACCCATACTCAGCCTTGCTGTGAGAAAACATGACCTATATTGCAGAGATCTCCTGCACTATACATTATAATATACAAGGTACCCAGATCCTTTTCCAGTATTTATAAAGACATTTCTAAGTACTAAGCAAATTATCCTAAAATGATTTATTCTGTGAGTAAGATAACAGAGAATTCATGTTTTCTGACGCTTATTGAGAAATATCTTACAGGTACTGTTAACAATGAGAGCAAGCAGGAATATTTAGCAAATTACTCCTGGAGTACAATCGACATCTGAGGAAACAATTTAAAAGTCCAGAATATTTTTAGGCTTCTACAATAGAAATCTTCTGAACAGGTATTTTTTAGAGTCAATCTATCATCAGAAGTAGACATCTGAATAAAACATACTAAGTAGATAGGTGGCCTTCTTTAGTACAGTTTCAATGCAAAACCTCAGGCTAAGAGTTCTGCATAGCCCATATTTTATTTCTAACCCATTATTTCTTACATGCATTCCTATTTTATCTATAAATTATTTGTAGTGGTCCTTTTCTGCAAAACTTTTCCCTCATGCTTTTCTCATTCTTATGATTACTTATTTAGAACACAAGTATATTATTGCAATTATAATTTGGTCTAATAGTCGACATTATTTTTTATCTTTCTGACCACATATCTTTAATTCCTGTATCAAGAATCTATTGAAAGTTGGGTAATATTGTGGAATAAATACAAGGGACATATACACTAGAAGAGACTGACTTTTCTGAGAAGCTCCTACAGCCTTCTTTGACAAGTGCTACCATCAAGGTTCAGAAGTCTTGTGTTTACCCTGGATGTATTCTGAGTGTGTGTGTGTGTGTGTGTGTGTGTGTGTGTGTGTGTGTGAAAATAGTAATGCATGTATACACTCTTATATTTGTTATTTCCTCCCTTGAGGGCAGGTAAACTCATGAAACAACCCAACAGAAGCACCCTCCTTGAGAAGATAACAGAATGGAAGGAGGCCAAAGATAGGAATTACTAGTAGTATATTAGACTGTGGTATTTTAGAATGTTTGGAGGCAGTAGGTCATCAGAAACGGCGATCTAAAGAGATGATCATTGACACATTGACAATTAGAACCTGGAAACCAAATGAGAGTCCAAATCATTTATATTTTGAATTTGCAATGGTAACAATAATTTGCTTCTGAGACCTGTGGAGAAAAGATGAGGTTTAGATCAGGAATTTCTCTCTGTGAGCAACTCTCTGTTAGACTGACGAATGGCTGCAAAAAATGGGCCTGCTGCTGGCCCCAGAACTCACTTGTGAATGCCTTTTCAGCTTCACAGACAGACAACTGGTTCCCAAGCTTTCATCCAAAAGCAGACTGAAATATGAGACCAAAACAGTCTCATGTCTGGGTACCTAGGCCAGCACCTTACTTCACCAGAAGAGAAATCCTTTTTCTTCATAACTGTTCATTTGACTTTTTATTTTGTGCCAAGTCTCTGAGATACTAATAAATTCACTTGTTTATGCCTCATGTAAATAATCTTAAGTGGTCCTACCTGGTTCCTCAGGTATTTGTCTTTGTGCTTGTATTTTAAAGTAGGCGAGTCTGAGAAGATCAGCGTGAACAGACACTTCAGTTGTTCAGCTTGACAAAACCGTAACGTAGGCTGTGATGATTGGTGTTTCTCTCTTGGTCTGTTTCAGTAACTGAAAAAATGCATGTCATAACTCCTTAAGAAATTTTCTTCAGGAAAAATTTAACACAGGGTTTTTTTTCTTAATTTTTGCATTTTTCCTAACAGTTAGAATAAAAGAGATGACGAGACATGCAATAAAGATTTTAACAGTATTGTTATTTACTGAAGTTTCTCACAAATGAAAGTAATATTTGTATCAGTAAAAAGGCTTCATGCTTCTCTGGTTCACAAGATCAACCCTCCTAAAACTGAATCATCCCTGCTGCAGCCACCGCGTGGGCTAAACGGTGGGATCGCATCTCTCACATTGGCAATGTACACCATAAATTCTCTGCAAGTACACACTTTCTCCACAGAGTTGACATCACTTGCTTTTATCTTTTTATTTTTATCATTTTTAAAACCTAAAGTGAAGACTATTTCTTACATTTTAGTCTCTGTAGACTTAGAACCTGAACATAACATATTTCAGCATTGAAGATCGAACTGATCATAGAATCAAAACAAAAATCTCTATAATCCAAAGTGCTGTTTTATGAGTTGAAAGGCATTTAATCCCCTTTGGTATAAATTATAAAACTTTACCTCCTCAGAAAGAAACATGGCAGGATAAATTATACACTAGTCATACTTGTCTAGATCCACAAGTCTGAATTTTGAAAATATGTAATAAACTCTTTGACTAATAGCTCTTCTTTTGTTATGCAGTGAATAAAGATATGGCCTACATTTAAATGTTAGTACTGTGAGCGTTTAGAAGATTACAAAATAAATTTTTTGTCAAATCACAGTGCTTTAAAACAAATTTTAAATGAAAATCAATATAATTTTAAAATCCATGATAATACAAATTTTATATTATATTTATTACTGTTTTCATCTAATATCACCTACTTTAAAATGAATTCATTGAATTTAGATGCATAATTGGCAACTAAATAAAATAAATATTACTAACACAAAATTAATAGAATTTATACTAATATGATGAAAGAGGAAGCAATTCTATTGATGTTTATGTTTAAATAAAGCAAGCACAATGGATCAGCTCAGTGGGTGAACTCTTTATGGTGCAAGGATGTGAACTGGGGTTCAGATGCCCAGCACTCCTGTAAGAGTTAGGCATGGTTGTGAATGTCAGTAATCTCAGCATGCGCAGGAATAGGGGTTAGTGACAGGATGATCTTCACACCTCAATGGACATCTAGTTTAGCAGAAAAAAATGTTCCACCCCCGCAACAGACAAAGGTCTGATCTCCAAAACATATAAAGAACTCAAGAAACTAGACATTAAAATGCTAATTAACCCTATTAAGAAATGGGGCACTGACCTGAACAGAGAATTCTCAACAGAAGAAATTCAAATGGCTAAAAGACACTTAAGGTTATGCTCAACCTCCTTAGCGATCAGGGAAATGCAAATCAAAACAACTTTGAGATATCATCTTACACCTGTCAGAATGGCTAAAATCAAAAACACCAATGATAGCCTTTGCTGGAGAGGTTGTGGAGAAAGGGGTACCCTCATCCATTGCTGGTGGGAATGCAAACTTGTGCAACCACTTTGGAAAGCAGTGTGGCGGTTTCTCAGGAAATTCGGGATCAACCTACCCCTGGACCCAGCAATGCCACTCTTGGGAATATACCCAAGAGATGCCTGATCATATGACAGGGGCATTTGTTCAACTATGTCCATAGCAGCATTATTTGTAATAGCCAGAACTTGGAAACAACCTAGATGTCCTTCAATGGAAGAATGGATGAAGAAAGTGTGGAATTTATACACATTAGAATACTACTCAGCGGTAAAAAACAATGACTTCTCGAATTTTGCATGCAAATGGATGGAAATAGAAAACACTATCCTGAGTGAGGTAACCCAGACCCAAAAAGATGAACTTGGGATGTACTCACTCATAATTGGTTTCTAGAGATAAATAAAGGTCAGTGAGTCTATAATTTGATCTCCTAAAGAAGCTAAATAAGAAGGTGATCCCAAAGAAAAACATATAGCTATCCTCCTGATTATGGGAAGTAGACAAGATTGCCGGGCAAAATGTTCCAATTCAGTGAGATACCGCATCAGAAAATAAGATGAAGAAGAAATTGAAGAAGCATCAACTTCAGGCATGCACAAGTGTTCACATAGGTGAATACATATACATGTACACACGTGAAACATCACACAAACACCTATAACAAACAAGTATTCTTTTAATTATACATCTTTAAGAAACTATATAACATTAAATCTTGTGCATAGTTACAAGATAAAATTGCAGATGGTTTGTTTGCGGGTTTCACCCTAAGACACTGAGATTCTCGTCATAACTTTGTCTCAAAATTGTTTAAAAACTGAAAATGTTTTATAAATTTATCAACATGAGTGTCTGGAATGATAAAAGAGTTTCATGTCTTTGGCCCTTTGTTGTCTCTGACTGAAAGGTTTAAAATATATTGAGAAATAAAACAGGTTCATCTTTTTGCACTTGTTTCTAAGAGTAGAAAGACTTAAAAAAGATAGAGAATTGTAGTTTTAACTTATCTGAGCAAAATTACTTTATCATTGAAATTATAAGACACCAGTAATATAAAATTGATAGTAATTCTGGTAATAACATGGCATGAAGCTTCTACAATTAAACAGTCCCCTTCTCTTTGTATGTGATTAACCTTATTGAGAAACTTTACATTATTTATAAAATTTTAAACTCTGTGAAGGAGAGAATCTTGTTAGGGACTTACAACTCCACACTGAGTGAATTAGTAGTCAAAGGGTTCTCTCCTTCACATTGTAATCTTTTTATTTGAATTTCAGAACTGAGAGTATTTTATTAAGTTGTCTGGATAATTGCCCTTATGGAATAACCGTAAAATATCTTTTCCATTATTATATTATTATTATATATTATATATATATATTATAAATGTCTTTATAACCTCTTCTGCAGGAAATCAAAGTCAATGTAAGTCCAAATCTGCATAACTAGCATATTGCTTAATTTTACTTTATTTTGAAAAACATGAGAAAAAATAATAAAATTATTACTGAGCTTTTCCAGCACATAAGTATAAAATTTATGTGGTTTTTTTTTTTAGTTTGTAGGTTATAATTTGATTATTTATTTAATTATTCCCTTATTTTTTTTACTGATTACAAATTCTTTTATCATACAATACAACCCAAGGACAGTTACCCTTCCCTCTACTCCTTCCAGTACCCCTAATATACCCTCTGTGTCAGATCCACCCCCCTCGCTTTCCCTTAAAGGGGCAGTTCTTGTTGCGGGAGGTCTTTCCGCCCCTCCAACCAATAGCTGCTGTGATACCAGCCCATTGGGGCGTGGTCTCACTCCCTTTAAAAAAGCGGCTATTTCCTCTGCTCGCTCTCTTCTCTTACGGCTCCGCTGGAGACGAGACTCCCTTCCTGGTTGCGCAGATGGCTGTTGTCTGGGATTGTGATCTGTAAGTTTTTCCCCTTTAAATAAATAACACCCTATTAATCATAACTCCAAACTGGTGTTGCCTTGTTCGTGACTTACGCCTTCAAGTTCTCCCAGAGATAACAATCAAACACAACAAAACATGATACAATAAGACAAGACAGAAGTCTTCATACTAAAACTTGACAAGACAACCTAATAAAGGGAAAACAGTCCCATGAGGAGGTAAAAGTGTCAGAGACGCACATACTTCTACTCCCACCAAAAGACCAAGCGAATACCTTTAGTGTGTGTGTGTGTGTGTGAGAGAGAGAGAGAGAGAGAGAGAGAGAGAGAGAGAGAGAGAGAGAGAGAAAGAGAGACTCCCCTGTGCATGCCTTCTTACTTTTGGTATTGATAATGTAAGATTATTTATTTCACATGTTTTCATGGATGTGGCTAACCTCCTTGGGCTGGAATCATTCTTAGAGTATGTTCTTTAAGGCTGGATTTATGAATATATATTGTTTAAATTTGAATTTTGCAGGGAATATCTTAATTCCTCCATCTATGGTAATTGAAAGTTTTATTGAGTATAATAATCTGGGCTGACATCAGTGGTCTCGAAGAGTCTGCATTGCATCTGTTCAAGTCTTTCTGGCATTTAGAGTCTCCAATGAGAAGTCAGGTGTAATACAAATCCATCTACATTTATATATTACTTGGTCTTTCCCCCTTAAAGCTTTAATAGTCTCTCTTTGTTCTGCATGTTCACGCTTTTGATTATTATGTGACAAGAACACTTTCTGATTTAGTCTATTTGGTTTCTGTTATGTTTCTTGTACCTTTTGGGCATCTGCTTCTTTAGTCTGTGAGGATTTTCTTCTATGATTTTGTTGAAGACATTTTTAGGGGCCTTTGAATTGGGTTTCTTTTTCTTCATTTTTACCTATTGTTCGTAGCTTTAGACTTGTCATAATGTCTTAATTTACTGGATATTTTGTGTCAGAAATTTTTAGATTTAACATTTGCTTTGACTGATGTATCCAATTCTTTTTTCATATCTTTCATGCCTGAGATTCTCTGTTATCACTTTTATATATTATTGATGAAGCTCATTTCTGTTATATTTTCTCCCATTCCTTATTTTTTACTTCCACAATTCCTTAAATTAGTGTGTTCTTTATTGCTTCTATTTCTATTTTCAGGTCGTGAACAGCTGATGGAGGAGGGTCCTACTACAAACAGCTTTATTCATATTTTTTCTGCTGTTTGTTTTTTATTGGCTTTCTATAAGGGACATATTCATTTCATCCAATTTCCTGTTTATTTGTTTCTCCTGGGTTTTGTTAAGTGGTTTCTTCGTTTCTTCCAATTATTTGTTCATGGATCCCTGAATTTCTCTAAGAAATGCATTCATTTCCTCTTTAAGATTCTATATCATTTTCACTGAGTTGGTTCTAAATACTTTTACTCATGCTTCAGTTATGTTGAAATATTGAGGTTCTGCTGTGGGAGGAAGCTGGATTCTAGTGCAGACATATTGTTATTAACTGTGTTCTTACACTAGCATCTAAGGCATGTGGGTTTGAGATGTTTATAGCTCTAAATGCTCACTTCTGGGTTTCTCTTTGGGGAGTGTGCCTTTTGTTCCTTGGTCGCAGTTTTTTCTTTGGATTTTCAGAAATTGTGATGGCTGTGTCTGTGCTGGTTCACTGGCATGCTTGGCTGGTATGTTGATGGTGATTACACACTGGTGTTGGGACTTTTGGAAGGAGAGGCCAAGTATGCTTTTCTGTGGCGTCCATAGGAGGCGTATACAGGGCCTAAGAGAGGCTACAGCTTTTGTTCTGTTTTAATACTAGGAACAACCCTAAGGATCGGGTCTGTAGAAACAGTAGAGAAGGTCTGTAGGCAGCATATCCAGTGTTCTGGCTTGTGTAGCCTGTGGTTGAAAAGGGGGTTTCCACCAAGTTGAGGACTGGGACAAAGCGACAAGGTTGGGACAGGAAATACGAAGGAAGCAGTCTATGAAATTCCAGTAAGCATGGACGGGGTAGAGGCAAAGCAGCATCTGGTGTTCTGTTGCAGCACTAGAGATAACCTAGAAAGGTTGGGGAAACAGAGAGAGGAGTATTTACTTATTGACACAGGGTCTCATGAAACCAAGGTAGTCCTATCACTTACTATTGAAAAAAGTGTTCTTCCTCCTAAGAAAGCTCCTGTATTTTCTTCATATGTTTTCCTGTAACAAGATGGCTATATTTATCTATTTTTTCATGACAAAATTCTGAAGAATATTGAGATCTTCTTATATCAGTATTTATCAGATATGTGGATCTTATTTTTAAAATTATATTTTCTTAAATGATTTTTAAGACTTTGTCTTAATATTATTTTTAACTTGTTTTTTAAAATCTTACATACTAGAAATTCTCTTGATGTTAGTTCTGTTAAGTAGAGTTTTTCTAAACCCAAGTACAAAAATTTTAGAAATTGTAAATAATTTCTGAATATATCAATGATTCTCGTTTAAGCTGATTGACTCAACTTCTCTTTGGTGTTATAGCTGTGTAACTTCCCCCTGTGACTGACAGTGATCCATTCTCTAATACATATGCCCTATAGGCAAGATTCATATTTTCATAGGAATCTATTATTTATTATTTTTATTAAAATTTTTAGAAATGGAATTCATTACCTTTATAAAAGGTGTTGAAGATTGAGTTGATACAGAATATTATGTTGAATTGGCAGTAGACACTTCTCTGTAAATTTGACAAATACCTGAATATATCTTTTAGGACTATACAGAGATAGTTGAACATTGATCCACATTGTGCTACAGTATCTACTTGTCTTTAGTTATAATAAATGAGACAATGAATTTTATTTAATAGATCCGAGCAAAATAGTAGACATAGATTTACAACCATCAAATCACTATTTATTTGTTAATGTGGTGCTGGATAAAGGGTTTGAAATATCTAATGGGACTGAGTAATGTATGTCATCTCTTCTCCCTATTCTGTCAGTCTCCCCTGATCCTGCTGTCCATGTCTGTCTTTATGTGGCAGTCCCTTCTTGGCTTTCATGTTTTAATTAATTTGAAATGTATCCTTCATGGTCACCTAAGTAAACTGACTGTCTAATTGCTATCATCAGTCATTTTTCTAATCTGGCTCTGGTTGAGTTAGAAAGTGTGTCACTCATCTTTCTTCTGCTCTGTAGAAAGGTTAAAGAGTACAAAGGAACATTTATTAGATAACACCCAGTAAGACATCCAGCCACCGTTAAAGAATGCTTGTTGGCAGAATAAATAAAACCTCAAAGTGAAAGAACAAATGACTTGAAAGATTTTGCCTATCAGGTTAAAAGCATGAACGTGCAGTCATCACTGTTGAGGAGAGAGGAGAAGCAACTATCTATTGGGTGGAAGAGGAGAAATCATCAATTTAAAGTGTGATTTTTCACACTGATGAAAGCAAAACATGTAAATATTTTCTGCCTTGATCTGCAAGTTAGGGAAATAATTTAAAGAAAACATTTATTTTTAATTGTACGACTATTCAGGATGCTAGGTAAAACGTAGGAAAGGAAACATACAGAAAGAAGTCACCCACTCTTTAGTCGTGAATTAACTAGTTCTCTTTTTTATGGTTCTTGTGCTAGACCCGTACCCATCATTTGGACTCTGTCAACAGCCAACTTACATTCAAGAAAAAACAGAAAATAAATATTTCACATTATAAAAAGCTAAGTGTTTTTTTTTTTCTGTAGAATGAGGGAAGCGTGTCTAGATTCCCAAAGAGAACAAATACTTACATTCAAACAGTTGATTCGACTTGAATACAAATGTTCTATGGGCAGAAATATTCTTCGGCTGAATACTTCTAAGCACAAGCATGTCTGATAGCTCCCAGCAAAATGGAATTAGTAAGATCTTCAAAAATCTTAGCGTACTCACATAAGTATTCTAAATATGCAGGACTATATTCCGCCTCTATATTCCACATGTGAAACAGATTATAAAGAAATATAAAAGAATGGTGATAATAAGCAATTTTAAATATGTGCCCAAAGTTCACAATAAAAGGAATTTTGAAATTTGGTACATTCTTATGGGACAATTGAATGTAAGGAGATCAATGGTAGGAATGTTTTATTAAAACCTACAATGTAATTTAACACTAATCTTTCCTGTTCAATTTTGCCTTGATATTCTAGCCTTTCTAGAAGGGTGGTATTAATTTGTCTGCTATTAATTTGTTGGGGCTAATATGCTGTATTATTTTGTAATACCATTTGTGTTATGTAATTGGTTGCACCTGAGCTTGGTGTTCAAACATTTAGGACTGTTATATCCTCTTTATGGGTTCTTTTCTTGATCCGTATTAAGTGAACTTCTTTAATTTTCCTGATTATTTTTGCTTTGAAATCTACTTTGTCAGGTATTAGAATAGAATCTTCTGCTTGCATCATGGCTTCATTTTCTCAGAATCTTTACAGTCTTTTTACGCTAATTTACTGTCGAATGTAATGTGGTAGCAAAATGAGGCATCCACTTTTAGTCCAGTATGCTAATCTTTTAATTGAGAATTTGACGCCATCAGTGGTCAGGTATTACTGAGAGGTATTCATTGTCTCCTGCCATTTTGTTGATTATATGGTGTGGTGTTTGTTTTCTTAGTCTTAATTTGTTTAATTATTCACCAAAATCTATGAGTTTTTTCACTGCCATCTCCTGGATAGACTTAAAGTTTTCTTCAGTTAGAAATATTCCATCCAACATCATCTGTAGGACTTCCCGAGTGGTCAAAAATCCTTTAACATTCTTGTATCATTATTCCTTTCTTTATAAATTAAATAGATAGACAGACTAGTGGGGAAAATACTATGGGTTGCCTTTTCTGGTTCTTCAGAATGAAGTAGCCAAGTCCTTTGAGGTTTTAAAGTCTTCATTAAAGAGCCATTTTAGGGTTGGCAAGAACTTGGCTCTAGAGGGAGCCCCAGGTATCCAAGGGAATGTCCCCAGCTAGGTCTTTGGGCAACAGAGGAGAGGGCACCTGAACTGGCTTTCTCCCATAGCCACATTGATGAATATCTTGCATATAACCATAGAACCTTCATCCGGTGACGGATGGAGATAGAGACAGAGACCCACATTGGAGCACTGGACTGAGCTCCCAAGGTCCAGATGAAGAGCAGAAGGAGGGAGAACATGAGAAGGGAAGTCAGGACCACGAGGGGTGCACCCACCCACTGAGACGGTGTGACTGATCTAATGGGAGATTTAGTGGAGCTCAAAGAATTCTATAGAAGATAAGAAGAGAGGATTGGGAGAACCAGTGTTATCAAGGGTACCATAAGCAAACCCACAGAAACAACTAACCTGGGCTCAATTGGACTCACAGAGATTGAACAGACAATCAAAGAGCCTGCATGGGATTGACCTAGAGCCTCTGAACATATGCTACAGCTGTGTAACCTGGTCTTGTGGGACTCTTACAATGGGAGCAGGGGCTGTCTCTGATTCCTTGCCTGCTTTTAGAACTTATTCCCTGGGAACTCGAAGGGATGCACAGAGGCAGAGAATGCTGAAAGACATTACTGGAAATGGAGATTTTAAGGGATTTGCTAGAAGCCTGATGCAAGGGAAACAGACTACAAGGACAGCCCCAGCTAAGACTCCTGGAAGCAGTGGTTGCACAGCCTGAGCTGGCCTTCCTGTGATTGGATTGGTGACTACCCAGGCCAAGTTTTCATCAGAGAGCCTTCATCCAGTGATTCATGGAGGCAGATTCAGAGAACCACAATCAAACATTGGGCTGAATTGGGAAAGTCCTACTGACAAGAGGGAAGAGGGTTTGTAGGACCATAGGGGAGGGGTCAGAGACGTCTACAAAAACGCGCAGAAAACCCACAAAAACAACTAGATTGGTCAATGGGAGCTCACAGAGCCTGAAACAACACACCAAGGAGCCTGCATGGGAGCAACCTAGGTCCTCTGAATATATGTAACAGCTTTTTAGCTTCATATGTTTGCAGGACTCCTGGTAATGGAGGAGGGGCTGTCCTTGATGATAATTTGCCCCATCTGATTACAGGGGACATCTTGTGCTTACAACAGCTTGAGATGCCAAGCTTTGCTGATGTCATCGGGAGGCCTCCCCCTTTCTGAAGGAATATGGAGGAGGATCGATTGGGGGAGATGGGGAGAGAGAGTAGGAGGAGGGAGAAGAGATGTTAAATAAATAAAATAAAATTTAATACATAAATAAATACTAGAGATAATATTGGGGTACTAAAAATTAACAAAAGTAAAATGTTTCTGGATGCAAATACAAGTGTGCAATGAACTTTAGGATTTTCTTGGTAGATCCCACTGGATTTTCCTCATGGAACTTCATATCAGCTTTGCTTCTAAACACAGGCAATTATGTTTTATTTTGCATAGATCATGCAGTACAAATAAATGTGTCCTCAAGCTCCACTCCCTGGGGTTAAGGCTGTTACTTGCTAAATATTGCAGTTTTTGTAGTATACATAAAATGCCTTCTGTTCTTTGCAAGCATAATGGTTTAATTACAGAAAACAAAGAGTTCAAACTTCTCATATTTCCTACCATCACTCCTCAGCAAGTACAAGACTTATCATCGGGTTTCACTGTCTTCAATATTTTATTAAAATATTGCTCTTTGAATTGCTATTGAGTTTAGCAAAAATTGTTGAATGAAATTATCTTGGAATTGTTAACAGAATTTCTGACAATTACAAGAGGGTCCCTAAACATACATCTACCATTTTCTACATGATTATATGACATGGAATTTTCAGCATTGATTAGAAAATCAAAATACCAACTAACAAAACCGAAAAGGGAGTCTGTTTTCTACATTATCAAATATTTATCAATAATTATTTGCTAATTTATACTAAAAGAAGCAAGTCATTCTTCATATTTGCATGAAAATTTGTTTAATCTTTAAAATGGTAAAATCATGTGTATAATAAATATTTATTCAAATATTTTTTATGATTTAATTTCTGATTGGTTTAAAAACAGATATCCTCAGACTACTATAGTGATTTAAATCATGGCACAGGTGAATGTAGTTCCAGAGCATCTAAAAGTGAAGAAAAGAACGGTTTGGAAACCTATGGGATATTATGTAGGGTGGTTCTCATCTTACAGAATCTTAAAAGCGAGGTCTGTAGTGCGTTGAGTGAAATTCTCAAACTGATAGAATATAGAGAAAAGATCAGTATGACGCCCACATTGTAAAAAGCGAGTTTCACAGTTCTAACTCTTTGCAGTAGAAACGGAAACACTGTGCTTTCTCAAGTGTGGCGGCTGGGACTATGCAGCTAGACACTGTTCTCACTATTGCAAGGAGAAGCATAAGATTCAGAGCAAAGGTAATGAAATTCTGACTGCAGTTGAGATAAAATAAAGGTCCTTTATTTTTTTATATTTCCCCAACATAAAAAAGTCTATACTTTGCCAAGACAGCAGCTGTGCCTGATACACACAGATGGATTCTCCCTAGACACATGCTTAAATTGGTTTACTAAAATCGTACATGCTGTTGACAAATTAATCAAAGTTTAATTTCATAGGTGGCATATCTGGACAGTTCAATAGATCTATGTGGAGATTCCTTGTATTGTCTGTCACAATGACAAGCTTAGATGATGTTCTCTTCTCACAGATACCATTGAATTTTTGCTAGTTTCCTTTGCAACGGACACATTTTATGTTAGCTCCATCAACTGAGATGACCCTTGTGGGGTTTGATTATTGGGTAATAGAGCCGCCTCTCGCTTTTAAAAGTATTCAAAGTGTACAGAGTGAGTTTTCCTCTTATTATTTCAAGACCATAAATAGAACTGCATTAGATCCACCCAGCAACTAGAAAATTAAATATCTGCACAGTCACCTAGATCATAAAATGAAACCGAGGAAGTCAGTTTTTTGGACTTTAAAACAACTTGTAGACTTTTATAATTCAGCATTATCTGGACATAGCAAGATAATTTTATTTTGAATGTATTTTTTTTCTTAAAGGCCGTATAATATTTTCTTCATGGAAGACACATTGCATAACAAACAAGAACCTAGCTCTTTTTGTTGGTTGCCAGGCTTCTAGCTCCAGCTATGCCTATTAAAATGCCTATCTATTCTGCAGCATTGAGATTCCAGACATAATAAACCAAAGGTCTTCTAAGAAAAACTAACATTGGAAAAGTACTTTGAATAGTGCACAATGCTTATTAAGTACATTTTTTTAAATTCTAGAACTTTTGAACACTGAATTCTTTTTGGGTTTAATGTGACCTTTGGTTTTATTTTTTAAGCATTTCAATAGTATAAAAGACTATAAGGGAGTCAGTGTTATTTCTTACTTCTCACAGTTGGAGGTGTTGCTCAGTGGTAGAGAGTTTGCTTTGCAAGCAGGAGGTTTTAGTGTCAAATCCCAGGACTGTAGAAATAGACTTTTTAGTCACTGATTATTATACAACTGAATGTATGTAGAAAGAGAAAACATGTAATGGAGGAACGTCTACAAAATAGCAGCAATGTAAACTTTGCAATGTACTCAGCCATCATACTGCCCACTTAGCATATAAAATGCACTGGTATTTAATTACAGACACAATTCACAAACAGATGAACTCTCAATTTTTCTCAAAAAATATGTAGTGACAGCATTGATTGTTCAGCATTTTTCCGAGGAGCAGTTTGCTTGATAACCTCTCTAATCCCAACACATACATATATTTATCTATTAGCAGCACAAATGTGTTATCCTCCTCCCAAAGGTAACTTTTATCCACAGATAAACAAAAAAAGTTATTTTTAAGATCTTATTTAATAACTATAACATCTTGATAACGTACCTGTGATATTTTAGCTTTATTATACACAAACAATTCCTTTGCCTGCCAAATTTGCAAATTGAATATTTGTTTTCATAATTAAAGGGGCTTTAATGCTGCACAAATATAGAATACTAAAAGCAAAATTTTAGGGAAAAGAGATTTTGTATATTAATAATCTCTTGAATCTGAAAAAACAAATATTATTAATCACAAATTATATATCTATTTTGTTTTCCATAGTAAGTATAATTTGTAACCATTATTAATAACAATGGCTAAGTATGCTTTTATTTTTATAATGCATATTTATTTACCTACATTTTGTGTTTTCATTTGGAAGAATCAACCGAACACACAGGTGTTTCTAATATGCAAAGGACCAACAAGCACTATATTATATTATTTACACTATATTATATTATTTACACTATATTATATTATATTCCAAAATTATAAACAAATTTTAAAAAATATTTCACTGTTTTCTGGTGATTTTATTAACTATTGTATTTCACTAATACATACTATATATGTATAGACATCCTCAACCCCCGAGAGAATTTCTGTAGAGTATTTGACCTAACAGATGTCTTGAGTGTTTGCTGTAGTGTATGAAGAGATACCCATACAGGTTCACTTAAGTGTATTTTTCTGTTTGTGAGCTTGACAGAGCAAAATAACCAATGTTGAAAATTTTCATCATGAAAACCAGAAAAGAAACAATTGCCATGATCTAATTAGACATTGCTCATGGTACTGGGCAAATTGCAGTTATGACAAAGCTCATCATTTATGGGAGAATTTACTTCAGGAAAGAAAAAAAATCATAAAATGAAGAGACGATAAGCTCAAAGGAAGAAGCAGAAACACAGAGACAACTGAAATACACACTTAGTCTCAGACCCAAAGGGATGCCTGTAGGGAGGGCACTAAGCTGCTGGGTGTTTCCAACTTCAGAGGATGCTTTATACTGGGGGATAGGAATGCTGCGGGAAGGTTACAGTAATACCTACCTGCATACTGGGACATGGCCTCATGGACTATTTACCTGGATGCGGAAGTGCATCCGACCCCTGCCTTCCTCTCTCTGCTTGCCCCTGAGCCCCGTTTTGGCTGTTAGGTTTGCTTTGGATCTGATCTTCGTCCAACATTCAAGAAGAACATCCTGACCTTGTAAGTCTACTCCTTAATGAGCACCGATCTGTTTTCTTAGCTCTGAGCTAGTGTGAGATTTCGTCTTTGTTAAGCATCCAATCATTTCTGCCTTCACAGGATTCTCAACTGAATAATGCAATTGAAATGCTGAGTGCACTTGACCCTGAACAATTTAATAAATAGGAAATAAGGCCACTTAAATCATTTTCTGGACATTTCTCCCAAGATTTATCTTTAACATACATTTTGGGATGAAATTTAGTTTGGAAAGCATCCAGCTAAAAGTTTTATTTTCAATAGCTCTACCGAGACATGTCATACAGCGTAAAATCAACATATCTAAGATATAAAACTCCATTATTTAGTGTTTTCAAAGATACTTTCAAACATGACTCTGAATATTATAGTATTTTGGGCACTTCCAGTAAAAATCATGTGGCCTACAGTTTGTATCCATGTATTTATGTATTCTTTCACTAAGCAATATAAATGCATTTTTCCTTCCCATAGACTTCTGTGTTCTAAGCAGCCCCACAATATCAGAAGGTTACTGAGGTTGAGGCAGTATTTCTTTTTTTTTCTTTTTTTTTTTTTGGCGTGCTGTTATGTTTGTAAGTTTTAAGCCATTATAACTTTAATTATCTTTAGGCCATTATAACTTCAACTATCTTTCTGCATCTGTTTTTCTCTTTCCTTTATTTTAATTACGCATATATTATACATTCTGATCATTGTCCTCTTTGCAAATGCTTTATTCTTTTCTTATTTTAGTTCAGATGAGGGAATTTTTGTTTTCTTATATTCAAGGACTGGATTTTTTTCTCTAGTCTTTTCAAATTACTGAGAAGCTTATTAAAATCTTTCTTTCCACTCCGCTAGCTAATTACTCTTTAGCATTAGAGTTTTTGTCTTCAACTTATACCACTCATCTTCGTTTCCCTGCTTCCCACTTTTTGCTCGAAAAGTCTTTGGTACAAGAATTATTAAGGCAGGTAGAATGCTGCACACTTGTCAGCCCAGCCCACAGGAGATTTATTCAAAGGGATCAGGAGTTCAGGTTCATCCTCAGGTACATAGTGTGTTGGCCAGATTGAGCTATATAATGGTATGTATCAACAAATTAATGCTAACAGTCTAACACTTGTCTGACCTGTGTCTGGTAGTGATGTTTTTTGTTCCTCTTCCTAGTGTGTTTTCCTGCCCAATATGGTGTTTGAAGTTATGTTTGGTAAAAAACTGAACTGCGTTTAATATTTGATGGAACTGTAGGACCAAGATGATTGAGAGCCCTGGGTTTTCATGGTTTCTGTCTCCTGTCTCTTGCTCATAGATAACTTGTGTTTTTCAGCTTTTTCACTGATCATTTTGAGAACCACAGACCTCTTCCTATAATGACTATGTAGAAATTTTCACTGTGGGAAATGGCTGAAATATATTACGGTTTCTGGTGATACAGGTCTTTATTCCCAGAAGAGCCCAAAGGTAACCACTAAAATAGTTTTCTATGAAGTTCAATGTTTACTGAAATCACTGTTTGCTGTAGGCAACAGTGGACTTATTTGATAACTCCTTTTTCATACATGAATTTTGTCATATTTTATGCAAGGTCATCTTGGCCTCAGTGTCTAGGCTTTCCTGACCAATTTAGTACAACACCCAGTCACCTTTGCAATATCACAAGGAAGCTTTGTTTCCCACAGTCAGTAGCCATGGAATGAAGTATTTCAAACACTGTGTTTGTCTGTGTGTACGTCTCAAGGTTGACTATTGTTACCCTGTGGCTCCTGTGTGGTAGAAGAAAGTCAGTCATCATCCAGATAAATATTTTTCATTAGGCCAGAATTTAGTGAGCAGAGTTTTCTACAGTGTATATTTTTTTTAACTTTTAATTATTTTCTTCTCTGTCCCCAATTTAAATGATTCTAAGTCAATTTCCTTACGTCCCTAACCCCAATGAATGTGTTTATTGGTGTTCAATTTTCCTTAGGACATACTAAGAAATGGAAAAAACACACAGCAAGAGACTAGGAGTTGGTGAGAACTGCATTATGATGGAGAAATAAAAGGAACCAATTGGCAGAAAACTGCCAAACCCCCTTTTTTTTTAATCCTGGGCTATAAACAAAGCGTGTATGCAAAGTTCCTGTGATATACAAACAAAAGAGAGGTAGCTGCTCGTTAAATGGCTTGTCGTGGGTCATGAGTTTGTGGTTTAGTGTCTTAAGCATGTGCCTCTGTCCCAGCTCACCATCATATGCTCATTTTCATAACTTTCTTCATGAACTGCATTTCCATTATTTATCATAGGTCTGTGGTACAATTCTTTGTTCTGAAGCACAGAAACCTAACATCAAAATCTCCGTTTGCCTCTGGGGTTTTGTCCTCTCTCTATAGTAAAGGTACTGGAATGTATCCTGTTGAATGGAAGCTCTGACCTTTTCATTCCTGGTAGAATTAGAGGACATCCAACAATGTCACACACTCCTCTCCTCACAGCCATACAGTCATCCTTCTCAAATGGCAAGATTTGTGTAAGAAAAAACAAGAGCTTGAGTGTCACCTTTCCTCCAGGACTGTTGCCCCATGAATTCTCCTTCAGCTTCCACAGTTTATCACAATGATCGCTGACAGATCCTACCAGTATGCGGCTCTCGTGATTTTCACTTCTGAAAAGGTTTTCTCTGCAACTCAGAATTTACAAATCCTTTTGCCTTCAGTTTCTTTGTTTTTCTCCTGGTAAAGAAGAAAGTGATGATACTTTTAAAATCTTTTTATATTAGAAATAAAGTTAGATGGGCTTAAGCTGTTTATTTTTCTGTTTTTTTTTTACTACTAATGTAACTATAATTACCCGGCTTATTTAAATTCCCAATATTTATTGTGTGTGCGTGTGGATAAAGTTTAATAGACAAATTAAGGAAGTTAGCTTTTTTTTGTCTTCTATATACTGTTCCAAAGGTTTGAAGGGCTAGGCAAAGCATGAACCAAATTGTTCTTTGATTATAGGAGCCAGAGACTATGTAGAACAACCCATTACCAATGGAAAACGGGTAAATGATGTGATGAAACTCAAGTTTAAAAAAAAAAAAAAAACAAAAGAAACTACAAGATTAAAGGGAGGACTGGAGAAATGGTTTAGTGGTTAAGAGAACTTGTTGCACCTGCAAAGGACCCATGTTTGGTTCTCTGAACCTTACGGGCACTTCTCAAGTGGTTTTTACTCCAATTCCAGGGAATTTGACAAGACTTCTTTTGTCCTTGTGAACATTACATGCCTGTGAAGTACATGGCATACATGCAGAAAAAACCTTCATAGACATAAGAGAATTTTAAAAAGACTTTTTTCCTCCCATTCTAGTAAACAGGCGTTTTCCCTCATTGTAAACCATTTCTTCCTCTTATTGCGTGCTGACTACTTCCCCAATCACTGTTCCCTTATCAGCTGAACGTGTCTCTGGAGCCCCAAATCTCATCTATGCTTCAGTCCTTGTATCTCTCTTTTCCCTTCTCACACTTGTATATGTGAAAATTCTTGTGGGTTTACAAATAATAGATTGTGATTATCAAAGCACAAAAAATGCTTTTGAAAGTGCAAGTAAGACTTCATTTTCACATTCATACAGAATACCAATATTTATTTATTTTTAAGATTGTGAAAAACCAGCCTACAATTCACAACCCCAGAGAACCTAGACGACAAAGAGGGCTAAAGAGAGACATACATGGATCCAATCTACTGGGAATTATAAGACGACAAGATCTCTGGGGTAAATTGGGAGCATAGAGATCATGGGAAAGGGTAGAAGGGGAGGAAAGAGAAAAGGAGGGGAGAGGAGAAATATATATATATATATANCAATAAAAAAATTAAAAATGGTGTTTAAAACTTATTTTACTAAAAATTGCCAAAAATCCTGCTTGGCACTTCCTGTTCAAACCGACTACATTCAAGCCATGATATCATATGCTCTTATTCATCATCTCAATGGAGACAATAATATATTGAGTAAAACCTCCTTGGCATTTAACAATAACAACTATTTTCAAAATCTCAAATCCCAGTCTTATCTGAAACTTAAGCAGTCTCTTTATTGTGAGAGCTCATTAGATTAAAAAAAATGACATGCTTTCCATATGCCATATCACAGACGTGACATTCCTGCTCCAAACGTGCATAGCAAGAAATGATGCCTCCAAGGCTAAAACCCAATGGGCAAACGTTAAATCCTTCGGCTTTATCCCTAGTACTGTGGGTTCTCAAATGCATTCATCTCGGTCACGAAGGTTAAGATAGCAGCAGTCCTTCAAAAATCCTGACTCTGTAAATACATTCTCTACCTTAGGCCAACTTCCTTCCATATATATGTCTTTTCTTCCTGTTGTCCTAGAACCTACATTATTCTGGGGGTCTCTACTGAAACCCTTAGAGCTTCATCAAATGATTCCTTAGGGTGTCTGTGGGGACATCAACCCTGTCATGCATGGCTGCACTGTGGAACATGTTACAAGACTCTGCAATACCCTCAATTCTTCATTGCGTATGCCTTGCAAACCATATAATTACACTTCTAACTTCCTGCCAGCCTCTGTGTGTTGACCCAGGGAGACATTTCTGCAGAAGTTGAGAAACAGGGACCCTCTTCATCTGCGTTTTTGTTTCAACTCCATCCTTTTAAAAAATCTTCCATTCTTACACTTTCTTACCCCACTGTAAAACAATATGCTTCTCTTTAACACTTGCAACCATTTTTTTCCTAGTGTGTGCCTACACTGCAGTGTTTAATCTACCTATGCACTTTTCTCCCTCTACAAACTATGAACTTAAGTTCAGGAATATATAGGCCAAATTGCTTGATTGTTATTTAGGGAAATGCTCCTTCTCACATATTCTACTGTACATACACAATAGAAAAATAGCTAATCGTTTCTTAAAATTAAATACTGTTTCATGTTAAAGTATATTCACTCTGAGGTAATCTTTATCATCAAGACACGAAAATGATATCATATTAATTTTTTATGATCATGTGCACTTTGACTTATATATTCAATTTCACATGACTTTTCTGCCTGTTTCTATGTGAACATGCCCACACACATAAGTGATCAGTAAATAAATTAATTTTGACTTTTTGTAAACTATCCTCCAGCCTCATTAAACTGTTCTTTGTATTTATTCAGTTTCCCAATATAACTAAGATTTTCCAAGCCTTGTACATCTGACTATTTCCACCCAGAGACATTTAATAAACTTGAAATGCTTTGGGTTTTCCCACATGAGAGAGAAGAACTTCTGTCATCCACTAAGTCAGCAGGCACAGGAAATAGCTTCTTTCTTTTATCCCGCACAGAATTATGTCTTCCCTACATTCCAAAAAGAAAATTTTAAATCTGATGAGACTTAGTAACTCAGCCGTAGAATATTCAATCTAAGATCTATGGGATACAACTTCCAAGGCCAAGTGAATAAGAAACTTGAATTGAAAAATCAAAACTTTTACTGTATAAAGTAGCCTTTGATACTATTTTCCTGGTGTGTCAATTAGAAAATGAAATCCCTTTGATAATAGCATTTTACAGATAGAAACAAGGCATAAAATTCTAAGAGTCCATAGTCAAGTTCAGTACTGCGGTCCTTTGGGGATTTCGCGGTGATATCTCTGAAGTATTATGGACATTTTCCTCCCTTGCATGGATGTTCCTGCTTGCCCTCCAGCTTCCACAGCCCTCCAGCTGTATGGTTCATTGATCTTTCTTGGTGTTTCATTTTCAACCGTTTGAAACCTACTACAAAGAGTTTTCAGGTTTTCAGTTTTCTTTTAGGTAATATTATTTTTCTCCATCCACTCTTTACTGTGTTTTGAAGATATTGATTTTTTTAAGTTTCAACATACATTATGAATAAGAATTAATATTGTTCCCTTGCAAATATATTGTGACAGCATGGTCCTATGCTGAGGGCCTATATAACAATATGACTTAAAAATAAAAAGAAAAGAAAGGGACATCTTGTATATTTTAAATAGACCAATTGTTCATCTTCAAATTCAGCATAATTCATGGAGGAAGAAGGGAAATAATTTTTTTCTTTGCCTGGGAATCATTTAGTAGGAAATTTTTCCCAACTCATTCGAATATGTGGGCTGACATCTTTGAACAATGCCCAGAGAAGTGAGCACATTTTTATCGATTTACGTTTCCTGGCAGAATCTGAATTCATTCTCAATGAAGATCTGTGTCTCAGCATGCTGTTCTCTAAGGTTCATTGTTTTTTATAGTCTTTTGAGTTGGTTCTTTATCTTTCTACAGCCCAGCCTGGTTTATCTTAGTCAGAGAATAGGTCTATTTATATTTTAACAGAACTGTTACAATTGTGCTTTCTTTATAATATTATCAGGGGTGTTCTTGATAAAATCATTTTGCATATAAATTTTCCAGTTTTCCTTCACTATTTGAAAACTTTTAAGAAATGAGTCCTGTAATAAAACTGAATAATTAGCTTTCCCAGTCTCAAATAATATAACTAACGCAATAGCTCTTTTGGCCAATCACCTTACTCAAAAGGTTACTAACAATGTTATTTCTTTAATCTTATCTATTTATTTATTTAATCGATCTTATTTATTTAATCTTTCTATTTAGGCTTTCTGATACATCACATTAAGTAACCTAAAATCTGGTAATATTTTACACTTCTTATTAATTAATGATATTAAAAATTAGTTAAAATATTTTCATTTTGAAAATAATTTTAATGTGCCTCAAAGCCTGATGAAAGCTAACAAAACAACAAACGGACCACCAAAAACTCTGTTTTGAATGACAGATGTACTTGCTTCTTGAATCTGAACAGATAAAAACTAAGAACTGAAGATGAGTGAGATGCAGTTGGGGGCTATAGGATTAGAGAACAGCTCAACTTCCTGTCTCCCTTGTCTGCCACTTAATAGTTGGGTACTACAAATGAAAATGGGAATACCACATCATCAACATCATCATCATAATCATTACTATTATTTTAGTTTGTGTTGCTATAACAAATATTTGAGATTTAGTAGATTGTAAAGAGCAGAAATTTATTCGTCCCAATTTTCAAGACTGAGATTTCAGCTTCTATTTGCTGGTCTGTTTGGTGTCTTTATTTTCAACATCATGTCTATTGGTAAGTTCTCAGCGAGGGAAGGAAGCAGAGCTAGAAGGCTTCCTTTACATGAAATTTTCTGTTGATGCCATCATCCCACTCAAAAGGGAGGAGAACTTATGATTAAGTCATATTGCAAAGACATCTTACCCTGAAGTACCACATTTAAAGACATGAATTTTCCAATTGTCAGAGACCTAAGCAAAGAATGACCTCTGAATGATCTGATAAGAATTATCACTGAATGTGCTCTACTCTATAATATCATCTTATGTGAAACAGAGTAGATTTAGAAACTAATAAATAGACTATAGACTCTTTAGGATATCAATAAGAGTAGAACATTCCTGCATTTCCAATACTTGGGAGGTAGTAGAAGGAGAATCCCGTGGATCTTCAAGTCATCATTGGTACATAGTGAATTAAACTATGATATGGTCTCAGAAAAAAATATTTCAAACAGCCACCCTATGGGGGATTTTCCTCTGTATGCTACGAATATGATTAATTACCATTGGTTAAATAAAAGCTGCTTGGGCCCGGGGCAAGGCAGAATAAAGATAGGTGGTAAAACAAAACTGAATGCAGGGAGAAAGAAGGCAGAGTCACGGAGATGTCATGTAGCCACCCAAGAAGCAAAACGTAACATACCATAAACCTTGGGGTAAAAAATAAAATGATAGAAATGTGTTCATTTAAAAATGTAAGCATTAGTTAATAAGAAGCCTGAGCTAATATGCCAAAGAGTATGTAATTAACATTAAGCCTCAGAGTGGTTACTTCCTAAGTGCCTGCAGGAGTGAGTGAGCAGAACCAGGTGGGTGGAGAGAAACCAGTTCCAGGGACCAGTGGAATAGATAGCATTTGTAGCTACAGCCACCATTGTGATATTGTTCACGTCGATATAATTTGCCCATTTGATATAAAAATTAATGGCAGGGGATGGTGAAGAGTGTTGATTTCCAGATTCTAGTATGCAAATGCTTGTTTAGGAAAAGAATTAAGAAAGCACAAGTTGTGAAAGAATTTTTACAGTCCTCAGTAATCCTGGGTGATGGTAAAATAACATGTGTTAACTCTACATTTTCTTCATTTCTTGACATGATTTTATACTCCATAACAAAGTTAATAAGTCATGAATAAGCTATTGATTGTTTCATTTTTCATTAAAAACACAAGGTAAATTAGAAAACAGATTTCCATCATATTCATTATATTGTAATAATATTAAGTATGTAATTAAATTGTTGACTAAATTATAATGAGTGGACAACCCTGTCTTGTTCCAGATTTCAGTGAAATCCCTGGCAGTGTCTCTACAATCAGTTTGATGTTGACTGTTGGCTTGCTGTATATTGCCTTTATTATGTTTAGGTATGTTCCTTGTATCCTTGCTCTCTCCGAGACTTTTATTATGAAGGAATGTTGTATTTTTGTCAAAAGCTTTCTGGGCATCTAATGAAATGTTCACGTGGATTTTTTATTTTTTCAGTTTGTTTATATGGAGGATAATGTTGACAGATTTTTGTATGTTGAACCATCTCTGCATCTCTGGGATGAAGCTGACTTGATCATGGTGGATGATGGTTCTGAAGTTCGATTTGGCAGTATTTTATTTAGTATTTTTGCATCAAAGTTCAACAAAATAGAAACAAAGAAAACAATACAAAGAATCAATAAAATAGACAAACTTTTATCCAAACTAACAAAAAGGCAGAGAGAGAATATCCAAATTAACAAAATCAGATATGAAAACGGGGACATAACAACAGACATGGAGGAAATACAGAAAATCATCAGGTCATATTTTGTTAACCTGTTCTCTACAAAATTGAAAAACTTAAAGGAAATGGACAACTTTCTGGATACATATCACTTACCAAAATTAAATCAAGACCACATAAACAAATTAAACAGACATCTAACTGCTGAAGAAATAGAAACTAATCCAGTATATAACACTGAGTGATTTTTTCTTGTCAGTAAGCAGAGGATCTAATTTCTTCTATGCACTCTATTGATCTCCTGTAACACAAATTATTACCGATCTCTCTCGTAGCATCTTCTACCCTTAAGATCTTACCAAGGTTCATC
This sequence comes from Alexandromys fortis, assembly GCF_014885135.2. Lineage (NCBI taxonomy): Eukaryota > Metazoa > Chordata > Mammalia > Rodentia > Cricetidae > Alexandromys > Alexandromys fortis. The sequence goes on along the minus strand of NW_026067939.1, from coordinate 10,801,134 downwards.
AAACCATTGTTAATGCCATTGGAAACATGAACATATGTCACATTTGACATGAGCATACTGCTGCCCTAAACTGAAAACATTTTAGACAGAGCAATAATTGGTGTGTGAAAGAAGCCAGGACTATATTCAGTCTTGGGGGTGGAGAAGAGCTCTAGTCAAGTCTAGAGAAGCACCAAGATACATGGAAATAGATTTTGTAACTTAAAAATGGTGGGAGAAAAATATACTGAGAAAGTGGTAGTGATGTATAGTTTTTTTATTCACAAATAACTTATATTAATATTTTGGCTCAATTTAATGTAATTCTAAACATATTAGCTTCCTAAAAAGCAACAGAAAAGATACTTTCCTTCATTTTTTTTATTTCTGTGAGTCTTAGACATCCTTTATAAAATTTAGAGGTGTCATGTTGAAAACTTTGAACATTACAGGTGGTTTTGTTTATAAGTCTATTTTGCCATTTAAGGACATTTTGGAGTTATGTTAATTTACAATTTGCTCACAACTATGTCTCTACAAATATTCAATTTTAATTAACATTTAGAGGTCAAAAGATCTCCTTTAGAAACATCTTTGTGTCTATGTGTGTGTTGGGGGCAGAAATAACTTAGTTGGTGCAATGTATGTCATATAAGCACAGGACCTCTGTTCAGATCTGCATCTCAATATAAAAGAAGTGTTGGTGCTAGCCTGTAATGTTAGGGCTGAGGGCAGAGCTCTGTAATGTAAGGTTAGCTCTGAGACAGGCAGAGCTCTGAAGCTAACTAGATAGTTTAGACTATTCAATGTGTTCTCGGTTCAGTGAGAAACCACGTCTCAAAAAAATAGAATAGCATTTAAGGAAGACAGCTGACAGTGACTACTGGCACACGCATACACACAAATGTTTACATGCATTTTCACTACCAAAATAAAAATGAAAGCCATGTAGTTGCATCTCAGTTCTTTCCATAAGAACTTTTGTTATTGTTACCTAATGATCTTCATATATTACATTAAAATAAGTGCTGGAATCATGGGTTTTGTTTTACGAAATTTATTTGAGTATTCATCTTTAGGATTCGAATTTAATTTTAAACTACAATCCAATGTTTTATGTATTGTCCTTTCTATTTATTTTTCTATTCCCTAGAAATGTAACAACTGAGATATAGCTAAGAAATAGTTACAGTTTAACAGAAATTTATTTTAACTTTCAGTTGAATAATAAAGCTTATGTCGGCCTGGAGAAACAAAAGCAAAATAAAATTTACTCTAATATACGTGTTTAGACAACATAAAATTTCCATTTTTAAGAATAGTTTTATTAGAAAGAAACAGTAAAGCAAACACAAAGGAATTTAAATGGTTCCACATCCCTCTCATTTACAAAAAAAGTCTACTTTTATTTATCTTTTAAATTTGTCTTTTTTTTCCCTTTTGGAGAGGGCACTTTGAACAGACAATGATAAAACAGCAGGAAGTAAAATTGATGCAATCATTACATGGAGGGGCTTGCTCATTATAGAAGTTCTCACTCTGTTATCAGTGTTAAAATGCCTTTCATTTATGCATACGTCTTTGAAAATGATATTAATAGGTTTTTAGAGGATCGAAGGCTTCATTGGGACTAGACACAAAGGAAGGATAATTAGTTGGTAACCCAGAGGAGGCTACGTCTTGTTAGAAGTAGAACAATTTCGCCCAAGGAACTGTTTCAGAATTAGAATCCATTATATAATGCTAGAAGAATTTAAAGAAACGAGAGAAGCTACTGTTAAAACACAGTAGGAAATAAAATGTGTCTTTTTCAAATTAAAGGTAGGTGCTGTTTGTAGTCAGATGGTGTTATATTAAATGCAGGAGGTTAAATTTAAACCAACCCAGTGTGTTGACTTTAGAGAAATAAAATTTCTGATGACCTTAATTGGTAAAGGACAGAAAAAAGGAACAGATGCACAAACAGACCTCAGTGTTTTTGATAATCTATCATTTACACTTATGTGTTCCAAACCCTCACATAGTACTCCCAAATTTTCCAAAATCCAATGTAGCCCTTTTGTATTCTTGAAAGGTAGCCTATAAAAAGAACAGAGGTGGAAAAACCCTTCATGCATTACAGCAAACCGGTGGGTTCTTCAACTGAGTGTTTTGCTGTTCTATTAGCTGGGCAGATTATGCAATGACATTTTGTGAAGCTAGTTTATGAGTCTTTGTATTTACTTAAGTTTGACTTCCTTTGGAAAGTGGTTGGCTGCTTTTGGACTGTGTTGCTGCGTGCTTTTTCATTGCCTTACATGAGCCCCTAATCCTCATAAGGTCAATACTCTTTACCTCATGTGGTAAAATACCCTGGAAAATTGCTTCATCTTCATGTTTTGTCTACTTTCTTTCATTAGCACATTCTTATTCTATATTGCCCTATAAAGAGACTGCTTTTGGCATATAGCAATTGTCACATAAGATTTATTCAAACCTATGAGTTTAGTGGGTATTTACATTTTGCATGCACACAAGTACTTGTAACTGCAGTGTTTTCAGGGCTTGAGATATCAGCTCTTGGGAAAGGGAGTTACAGGTGATTCTGAGATGCCTTATGTGGATGCTGGGAACTGAACCCTGAGCCTCTGTCAAAGAAGAAAGCACTGTTAAGTGTTGATCCCTCTTTTTAGAAACTTTCATCTGCGTTTTACAGTTTTCATTATAGAGATCTTTTGTTTCTCTGTTTATGTTTGTTCCTATGTGATTATTTTCCTATTACAATTGTGAATAGAAATACTCCCCAAATTCCTTCTTCAGTGTGTCTGCTATTAGTTTATAGGAAGCCTATTAAATTTCCATAGAGTTTTATACTTGTCAATGCATATTAGTTTTTCTAACATTTATTGTGTGTATGATTTGTTTGTTTTTATGTGTATGTGCATGCATGTGGTATGCATATGTGTGCAAGCATGCATGTTTCTGTATATATGAATATGTTATGGTGCACATTTCAAGATCATAAGACAACTTGGTGCGTTAGTTCTCTCCTATAATGTGTTTCTGCGAGTTCAAACTCAGATCATCAAGCCTGATAGTATGAGAGCTCCCCTGACTAGTCATTTCACTGCCACAATTCTCAGTCTTAAGTTTTTTCTCCAGACTTGCAACAGAAGGAACATACCTAAAAATAATAAGTAGTATTAATATAAGGTAAACATTGCCAGTAAATTAAAAAAGAACACACATATATTTTCTCTGTTTTAGTCACTATTCTGAAAAGCTTAGTTAAGTTCATCTCCATTTCTTAATTCTCCTTCCTCCACATTTGTATTTGGACATTTTGATTTTCCTGCTAAAATTACATACACAGATCATAGTAACTTCTCTAATTTTACTACTCTACATCATCTAGTTTTAAGTAAATATATTTTTATTTGAGATTCTAATTTCTTTCAGATAAATTTTGTAGTTTATCTCAGTCTCAGATTAAGCTGAATGGTGTCATTCATATATTTTGGGGGTACACATTCTATAATTCTATTTACCAAATCAAGAAACCTCGTTACTAACTTATTCAGAAGCTTGTCTCCTGGTTGCATCTAGAACATCTCAAATTAACAAAATTAACTAGGGTAAGATAGAAACAAAAACATTAAGACACTGAATAAAGATTTAATAAACAAAGGACATGAGAAGACATTCCATGCTCATGGAAGGTGAGGCCAATATTGTAAAATAGGTAATCCTACCCAAAGCAATCTCAATATTCCAAGAAATTCCCTTTAAAATTATACTGAAAATTCTCCACAGAAATGGAAAATAAGAATCTTAAAAACATTCATAGCTATGTATGTCTCTCTTAGTGTCCACATTGTTGTCTAAGTTCTCTGGGATTGTGGTTTGTAGGCTGGCTTTCTTTGCTTTATGTTTAAAAAACGCCTATGAATGAGTACATGTGATAATTGTCTTTCTGTGTCTGGGTTACCTCACTCAAAATAATGATTTCTAGTTCCATGGGAAGTAGAAAACAGAAACAGACAAGCTCTCCTGAGTAAATTGGGAGCATGGGAATCTTGGGGGAGGATTGAAGGGCGGGGGGAGAGGCAGGGAGGGGAGCAGAGAAAAATGTAGAGCTCAATAAATATCAATAAAAAAATTAAAAAAGAAAAGTTGGCTAGAAATAAGTCAAGCTAGTCTGGGCATTTATAAGTAATAATAATAATTATTATTTATAATTAATAAAATACACTCATAGCACAAAATACTTGATATTTCAGAGAACAATCTTAGACAGAAAAAAATACTAGTGTCATGGCTAGGACTCTCATCTTCTGGCAAGCTTTATTTGTTAGATCAGGAACATAATCAGATATTCCAGAGACAAAATAAAAAATCTCATCTAAAAAGTAAAAAAGACAAAAAAATGTAGTGAGAAAATGACTCCTAATGATATTCTGCTATATCATAGGTAGTGTCTGGTTCAGGTATCAACAGAGAAACTTCCTTTTCTAGCAGTTGGCAACAAAAATAGAGGCGCACAGCCAGACAGTATGAAGAAACTAATGCTTAGTCTTAAATGGGATTTTTCCATCAAATTCTTTCTCTCTAAATTCTGGAAACCCTGTGAGAGGAGAAGGAAAGAGCAAAGAGCCAGAGGGAATAGAGAACATCAAAAATACAATATACTCTAAATCAGCACAAAGAGAGTTCATAGGAACACACAGAGACTGAAAATGCATTCACAGGGCCTATACGCATCTGCACCAAGTCCTTTGTTCTTATACTATGGCTTCCAGGTATTTTTTTTTCATTTTACATAGGATTCTTGAGTGTGTAAATGAGTAGGCTTCTGATTCTTGTGTATTGTCTTGGACTATTATCCTTCTGTTGTATTATTTTCCAACTTCCATGTGATAATTTATTGTGTATTATTATATTTTCAATTATTACTATTATTATATCTTCTTTTGTTACTTTTGTTAAATGAATGAATGAATGAAAACTTAGCTACTATCATAAAGCTTTGCAACTGAATTGTTCTTTATATCTACTAAGAGAGAGAAAACTCACTTTCCTCCAAGGGAGAGTTATGAATACAACAGCCACTCCAGGACAGTCCTTATATGCAAGAGTAGTTGACCAACGTGTAATGGACTTCACAGGTTTTTAGATGATTGTTCTTGGTTAGAGTATGTTGTTTTGTATGTTTGTTTATATTTTTTTGGTTAGAGTTTTATTTTGCAATCTTGGTTCTGTGTGGTTTTGTGGTTGTATTGGTTTATTATTTACTTTTTGAGAAATAACTTAGAGTTGGGGCAGGAGTAAAGATGGAAAGAAGATGATCAAGCTACATTTAAATTTAAACATTGTTTTAAGTAATAAAATATATAGTCATAAATCAGGAAACGTGTCAAGAACAAATCAGAAGATTGTCTGAGCAAGTTTACCAACTCAATTTTTATACATACAAGCACATATGTGCATGTATAACTTCAAAACCTCATGTGTCCACATGCATCCATACAGGCCACATACAAAAACACATAAAAAGAAAAAGAAAATTAACTTTCTGTGCATGAATTGGGTAAGGATTCTAGTTTGCATATATTTCTGTAAAAGTCTTCTAATAGAGAAAGAATAAAGTTTTACATGTAGATAAAGATATGGTGTACTGAGAAAAGTGTGGAATGTATAAAAATACATTTAAAAAGCAAGATTCTTGCATATATCCACATGGATAAATAGAATATCTCTTTAAATTCCTCATTACGTCATCAGCTCATTGTTCAACAATGAATTAAGTTTGCTCACAAGAGCAAATGTAGATTGGAAAAAATATAAAACGAGATAGTAGGGCAACAAAATGGAACAATAGGTTAGCATGTTTGGACAGAAATTTGGTATATGAATTTGATACCTGGGAAAGATAGTACAGAGACCTCCTGCTTATGCAAGCTGTACCTCCACATTCACACAACACCTCACTCACTATTGACTCAATAGGCTAAATAAATAAATATCAAAAGAGTTGTAATAATATATTGTAATGGGATAACACACATTATCACAAACTAAAAAATACGAGATAGAAAGAACAACTACATCACTTAAAAGTAACAAAGCCTTCTTAAATATGCTTCTATAGTCACCATTTGCCTGCTGTCGTTATACTAAACATATGAGGTAACAAATAATTCAATTTAAATTTCTTATTCCATGGAGCAGACATTTTATAACATACTATTTACATCACAAATATATGGAAGGTTATTGGTATTAAACAATTTTAAATAATCAGACTTTAACTATTCAAATGTATTATAAGAGATGTGATAATACAAACAATACACAATTTGAGGTTATATGCATTGCAATGAATTAATAGAAAGACGAGAAAGGATATATTCAATGGCAAGATTATCTAGAGTTAAAATATTTTCCTTTTTCGTGTCTTGGCAAAGTGATAACCCTAACACATTGGGGTATCTTGTGTATTATTTTCTTGTTTGTTTGTTTGATTTATTGCTTATGTATTGGATTTTCTTTGTTGTGATTGAATCTCCATTTATAACAGAAATTGGACTCCAATTTGCCTTTTTTCTGCATCCAATTTCTTAGTTCTAGGATGTCAGACTTGCCGCCAACCCTTGATCTCCATTTATACTTCTATGTAATAGAATGTGTTGTGACTCATAAAACTGTTGTACTAAATGATTGATACAGTAATTTTTTGGAAAGACAAGAAATTTGGGGGGAGGATATAAAGCATAAAGCTACTGGAAATAATCTTATTGAATTACTGGTACAGGAGCATGAGTCTCTGAAGGCAATTCGCTTATGATGACTTTGACAGGATCAAAGGAAGAGTAAAATTTGGAGGTCCATATTTATCATTTCTTGGTTATGGATACCCAGTCAGGAGCCTGGGTAGTAGAATGTGATCTGATGAGAAATAATTATCTCCTAAAATATTCGTATTTTTAAATTTTTTCAAAAATTTATTCTAACATTTTTTAAAAAAATAAAGTAACAGTATTTATCCATTAATTATGAATATAACATTATTTTTTAAATTTTTATACAATGGATTAAATACAATGTTTTCAATTATGAAATATGTGTGATTTATCTTCCCTTTGTTGGGTAGTTTTATGCTGACTTGACATAAGTTAGAATCACCTGAAAGGAGAAAGCTTTAGTTGAGGAAATTCTCCATAAAATTTGACTATAGGTAAGTAAGTATTTGGGAATTTTGTTAATTATAGGGGAAAGTGTACAACCCATGGAGTCAGTCCTGGACTGGTGATCCTAGGAAAACAGGCTGGACAAACCACGAGAAATAAGCCAGTAAGCAGCACTCCTCCTTGGCCTCTGCATCAGCTCCTGCCTCCAGGTTTCTACCCTGACGATTTAGTTCCTGCCCTATTTGAGTTCCTTTCCTGATTTCTGCTGGTGTTGGAAAAAAGTTTAATTCAAGTAAACCATTTCTCCTGAGTTGGTTTGATTATGGTATTTTATCACAGCAATAGTAACCCCTAATTAGGAAAATCCTAACACATGTGTATTCATTTATATCCCCATTCCTTAACTTTCTGAGAGTCTAGTTTCATGGCAGAGGTACTGGCAGAAGCCATGTATATTGCTGCAACTCTAGGAAGTTTCAAGGTCCCTCCCACCACCAACAAGCATTCTGTCAGCTATTCAAAAACACCATTAAGGTGGTTTTGGTAGAGCCTCTTAAGAGTGATGCAAGGTTTTTACAGCTAAACCTGGGTCAAGAAACCTCTCTTAAATGAGACACACTTGGTTCTAGAAAACAGAGCCCACCTGGGAAAATGCTGCTACCAAGAAAATGCTCTTAACTCTGTTCTTTGTGTCTATAATTACTTCCAAAGGTCTCTCGGGTTTTAAATGGATTTAGTTGTCCATGTTGGTGTCATTTGTTGACAGAGGTTTCTGTCCCACACGGTCCCGCAGCCATTCAGTCCTAAAGAAACACACAGAGGTCTACATTAATCATAAACTAGTTGGCCTATTATCTCACACTTCTTATTAACTCTTACATCCTATGTTAACCCATAATTCTTGTCTGTGTTAGCCCCATGATTTGGCACCTTTCATCAGTGAGGCATTTTCATCTTGTTTACTCTGCATCTGAGTTAAGACTGCAAAATGAGTCTTTCCTCTTCCCAGAATTCTCCTGTTCTCTTTGCCCTGCCTGTACTTCCTGCCTGGCTATTGGTCAATCAGTGTTTTATTAAAATGCGAGTAACAAATCTTTACAGAGTACAAGACCATTTTCCCACAGGACTGGGGATTAAACTCAGGGCCTTTTCCATGCTAGATAACTGATACCCCTGCATTCCATCTGCAATTCTTTCCATTCCACTGTATTGGAAGGCTCCCCACTGACCCTTCTCAGATACATGAGGGATTGCTGTAAGCAGAGTTCTGGAACTTACCACTCCTAATCAGTTGTCTTTCCCTTTGAGCCCCCTTGTCTCTCCTTCAGGTCTCCACTTGCTCTCCCCGTCTTGACCTCTAGAATTCACAACCTCACTGTTCTAACTTATCACCTTATTATCTGTTTCAGTCAGTAACAACTGGTTAAAACCAGTTAAAACCAGGTAGGTAAAAACCTCTAGTCTTTATTAATGTGCTTTACTTATTTCCCACAATATAATATTCTCTGTTAACCAATATTCCATAAAGAGAAGTCTATCATAATTTCTGTCTAATTATTGTTCCAGTTTCTGTGTATTACATTTTTAGTGCCAATCCATCTAAAGATGCACATGTAACTGGATTAAGCAGAAATTCTGTCTATAGTTATTACTGTCTTTCATAATGGTTCTACTACATGCCCACTCATAGTACATAAGAATTTGTTTTTTTCAACAGATACACTAACATTTTTTTCCTCACCTTTTGATAGAGGTCATTCTATGTGGAGTTAAATGATATCTTTATGCTTTTGATATTTGTTTTCCCGTTAGTGAAGGTGACAATTTTATGTACTCATAATCCATTTACATTTTTAGAAATGTTTTTCCATGTCACTTGTGTGCTTTTAAATTGAATTATTTGCTTTTGACTATCCATTTGAATTCCATATATATTCTAGTTATTAAATCCTTCTGGGATAAATGGTTGGCAAGTATTTCTCTCATTCTCTTAGTTGACCTTACTCTTGATTACTTTCCTACACAGAAGTTACTAGGGTTTTTAGATCCAATTTGCATATTTTACTTACTGTTCCTACTTTCTAGTCATATATATATATATATATATATATATATATATATATGTGTGTGTGTGTGTGTGTATGTGTGTATAAGAACTTCATGTAAAAATGCTATAAGATTTTTCACTTATTTTTTATAACAATTACATTTATTTAAAAAAATTCAAAGCATTTTAAGTTGATTTCAGTATATTTTGAGGAAATTGGTCATAGGTTCTTTACAGTAAGCTTATATAATTATTATTATTTGGTTTTGTTTGCTTTTTTAAGGCAACTTTCAAGTAGCCAGACTGACCATAAACTCACTATGTATTCAAGGACTCCTGATTTTGTGTATACCTTCAAAACACTGGAATTACAGGCATGTACCACCAAATCTAGGCTAAAATAGCATTTAGTTAAATGACTGAATTTTTCTCAAATGCATGCCTTTAATAAACATATTAAATGACTTTGACATCTCTAATAAACATAAGATGGCTGTACAGTAAGGATCTTCATCCAGAAACTTGATTTTCCTCCATTGTTTTTATGATAATATACTATGCAGTCTTAGTTACTTTTCATCAATGTACCAAAAGCTGTAAGTTGATTAACTTTCAAAATTTTGTTTTGGCTGATAATTATGATTTGGGGCTTCTGATGGAAACTCCTGATAGTAATATTGAAAATATCAAGGTACTGAAAATCTATTATTTTGTGGACAGAACTAGCAAGTAAGAGAGAAAAAAAATTCATTATCTCATAATCTCCTTGAAAAAGAACTACTAGTACCCTAAAAGCTATGCTTATGCCCCTCCTTTTAAGGATTTCAATAAACCCCAGCATGGAACCTGAGGACTCAGCCTTTAACACTTAAATCATTGAAATATACTCATGGTTCAAACTAGAGTAAACCCTCTTTTGATGACTTCAACATTCTTTTTAAAACTTTTACAATTTTAGAATTAAGTATGAATTAATAGACTGGTCCCTGTTTTGGTCTTTTTTTTTTTTTTCAGGCTGCCTTGGCAACTTGAGTATTTTTGTGGGTTGATGTGAGTTTTAGGCTTTGTGCCTTCTAATTGCATAGAGAATAGCATTGATATTTTTATGGGGATTGCATTGAATGTTTTGAGTGTTTTAGACAGTGTGGAAGTACGGTATTTTGACATTTTTTTTCTTTTTTGTTGCCTTTTCACAAGCTTAGAATCCAATGAGAAAAACACCCTCATTTGAGAAAATGTCTGTATATTATTGTTTTTGTCTGTCAACTTACAGTAGTATGTCAACATACTACTGGGGCAGTGCTATCCTGGGCATGTGGTCCTGGGTGGTAAAGAAAGTAGGCCAAGAAAACCTATGGACACTGCTTTTTTTTTTCTGCTCCCAGGATTCTGAATTGAGTTCCTCCCCTTTCTCACTACATGCTGGACTAAAAATATAAGCAAGAATAAGCCATTTACTTCCATAGTTGCTTTTGGTAAGTGTTTCTATCATGACATAGAAATCAGACTAGTAGGACCATAGCGTTAATTTTCCCATCTATGAACATAAACTATCTTTCCTAAATATATGAGTATGTGATTTGATACTTACTTTCATTAGTATAGATCCTTCTAATTTTGGATGTATTTTGTTGTTTCTAATTGTTTTGTACCCAAGGTCGCTCTTTAAACCCATATACCCCTTCCTCTTCCTCCTAAATTCTGGAATTGTAGGCATTGTATCTGGATACAGATTTTTCTCAAGTTTTTGAGGCTATTTTTATATAAATGATGTTTGAGTTTAAAAAAACTGGATTTAAATTTATTAATCTAATATGACTTCTAGTCTTTAGTATGTTTTGTGCTCTGGCACCTTTGCTATTTTTAACATATAACCATCCCTATATTAATAGAATGTGTTGATTGGCTCAGTATATATCATTTTCTATGTGATGTGGATCAATTTTATCTGGTTTGATAAAGCTTTCTCTCTGTTCATATATGTAAGCCCTCCTGGGAATACCTTCAGAGAAACACTCAAAACTGTGTTTCTGCAGCAATCCTATGTTCATTCAAATTGCTAATTAGTGATATCCATCAAATTCACACCTTTGCAACTTTACACTAAACCTGCTGTTTTAATCCAGAGCATTTATCTCTGGACTAAATTCCCATGGCTTTTCGTAATGCCCAGTGTATTTCATCTACCTATGAAATCATTACAATCTTTAACAGTATCAGTGTTGTTCAAAATTCCAAAGTCCAATTCTCTGTTGAAACAAGGTGCAAGGCAAATCCTTAACTCTAAGTCACTGCAAAACTGAAAAGCAACCGAATTCTGGCTAAGTACTTGATGTTGCAAGTAAATATTCCTATTGCAATAGGATGTGATGGGCACATAAGAAGGAAAGAACAAACCAAAGAAAGACAAAACCAAACAAGCAACACAAAGAAAACCCCCACTCCACCTACAAATGGCAATTGAAAGGCTCAGCTCCAGTAGGCTTGGGTGGCTCTCCCCTTCTAGCTGTGCATCTATAGCATACACAGCCTCTCCCTTTGGGTTATATTGCATGACTAGAGCTTTTTTTTTTTTTTTTTTTTTTTTTTTTTTTTTTTGCTAGCATACCTATGGTTCTTGCATCTCAGACATCTGAAGGTTTCCATTGCAAGTTAGGCTTTGCCTTCACAGTTAGATATAATGCCCTTTTAAAGCCTCTATGATTCTGTCCTTCCCCATCCAGCTACATTCTCAGGTAAGATTCCCTCCTTCTCAATGAATTTGTATTTTTCAGAAGAAAGAGCTCTTTATGATTTGGGGACCAGGCACTTTTTACATTGTCCAGTGCAGAGCTCAAGATTTATCTTAATAATGATAACCTCCATAAAATTTTATTTGTAGTTTCTGCTGATTTGTAAAAACCTTTACACTCAGCCCTATCCCAGTCACTGGAAGATTTGTCACATTTTTTGCTCCATTGAACCTCTCACTGTGAATAAGAGCATTCAGTAGTAACCATGGCTTAGTCTGAATTCCACGGCCTTGAAATTTCATATGCGTAATGACTTAGTTCATTACTTCCTCTTCATTAAAGTTCTCAGTACACATGCAGAATGCAGCTAGGCTCTCTTACAAAATAAAATCTGAAAGTCTTGTGGGCCTGTTTTCAATATTCATAATTTCTGAAACTATGAGCTGAAATTTCTCTGCTTCTCTCTTCATTCTGGCCTTTCTCATGCCATTCTCTCAGCATCCTACCCACAAACCTCTACTTATACAATTTGAAGACTCTTCTAGCTCCAAATTCAAACCTCTTGCACATTCCTACTGAAGACAAGTTCCAAACGCCTATAAATCTCATGGACAGATTTATTTTAACAACTTCCCCAATTCTTGGTAAACAGCTTTCTGTATTAGTTTTTTTTTTCATTTTTGTGACAGCGAGAAACAATGTACAATATAACTCAAGAAGAAATGGGTTTATTTTGCCTCATACTTTGAGACAACAGTTCATCATGGCGGGGAATTCATGTACAAGGAGTGTGTAACATCTGATAACATTGTAGCCCATGGGCAGAAAACAGAGAGAAGTTAATAATTTCATGCATGGAGTCCTCACCTTTTCATTCAGTCAGACATTCCACGCTGCAGATGGCATGGCCCATATTCAGGATTGGTCTTATTTGTTCAATTAAACATTTATAGAAGTAGTGGTCTATGGACTTTCTAAATCCCATCAAGGTGACATTTGATATTAACTATCAAAGCATCTTTAGTTTTCTCTATTTGTAGAATTTTTGAATATCCTCATGCTTTCTGATTCTCATCTCAATGTATCAGAGAATGTACTTGTTATGAGTTGATTTAAAAATTCCTTGCACCTTTTTGTGGCCTTGCATATAAGCATTTCATTTTCTGAAAGTGATACAAAGAATTCACTAAATGTTGGATGAAATATTCTATGAGTGGTTTTCAAAAATTATGAGAAGCTATGTCTTCATTACTTAATGAGTTTCTTAATGGCTACAAATTAAAGAGTCACTATTTTAAAAATCTATTCAGAAATTATAAATCTTCTACTTAGGCTATTTAACACAGCTATTTGTGCCTGCAAATTTTCCAAATGTTTTGAATAGTCTTTGTTGTTTTATTCCTCTGTTATTGAACTTGTATTTCATTTTCTTGCCTTATTAAGGGTTGAATCTTTTCTGTTTTCTTATGAATTTGTTCCTGTGTTGAGATCTATGCTTGTACTTGCTTTTATGATGATAGCTAGCTTTATATTATTATTAGATTTAGAATATCCTTAGACATATTTATAAAAGTTGGTGTTGTTTACATATCTTAACCCTTATCGTGTAAGTTATAAAAGTTTATAAGTATACTATGTGTTCATTTAATGTTTTAAATCAAAGAATTTTTGTTTAATACCTTTGGAGTTTTCTCTCCTCTTCCTTACTTTCTTTTTCTTCCTTCTTAATTTTAAATCAGACCAGGTTACTTCAAAAGATTTACTTTTTAGTTGGGAAATTCTTTTTCATACTCCATCTAATCTGTTGTTGAGGTCCACGCTATATTTTTTATTTGTTTTATTGATTTTTTTTTGGCTCTAAAATTTTTGTTTGGCTCTCTTTTATGACCTCTATTCTTTTTGCTAGACTTTTTTTTTATGAATTACTTTCTTGAGTTATCTTTGCCCATTTTCCTGTGTTCCAACAAGAACAACTGTGATTCTGGTATGACAGTCCTCTCTCAAGTTAAACTTTTCCAATGGCTTCTTATAGTGTGTATTTTGAATGAGATGCTTTGGATTAGTTTTGAGTGGGCACACAAATTTAATCTTGCATTAATTCTTCAATTGTAAACAGTATCAATAGGCTGGATTTCTGAGTACCTCTAACTTCTGGTGCTGATGAAGGTGACAGAGGGATATTTCCGTTGACACAGGTTTTGAGCAGCGTATTCTTTCAAGAACCATGAGGTGAATGCTGATCACTAGTCAAGCCTAGTCCTTCTGAAACAGCTGTGTGTGACTCGGAAAGACATATCTTCAGGAGTTTCATTGACAATTTCTTGTTGGTTTGGTACAATTGGAGTGGCAGTAAAAAAAATCATCAGATTTAGAAGTTTGTCTCTCTTCCCTAGTTGGAAGCCAAAGAGGGGGAGGATCAGTCAGTTCTGGGACAGAAAAAATATATAGATGTAGAAAACATGCCTCAGAGTGTAGAACAGGGCAGTTCCATCTGTTAACACAGCGGTTAACAGAGATAATCCAATGAGCTTTCTGAGAGGAAGAGTAGGTATTGTCAAAATTAGCCCCAATATTGTAGACCACACACATTGTGCTAGAAACCTGAGCTGTTGTGCTAAACTCAATAAGCACAGGTACTAAAGTCCCATTCATTCATTCCGGCTGTTTGAATATTTCAGATTATTACTGGTGTGCTTGTGGGGACTAGGGAATGAGAATTTGAAGAGGCTTCCACCTCCTAGGGCTGCATGGACTCCAAGAGTGGTTCTGCTCACAAATTGGCACTGGAGAATCATAACCTTGGTTCTGTCAGCTTAACAGACAAAATATGATTTCAGCCCTGAAGCTTAGGAACATTGAACATTCAAAAACAAAAAAACCCTAGTTCTGAGATCCAACCATGTCACAGCTGTGGAATTTGCCTGTAGCCAGAATTTCCGGTGTAGACAGCATTGACATTTGCTGGGATCTCCTGTTTATTCTTCCCTATGCAATGAATAGGACTTCTACTGGGGAGCAAGGAGACCTGGAAGCACTTTGCCACAGGTTGTGCTCCCCTGTTTATTTGACATCATGAGACTCTGTCTTTCTTTGATCCCTGGACCCTCTGGATGGGTTCCAAGGCTCTCTTTTACCCACTCTCTCACCACTTATTCATTATTTTGCTTTTTCTTTGAAGTGATTACCACTGAGCATCTCCACTAACCTACCTTGGAATTGCCTCATTGTGATTTATGGTTCGTTTCATTTGTTACATTGTGCTTCATGTTTTAAGAAGCGTTCCTTTCTTAGTTGTAGATAATCTAAAAGGAAGGGTTGGGCATAATGGTGCACGCTGGTAATCCCAATAGCATTTTAAGGATGAAGAGTTGCAAGCTCGCCTAAACTTCACAAAAAGATGCAGTTTGGACAAGCCAGCAAACAAAGCAAAAATTGATAACTACTATAATCCTGGCTGTTTTTTGCTTCCTAAATTATAGTTTGTTCTTACATACCACATTTTTTTCTTCCAAAATATTTTCATAGGCAAAGGATTAAAAACGATTTTAATTATACACATATGGTCACAATTTTACTTTAGAAAGATTGTTGGGAAATGTACATAAGGCCGCTTGTAAATGTACATCATGTTACTGTTATAATGTCTTATGTCCAGATGAAAAAATGTTATCATACAGATTTGCTCTTACTTGGGAGTAGGCTATTCAAAAATACGTATCACATTTGAAAGCTTTGAGCTGATATGGTTGTGTTCCTGCTGTGTTCTGATGACATCATCTGCCACTTCCACCACTTCTGCAAAACAAAAGACAATGAAAGTCCACATATAAACCATGTGGTGGTGGTACACACCATTAATCCCAGCACGTGGGAGGTAGAGGCAGACACATCTCAGTGAGTTCAAGGCCAGCCTGGTCTACAAAGTGAGGTCAGGACAACCAGTACTATAACACGTAGAAACCCTGTCTCATAGTAACACTTAATCTCAAAACCTGCTTAAACTGGATTCCATATTCCAATGGCAGCTTATCAACTTATTTACATCTCTTGGTTCTGTTCTCAGCCTTTCAGTAAGGCTAACCATGAGAATTGTTTGAAAGATATTACAAGAAAATTAGGCTGATTTACTCTGTTGCAGCAAAGGCTCAGAAAGATTGCAGACACAAGCACTTTCTGGGTCATTCTGTCCTTAGAAGAGTTTATACATGCTGGAGAGCATGTAATCTCCATGAAAGTGGTGAATTCAGATTCTTAATCACGGCAGTATTATAGCTGAAAGGAACTTTGGGACAACAGAGATCATAGCTCGACTGAGAGGCAGCTCTTTTGCTTCTATTTTGTGCAGCCATTGTTACTGCTTTTCCTAACTGGAAACTTAAAAAATTGTTATATCGTTCTCAAGAAGCTGCCAATCCTTCCGTGACAAGCATGTGCTCATTGTCAAGGGACAAGTCAGCTTGTTTTAATTTCTGTGCTATTTTCCCCAACTCTGCTCTTTCTTTAACTAGATGAAACATTTTCATTCCTATTTCTGTGGTATAATGCCCTGACACAGACAACTTCTGGGAAGAAAGGTTTTACTCAACTCATAATTTCAAGTCACAGAACATCATTTGGGGTGTCAAGGCAGAAACTCAAAGAGCTGATTACCTCATATCCACAGTCAATAACAAAGAGAACAAACATATTCCTGTTTTCTTGTTGTCTTCTTTCTTTCCTCTTTAATATAGCTCAGGAACGCGTGCCTGGGGAGTAGTGTTGTTTACATGGAATGGTTCTTCCTGTGTTGAGAGCAACCTCAGCAGATATGCTAACAGACAAACCAGATCTAGACAGTTCCTAAGTAAAGCTCTCTCGCAGGATGATTCTAGGCTTTATTAAGTTGACAGTTAAAAATTATCAGCAAACCATATGTGATAATGAATTAGCCTTTAATTTCTCTGTAGTTTGCAGTTGTTTTGTTTCTTGCATCTTGGTCTAATAGTTTTAAATGTACTTCTCTAGGCGCTATTGTGTTTGTTGAATTGATGCTCTGCCAACTTTAATCTATACCAAAAGATTTTACATGCTTCATTTTTCCAAGCTTACATTTTACTAATATTCTCTGGGTACAGTATTTACACACTATATGTACTGTAAAGGCTAATAAATCTTAATTCATTTCCTTAGTTAATTTTAATTGATTTCTACATTTTCTCATGGCTTCTGCAGTACATTTTATTGATTATTACAGCCATGCAGCTAGGGAGTTTAGCTGACATTGTATTTTCCTGTAAACTTTTAAAGGACTTTTCTTCTTACTTACATATATTCCTGTCTTAAATATTATAGCCCATTTGGGGAATAGCCTATTTTGCTTTCATGGTCCAATACTTTTCTGTCCTTGGACTATGGCAGAATATTATAAGAGCATCTTCCTGTAAACATATGTTCTGCACTGATTGGAATGAAGGTGTAAAAACTATTTCGATCTAAACAAACATGCTCTGTTCTTCATAATAGCTTTTATTCGAACAAAGAATCACATTCTGGTTGTGAACCTGGCCATTAGTGGCTGAGCCATCACTCCAGCCTCAGTATAAGGGATTTTCTCAGGTGTGTATCCTGTTTTGTCATGTTTGCTTGTTGCCTACTAGAGGCCTGCTCTTTTCTGAAGGTAGATGATAAGGTTGGGTCTGTGGGAAGCGAGGAGGAGTAGAGGAAGGGGGAAATGTGTTTGGGAATTATTGTAGGAAAAAAGAATCAATTTCAACAGAAAAGAATCACTTATGAACTTGGAAATGATTATCTATTGCCAAGTGTCCTTTTCTACAAATGAAAGATTCTGTAGAGGTTTGATTGGGTCACACCAAAAGCTCTCAGAATCAGTTGTTGGCAATCACATGGATTCATATTTCATCTGGTTTTGAGTTTTCCAGTTGCATTTAAATCTATCTTTTCTATCTAAACTCAGATGATGCCCCATTGTGCTTATTGTCTTTTAGATTAACAAGACCTTTTCTAATATGTAATACTGTCATTTTTGAGAGATTACCTACTGCTGCTGTACAAAAAGTAACACTTGAGAATCAACAATCATATTACTTGATGTAAAATTTTGAAAGGATTTCTTACATATAGCTAAGTGTTAATATTATATATATATATATTTAGTATTTTGTTCTAAGATTGTAATTTTGTCTTGTATCACATCTTAACAGCATGATACTTGGTCATAATATTTATTAATATTTTTTATCCTGCTACTTGTAATATGTCATGATTAAGACTCATACTGAAAAATGCCAAACTAGTTTTCAATAACATACTTTTAGTATTAATTAGCGAAAAGAAAATGGTCAAATCTCTTATGAAATTCATGGTTGCACTTTCAAATTCAACTGCAATCTCTGAAATTAGAATATTTACACCAGTACAGTTGTTCAAATAATGTTTTCATGAATATCCTCTTTGAGCATGTGATTTCTGATGCAGCTTTGGTATATAAAAATATATTTAATTGCAAGACATAGTGTTAGTTTTTCTGACCTTGTTGTAGGCATCTTAAACTTACTTAAGAAAAAAAAAATAAGAAAGACAGACAATTTAAATTTTTGTTTGCCAAAAATTCTGATTCTAGTAGCGCTTAACTGAACATCTTGAAGGACAAATTAGGTTGGTGTACTTCTCTGAAGGGAGAAATTACAATGCGGTGTGACTGGCTCGGACCTTCTTCCTTCAGAGGGCAACATAATGTTCAAACACAAAACAACACATGTTTTACTGTATAAACACCAATACCTTCTGGTGATAATTTCACAGATTAGATGAGAGGGGGACTTGATTGGGGGAGGGGGAGGGAAAGGGGAGGCGGCGGTGGGAAAGAGACAGAAATCTTTAATAAATAAATTAATTAATTAATTAATTAATAGCGATCCTCTTGTTTTTGTCTGAAATTGTAAGAGATGATTATGTCAATTATATTTATAATATTCTCCAGTTTCAAAGGTAAAGTCCAATCAACGAATTACATATATTTCAAATTTTATTAAAACTTTGGTCCTCATATCTCCTATAAAGTATAATCCCCTTGGTTCAATTTCTTCATTAATGAACACATAGTGAATCAGAAGTGCAATCCATGGAAGAATCATTCGTACTAGCTTACTTTCTGCTTTGTTTAAAGTGCTTTCAGATGCTGTCTTGGAAGTCCTGCATGTGTATGGCACCACTCACATCAATAATAATCAAGAAAATGTCTAAGAGGCTCTCCCAGTATAGCTGGGACATTTTTGCAATTGAGGTTCCCACTTTATAAACAACTCTCATTTGTGTCAAGTTGACAGGAAAAAAAAAAACTAAGCAGATACTGTCAAAGGTGTTGTCATGGTTTTTCCTTTTCTGCTTCCTTTCTGTGTTTGTTCCTTTCCTTGTGATATTTCTTGTGCTGTAAAATGTATAATTTCCTTTGGAAATTATTCTCAGTTTCCACAATTATTTTATTTGTCATCATAATTTCCAACTAAAAATACCTCATTCCATTTATTTTCAGAGGCTGCAAAGAGAACATTAATAATAAAATATTCAATGTGAACATATATTGTATCTATGTATGTTATATGTAAGAAGTCATTTTATAAAGATGATGTTAGTTGTTTCCATTAAGAAGTAATCAACCCCAAATATGGAATATACAAGTACTAGGACTACTGAGACCCACTGGTTAAGAACACTTACTGAGCATTTATGAAAATTGTAGTTCAGAACTGAACACCCACATAATGTATATAACTGTAGCTATTAAGAGTCTTACATTCTCTTCAGGCCTCCTTGTGCATACAGACGTGTCAAAATGTACACACACACAGGCATGCACATACACACAAGTAAATATCTTAAAAATAAAGGTATTCCATGCCCAAACTCTGGGGGTTCCAATTCCTAAATATCTGACAGCAAACACATTTGATTCCTACATTAAAAATCAACATACAATAATGAATTTTATGTCTTTAAAATGTATTAGAAGGCTAATACAGTGATTATAAACGACTCCAAGTCTCTATTTTATAAGAATATAACAAAGTTTAAATCAGAAACCTTTTTTCTACGTTTATAAGAATTTTCAACACAGGGAAAGAAAATTGCCAGTGGTCCCTTGGTCTCATATGTGATAACAATGCACAAATGATGTGATGCCCTGAGTATCTCTCATGAATTCTTTGTGCTTCAGCAGTAAAAGATGGATAAAATGTTCATGGCTATGAGAGAAAGCTTTTTTTAAGGGTTCCAGGTAGGTTTTCAAGCTTTCTGGAAATTTTCTGGAGATTCATGGAATTTATGTATTTAATGTGTAAATACAGTGACACTTTATATTTTACCATGGTTATATTGCAAACATTCTGTTCAGAAATTGAAAAATTACTTACTGAAAGGTCAAGTTTCAATGTCAATTATATAACTGCCATTTTAAAACTATCAATCAGCATCAAAGAATGTAAGTAACAACTGAAAGAAAGCTCAATGAGGAGAACACATTTCTGCAGGTTTCAGCTTAATACTTTGTATTTATTGAATCAGCTCAGAATTTCAAGCAAGATATATAATCTCTCTCTCTCTCTCTCTCTCTCTCTCTCTCTCTCTGTGTGTGTGTGTGTGTTTGCTTTGGTTTATTTTGATAGAGTTTTATATAAATACTTCACATCAGCAATTTGACCAACCTCATATATTTAGACTGGTAAATATTTCATCATGAAGCTACTGGTGTTTGTACAGCTCCTGTGAATTAACGGCTTGTTACTACTCAAAATATGAACCATTAGCTAATTGAGAAGGATTTATGTAATTAGAACCCTGGCTTATGGTATGGTTGCTCTTTAAAATTCTGAAATAAAATCCATTTTAACTCATAAAAGTTTTGCGTTTGTCTATTAAAAGGATATAACATCTATAATTAACTAGCTAAGCACCTCATTTACATAACAGACTATGAAGAAAAATGCTGCATTTTTGTAAAAAGGGCATTGCATGGCATTTCCTCCGAGTAGAAACATTTCGCCATGTTTATAAGTTTCTCAAGGTTGTTGATGTTCTCAACCTGTTGGTCATGATTGGTCATGACCCCTTTGAGGGTCGAAACAACCTTTTACAGGGGTCACTTAAGACAATAAGAAAACACAGAGATTTACACTATGCTTCATAACAGTGGCAAAATTACAGTTATGAAGTAGCAAGGAAAATAATTTATTGTTGGAGGTCACCACAGCATGAGAAACTGTATTAAAGGGCCAAATAATTAGAAACGTTAAGAACCACTGCTGTAAAAGGAGGTAAAACATTCCAACCTCCAGGGAAATAGGTAAGCCCTATGATATTCAAAAGGCATCTCTGAGGTCTAGGAAGTAAACAACTCAAAAGCCTCAAGGAAGACCCTGTAGCTGATGCCATGTGCGAGGCCTTTGTACACAGGATTATCTTAACAGTAAGGACTGCTCAGTGAAGCTCTCAAATCAGCAGGACTTAATGGAATGGGAGAGACCAGCAAAGCTTCTTGCAAAGGCTCAGAATAACTGAGCTGCCTGAGTGGAGCTCACCTGGTGCACTGACTAGAGGACTGCCAGGTTTTTCAGCTACCATCAGGTATCACCAGTGCTGTGTGAGGCTTCTGGCAATACATCTATCTTTGAGTCATTTCTACTCCTGTAAGTAACTTCTCAGCCATCTTCTCTGTTACTCCAGCACACCCAGTCACTCACACACTATACCTTCCCGGCTTTGGTCTCTCCTCAGTTCCTTATCTTGACTATATATTTCTTCATGTGTCCTTACGAATCATGTCACAAAACACATGTGCTAAATGAGACAAAGACAATAGCCTGTTTGGGTGCTGAGACGGGGGTGCTGAGGGCAAAGGGGCCGGCGGCAATTGCTTTGCTTCAATAGCCTGTCTGCAGCAAGGTAGGCCCTATCTTAGCGAGGTTCCTAGCCACCAAAGGAACCTGATCCTGTTCCGGGGGACCCATCAGAGTGGTTGGTGAGTGTGCTCTTGATCTGGAGCAGGAGCCCGGAAACAGAGCAGGGACAATCCCTGACAGCCTTCATTCCCCTGACATTCAGCATGGGCTGCTCCCCTCTGCTGGGGCCTCTCTCTCCCTAACCCATCCCAGTTTGCACTCTGGCTAACTCTTATTTTAAATTAACCCATCTCCATTAATCTGTGCATCACCATGAGGCTGTGACTTACTCGGTAAAGTTCCAGCATCTGTCTCTGCAGGACCACATGGCTTCTCACTGACTCTGCCTTCTTTCTCACAGTATTCAGTATGGTTTTCCTCACCTATTTCTACTCTGTGCTATTAACAGGCCAAGGCAGTTTCTTTATTCATTAACCAAAGCAACACATAGACAGAAGGACCTCCCACACCATAAAGTTAAGGTAACATGGTCATTAGATAAATGATTATGATGGAAATATTCAAAACCATTTATCCCAGAATGTAGATGATGTTGGTGATGGTGGTGTCACTCTACGGATAAATCAGACCCTCTTGTTTCTGTTTTAGTGGTAAAACGGCAACAGCTATCTCCCCGACTGTTCCCTCAACCTTTACCCTCACCTATGGTGCTCACTCTTCTATGAGCTCCAACATGTGATATTTCATCTGAAGGAGGCCATGTGACACTTGTTCTCCTGTGTCTTGCTTAATTTACTTAATGTAACAGCCTCAATTTCATCCAAGTTTTCAGATGGAAAGGAAGAGTTTTATTTCTTTTAATTAATGACTACTAAGACCATGGTGGATATAATTTTGCTATGTCCATTTATCACCTGTCAGACACGTGGGTTCACCAGATTTAAACACTAAATAACATATTCATCTATGAAAATTGACTAATATAGAGTGTGAAATTTTATGCGTCGGTGAAATGTAAATTGAAAATTTTCTGAAAAATTAAGTTTTATAGTAGAGGATCTAATCTAGTTGCTTTGGCACTAGATTGTGTGTGTGTGTGTGTGTGTGTGTGTGTGTGTGTCACAGAATTGATCCACATTATTTCTGTAACAGAGGTTAAAGAACAAATCACAAATACCTTTCAATTAAATAGTTGCATTCCAGCTTCCCAGATTCCATGTCAGCTACTAGAGAACACAGCATCACTTTCTTCCTTTCCTAGTGCTTTACTCTGCATATTTAAACACAGTTTACCTTACATGTAAGATATAGAATGTATATGTGCTAATGGAACTCCCTTCAATACAAGTAAGGGTGAAGAAATGTTTATCTTTTGTGTTCTGACTAGAAGCGTATCTTTATTTATTCAATTGGTATGTTCAGAATGTTTTTTTCATTAGAAGCATTTTCTTTTGACAGCCTAGTTACATTGTTCTCATATGTTGTCACTGCAGGTTCTGTGTTCTATGTGCACTTCAGCATTGTCCTGCTACACAATACTGTGCTGGAAACAATGTCACCAGAATAAAACCAACCTAACATAAAGCATATTTATAGCTGTGGGCAGGGTTACCCATATATGTTAGCACACATATACACAGAAGTATGAGTACATGACCCACATATGTGAGCATACATACATACATAGATATGTATGAGTGCATCTGCATACACATTTAAATGTACTCACACATGTGTGAATGCTGATTCAGGAGATGCTCAAATTTTGGCCAATAAACATGCTCTCCTGTGTAGAAGACAGAAATAAACTTTAATTCAGTACTGGGTCTCAGAGGAATAAGCTTCACACCTAATCACTTTCTCAAGTAGGGGATTATCTCAGTTATGTTTTAGTCACAGGAACTTTGAGCTGTAACATAAAGGGCTGGATAAAAGATCAAGATGCTAAGAATGTGCGATGCAATTTATTTGCAGACAGAGCCATGTGCAACTGATCTGGAACAGGAAGCATGAGTCAGAGGCTCTAACGGCTGCTGATTCCTTGCTTTCAAACCCTCATATTTGATGCTGGGTTTTGCACTGTTTCTCAGTGACACTCATAGCTGGGTTATGCGCTAAACAGAGGTGCGGATAGAAGGGATGTCTGGCACCGACCCAATATCCGCAACTGAATTTTCCCCGGAGCCACAACGAGCTTCATAAAGGAATACAGCTGCTCCTGCCTGTGCCACCTTGAATGGCTTGCCTTGCTGCTTTCACTAAGCTGGAACTGACAGCTTATAGAAGGAAGGAGATTCGGGAGAGCTGCATTTTATGGCAGACTCGGGAATTCACAGTACAGATTTCGGAATCCTGCCCTTGTCAAATTGTCTTCTTACACACTCCTTTCAATCACAGTTAGCCTCAATCTAAAGACAATTACAGAAGCAGGCCAGCTGTTACAGGATGGATGGCTTCTGTAACAGGAGCGTACTGTTCTGCTTTATTGGCTGCAGAGCCAGTCCTGCCAGGATACTTCTGTTTGGAGGAAGGTGGTGAATTCAATATCCTCGGGCCTTTTGCTTGTCATTGTAACGCGCAAATATCACGAGCACGGAAGGCAGAGGCAAGCTATGGGTGCTGCTCGACTTCCCCTTCGCCAGGGTAGGATAGCCAGTCCCTCCGATGATGGGAGATAAAGCCCCCCTCCTCCCCGCTCAGTCATAGCTCGACTCATGCCAGGCTTGTCATTTGGCAGTCAGAGGAAGCAAAAGCATGGTGTTGGGGTCTGCATTAAACTCCATCCCTCTGGTTGTGACCTCACTGTCTACAGGTCATTTGGCAGGACAGGGATGGCTGACATTGATATGCTTACTGACTCATCATCAACTGAAGTTGCTGACTCTTGAGCATTCTTACAGGGTGCAATGAGTCACTCTCCATGCCCATTGATCGAGACCTAGCTCCACCTTTGCTGGACAGGACAAATGTCTGGAATTTGTGTGTGTGTGTGTGTGTGTGTGTGTGTGTGTGTATGTGTTTGTGTGTGTGTGTGTTTCTCATCAAGTGCCTGTGGATTACTTCAGACCAGTACTTTTTGTTGTCTATCCCCCTGCAAAAGCAAAACAATAACAAGACAGCAGGTGAATTCTGTATAAAATATGGCCATTTGCAATCTCTTTTCTCAGAACTTCCTCTAGTCTAAGACAAGGACCAGAATGAAAAGTAACTGTAACATGTTGGCAGGATGATGAAAAATAGCTTAATTTTTTTCTTAATCATTCAACTGTCGGAGTGAATCCTCTATGATGCAAGAGTTTGAGTCTCAGAGGGAGAATAGACATTGCGGATATTCCCTGTAAATTTCTCTGTGTTATGAGTGCTTATGTCTTTATTGGTAAAGTTAATCTCGGAAAAAGTAAGAAACTTTTACTTTAAATTTTGGTTAATTGAAATTACTTGGACCATTGCCATTTGATACAATTTAGACTATAAAACATATGTTGAACCACAGTTCCTATAGTTCACATCTATAAATCACTCCTGCAACAAAGTTTCAGGGAACATTGCAGAAGAGGGAGCAAAAACAAGTAACAGCCAGAAGATCAGACAATTTTCTGTGAGGTCTCATAGTAAGAAACTGCATTAGGAGCTATACTATAAACTCTATCATGACTGTTCAAACATGAGTTGAACAAGGATGATATCAAAAGACATGGCAAAGCAGACAAGGAAAAGTCTAAGTAAATTTTATTCTGCTTATTTTATCTTAACGTTTAAATTCTCTAAATATATTTTATTGTTCTGATTAATTAAAATTATTCAACAGATTTGTATTGGGTTATTTATTTTAAACTCAAATTTTGTCCTAAAATAGACAGTAAAGGATTTAGGAATCCATATGACTTAAAGCCATAGAGATGTTTGCTTAAGGTATCTCATTAGCATATATTAACTGTAAAAAAATGGGATGCTGGACTTAACAGTGTAAAATATGTGATATATTTGCTTATATTTATAATCAATGCCTTCTTTTAGGCCACAATAACTTATGTAATAGTCCCTATAGTTTCTCTTTGTATGTTTTTTTTTGCTAGCTTTTATATATGAGAAATGACATGCAAAACTTTGCTTTTTAAGTGTGGCTCATGATATACTACTCCATCCCTTTTCCTGAAAATGTCTAGATTATTTTACTTTCAAATATTACTCAATTATGTATTCATGGCACCATTTATCCACCCTCTCACCCCTACAACATATCTGAGCTCATTCCTCACTTGGATATTATGAACACTCATAATAGACAAAGCTACCCATAGATGTCTATTGTGTGGTGATTTTGATTCATTCAAGTATATTCACAAAATTGCCTGTCTTAATTCCTTAACATTTCCATTCTCAGGTCATCAAAATCTTAGTGTGCTGTCTGTAGAAGATGATGTACAGCTGTCCCTGCTCTCAAATTTCAACCAGTTCTCTTATAAATGAGTGTTGCCATGGGAAATCGAGAGCCCTGCAACCTGGAGAAAGAAACCTGTGTGCTTATTGTTTACCATTCTCTGCAAATTATTGTTTCTAAGCATACAAAATGGATGTGACAGAGTCCAAGTGTTCTACACATATTGTAGGTTCTGTGTACCCGACAGTAGGGCTTGTCTGGGACACATACATCAGATGTTGATTTGGAATTTTATAAAAGCTTTTGATATGTGCACAGACACACAAGCATGTCAGTTTTGCTGGGTACTAAAAAGAGTGGCAGCTATAGAGTTCACTGTGGTTTAAAGTTTTTTGAGAATGAAATATGCCTAAAGTTCTACTCGGCACAATTAGATTCTCTTCAATAGTTTTGAATCTAATTGTGCCGAGTAGAACTTTAGGCATATTTCACTGCAAATTTAACTTATAAAGAAGCAAAATGGAGCTGTTATTTTTTTTATTTTGGTTTTGCTTCTAACCTAGAGAA
Organism: Alexandromys fortis; assembly: GCF_014885135.2. Taxonomy (NCBI): domain Eukaryota; kingdom Metazoa; phylum Chordata; class Mammalia; order Rodentia; family Cricetidae; genus Alexandromys; species Alexandromys fortis. The sequence goes on along the minus strand of NW_026067939.1, from coordinate 10,774,369 downwards.
AATTCAAACCTAGAAAGTGCTAAAATCATCTTGTTCTTATCATCTTACTATTAATTTTATTAAAATGTTGTATACTCATCATGGCTAACAATTATATAATATAAAATAAAAATCATTTATATTCTAAATGTTTCATCTCAGATTTAAAAGTTATTTATTAGTATGTGTGTGTTTATCAAATCGTCAGCAATAAAGATGGAAAAGGAAATTGAGCTGGTGGGTCTTAAAAATTCATTTAGCAAACCTGAACTTACATCAAAGTTTGTGCTAGTCTCCAGACCCACAAAGTCCATTTTCTTTGTACTCCTAGATTTATCTCAACTGACATTTTGAAGAGTTGTACTTCACTTTAGAACATTTAATTACTTCTGCCAATCTTGTTTATTTCCCTCTTCCCTATTACTTTTATAATCACTTGTCGCTTGGAAAAATACATTCGCAAAGTATGTCGTCAGATTACAGGGCTAAAGAAAATGAACTGGCTCCCTTAGGCAATCTCGTTGTGAATATCATTTGCATCAATATGATATTACACAAGTATCTGGAAGATAGATCACACTTTTTAAAGCGAGTTTCAGGGAGATGAAAATCAAGACGGTATTCAGGTGTAGAAACAGAGATGTTCTCGATGTCATGATTTAGTTACACGTCTCCTGAAAGAACTTTGCCTGAGATCAAAATGGGTGGTGCTAGGTTGGGGAATGTGCAAGAGTCATGAAAAATGAATTTATTAAAAATTTTTCTATTAAAATAGAATTATGCGTTCTCTTCTTATTTCAGTCTTTATACACCCGAGTGATACTAAAATGCCTATAAACAATTTGAATGTCAAACACATCTTAAAACCAGGAACCAAAGTAAGCAAACAGTGGGACTCACTGCAGTAAAAAGGAGTTTCTTTATTCAAGACACGTAATGACAAGATCTACATGAACCAAAATTACAGAAATTGGAGCCTGTCGAATACCAAAATTGGTAGTTCTGTGTTCTTTGAGGCCATGGGAGAGCATGATCGCACAAACACAGAAGGAACTACAATTAGATTAGAAGCACTGGATCATATTAAAATTGCAGAAGCTGGTGTAACTTCTTAGAATCTAGAAGTATTTCAGTGCCTGACCACATTTTTCTCAGTGATACTTTTATATGATGTCATTTATTTAGAGACAACATCAGGAAATACAAAAGAGTAATAAAAAATCCACATATTGGAAATTGAGAAAAAAAAACTTAGAAAAATATACACTATACTATTTTTCTGAAGATAATTTCTATTATTGAACACACAAAAGGCAAACTTCTAAGCAATAAGTAATCTAACCACAAATTGTTTCTAGGGAGGAGCACGCCTATTCTGAAGAGGAGTTTCCGAGGCAGTGGACCAATAAAGCCAGAGAGCTGCTAAAAGAGGGAGCAGGGATCTGCTGAAGTGGAAGTTACAAGGAGCTATGACTTGCCCCTTGTGAATGCTTGGAGCAGAACTCACATCCACTAGAAAGTGTTAAGCAGCACCTGAGCAACTGAGTCATCACTCTAGCCCCAAAGATACTGTTCAGACTTTGTGTACTATCTACAGAGGAGCTTTGAATGGAAAATATATTGCTTTGAATTACCTTTACAATAAATTTATATATAAGATATTCAGAAATTAAATCCAACAAGGAACAAGAATAAGAGCAGTGGATATAAGAATAGAGCTTATCTTTTATATTCAAGGTTATTTATTAAACATTTGAGTAAAAATACTATTAAAAGAATGAAAATAATAGTTACAACTAGCTATTTTATATAGAAAATAAATACAAACAATTATTAATAGTATTTGAATTTATAGAATAGGCAAATATAATTTAAGTGACCAATATTTTATTGATTTTTGCTAAGATGTAAATTTTAATTGCTGGAAAATAGAAGCTAGCCATATAAATGTGTTAAAATTTAGGATCATTTTCAGCAAAGAATACACCCCTTTCAATTTTACCTGCCTTTATTCATGTTTACGTTTTTTTTTCTTTTAGCAGATGTAAAATTAGGAGGAAAGAACTAAATAATGCCTGTTTCATTGGATATACAATACTAGGAAGATTGGACATGTAAGTAATGTGTTTATGTATAAGCACAAGAATGTCACGAGGTCACCCATCTTTAAATCAGCTGGACCCATGATGTAGAGGAGAATCTAGGGAAGAACCCTGAACTACTACAGTTTAGAAGGACAGAGTGTCTGTTCTGGGACAGGAACAAGTTTTTATTTTAATCTGTAGTATCTGTGACATAAGTACATCTTTCTGTTTTAGAAAAGTGCAAGCAAAACAACACAACACTTTCTAATCCATTTTAACAATTTAAAATAAGGGCTCATATTTCTCTTGATTTAATGACACTTAAGTCCCCAGTCTTCCAATGAAAGCATGTTTCATTGTGCAAATATTTAGCAGTGACTTTTTTGAAATGTCTGTCCTTTTCAATATATTAAGCAAGGGATAGAATGTCATAGGATAGAGCTCATTCCCCATATTTAATCGAAATTAGATTAAGGAAGTAATGGGTTTATGAATTTCCCTAGAATAAAGAGGACTAGTTAAGTCTAGACTGCTTCTGCTTCTGCTTTCTCTAGATTAAATTGGTTATAGGGCCTATAGCCAATTTTGAATATTACAAAAGAATCTCTCAACTTTTTTCAATTAACTTGAAACAGCATTTGCATGCTCTACTGAGCCCTGGATTAAATGCCTAGACACACTGAGTTCCAAAATAATAGTGTTTCAGTACTCAGAAGTAAGGGAGGCGTTGTGATTGCAAGGAACTGAGAGCACATGGGATTCTGTTAGCTTCCTCCTCATTGGTTTCATAGCTATTAGGTCCATAGACTGAGAAGCTGTGTGCTGGTGGCAAGTGGTCACCCTCTCACTTTCACCTGCACTGGAACTTGTTTCCACAGGTTTCCTGACTTTAAGGTATGGTTAGTGAAAGTTTAATTTGAAACATCACACTAGATTAACATTAAATAAAGAAAAAAAACTTAATGTTTTTAAAATAAAACAAAGCTATAAAATCTTACATTTGATTTCTAATCAACACTTAAAGTATGTTAAGTAGATTATTTTATTTATCCCTCACTTTGAAATTTATATCTGAAAGCAGATATTTTGATTGCAGACTTCAAGCACAAAGAAAAGAACTCCCAGCTTGCTGAAAGTACTGACACATATCAAAAGGCTGCAATAGAATCCTGACAGTTTGGTTAAAACAAGTGGTGATTGCTTAATGTTGCAGTTGATAATCACACTATGCATATGTTTTAATGCTTTGAAACTATCTCATTAAACATGATGTATGCTAGTAGGAATAAATTTACATTTCAAATATAAAGTGAGCCTATAATTAAAACATGGGTAAATTCAATATTGATAATTTATATAAAAATGTGTTTGTAGAAAAAATATTTTTGTAATTACATGTTTTCTTCTTTTAATTTAAAGGGCTTAATTATTTTAAAAATTTACATATTATAAGGACTGAAAGAATGAATTCTTGATTGAACTTCAGATACTAAAATGCTTTTAGATACCATGTCACTTTTCTATTCATAGGAACCCCACTAATATTTCTCTTGCATTTCATCCTTCCTCCAAACTTACATTTTCTTTTCATTTTTCATATGCTGTAATGACATTTCTATTCCAGGTGAATAGAAAAGGAATGCAAAATATCAAGATGTGTTCTCATCTTCCTCGGAACATTGTCACTTCTTTCCTCAGCAAGATTGACTTCCTAGTAGTCAAAGACAGACATAAAGTCTAGAGTTGCTTTCTACAATACAGTATCAGTCTACTAAGTCTATGCAAACATAAGAGCTGGAAGTAGTTCCCAAGAAAATTCTGATATTCAAGTCAATCCCATGGCTAGAAAAAAGTTACCCATTCACAATGGTGTTTAGTAAAAGGTTCTAAATAAAGGAAGGAAAGAAAGATAAATCATAATTATTTTCCTCAAATCTACATGTATAATAAGCTTTACCTAAAATGCATATGAAGGAACAAAAATGAAATAGATACAGCAATGATTGAACAAACCATCTTACAAATATTTCTGAGATCTAAAATGTATCAATATTAAAACCTTATGGTATGAAGGCAAGATTCACCTGTTATTCTATTTGCCAAGAATTTAAGTGTTTAGGTTATAACAATATCATTTTAGGAATGCTGTTAGTAGAATAAGAGTTCTTTCTTAATAAAATAGATATGACAACTATACTCAAAGACTAGGCTGGTAAATGCAAAGAAACAGAGGTGAGTTCAGTAAGAATACAACTTAGCAGTAGGGTGTTGTGTTTTTCCAAACAATGCTAAGCGATATAAACGAATATATCTAAAGCTGAAGGAAGTATCTCACCTCTCTTCAATAAATAGTACATGACATACTTCAGCAATCTCAACTTTATAATAACACATGACTTTAATAATGTCAGTTTCAAACATGAAGATTCTAAATATGTGCACTTACAAGGACTCCACTACTTTTTTATTCACTTACAACCTTATTTTACACTAACCAAAAAGAAATAAGACAATAAGGCAAAGAAGTCATAGGAACTCTCGGAGGTTATTAGATAATGAATTGTTGAGTGATAAGTTACTTCAAAAGGAATCCTTGATTACTTTTTTTAACACCTGCTAGGGTATAAGTTTTAAAGAGAGATATCATTTTCCCCTGTTCTGAAGCAATAATCCTTCATTCTCCTAAGGCAAATAGAATAAATAAATGTGTGATTTACAACTGGTAAAAATGTCACCTTGCTCACACACTGTAACAAGTTTAAAAGAAGATAAAATATCATTAATTCCAATGTTTGTGAACCATGCACCTTATGATATTTGAAAAAAATTAATTTAAATATCAAACGCATTTGAACATGTTCTGAAGTGGTTTTATATTTGCACCATGGTCATGTTTTCTAAATATGAGATATATTTTGTAGATATCTATATTTGTATTTTCTTTTCCAAACCTTCAAATTCCATTATATAATACTAAATATAATGATAAATTCATCTAGATAATTGGATTTTAGTCTTTTATCAGTTACTTAAGCAATTTACAGAAGTAAGAGTTTATTTGGCTTAAAATTCTAGAGAGATAAGAGTCTATTATGGCAAGAAATCATAGACACAGGCATCAGTCATAATGCAAGACCAGCAATCTGAGAGACTACATCCCAAATGCAAACTTGAAGCAGAGAACTAAATATGCCAAGAAGCTTTCTATCCTCAGTCTGTCCCTAGATGTTCAGCTCCTTCATCAAGGCTGTACCTCCCTATAACTTTTCAAAGTACTCAAAGTACCCAAAGTCTTCCCTACGTTGGACAATATATTTACTAAATTCTTTTGTTTTTGTTTATCCTTTTTTGTTGTTTTCTCATACAAAATGTTCCAGCTGCAGTTTTCCCTCCATCCACTTCTTCCAGGTCATCCACCTTTTTCCTTCTCCACCAGATCCACTGATCTTACATTTCCCTTAAGAAAGAAACAGGCCACCCAGGGATATCAACTGAAGACAACATAAAAAGTTGCAACGAGAATAGGCATCAGTCCTCAAATTAAGGCTGGAGGAAGCAACCCAGCAGAAGAAAAAGAGCACCAGGAGTAGAAAAAAAGAATCCGAGACACCTGCGCACACGTTGTTAGGAGTTCCACAAATCTCTCAAGCTATGCAAACATCATATATATGCAGAGGACCTAGCTCAGACTCACACTGGCTTCTATAGCATTGGGTCATGAATCTTCAGCCTACAGGCCCATAGTATCAGGCAGATTTTTCATGAAACTGGAAATTTCAAAGACATTTCCACCTATATTGGCAGTTTGTCAGTCACTTTCTTCTGTGTCCTGCATTATATCTGGTAGACTCTTTCATGAAACAGGAACCTTGAAGGATTGTCTCTCATTCTTTAGGCAACTTCAGCAGTCATTTTCTGTGGGTCCTACAAGTCCAGTGAAACAGTTCGGGCAAGAGCAGTTTTTTTTTTTATTAATTAAACTTGCTACTTATTTTACATCCCTACTGTAGATTCTCCTCCCTCCTTTTGTTCCCCTCCATACCTCCCCTATAATCCACACCTCCTCTATTTCTTTTCAGAAATGGGCAAGTTTCTCAGGTTATTAACAAGGCAAAGCATATCAAGTTGAGGTCGGACTCAGCTTTTCCCATTTTGCGGGTGTTTTTTGTGAGTCCTAGGCCAGGCTAGTCTACATGGTGAGTTTCAAAGAAGTTTTGATTTGCTTTTTCTTTATGGTTAAGGATGTTGAACATTTTCTTTGAATGTTTTCCACCCATTTGTGATTCCTCTGTTGTAAATTCCCTGTTGAGATGTGTACCCACTCTTTAATTGGGGTTGACGTAGCTGATCCCAACCCAGATGTAATTTAGAACATGTTGGCATGGATGCTAGTTCTCAGCTTGCTTTCTCCTTTATATGCAGTTCAGGATTCCAACTCAAGTAGTGATGTCACCTACTTTTAGTATGGGTCTCCACACTTCTAATTAACCCCATACGTATGATCTCTCTTTGGCTTGGCGAAAGGATAAGCAGACTATCCCAGGCATTCCTGGAGATTAATTCCATGTGAGTCCCAGCTCCTGTCAATTCTATCATTCATACCATCACACCTTCCTTATATCATTATCCCATTCCTATGTATTTACTGAAGAAAAACTAAAGCTCATTTTCATTCAAACAAAACACAAGAATCTTTAAATTTGAACCCAAATCATATTAAACACTTATCAAAAGTAATGCATATCAAACAGCTCATAGACTCAAACAGGGGTTGAGTAGCGTGGTAGGTACTATGTGAGGATTTAAATTCTAGACTTCCTGTTTCAGTAAAATACAGTTAGTCTAGCCTATCGCATGCATTTAGGACTTTGAGAAATTGACAATATTATTAGCTATATTTGAAAAGCTTTACTATTATAAAAATATAAGAACAATTTTTTTTTACCTTAAAAATGAAAGAGAATAAAAGCTGAAGTAAAATGAAATTTTCAATAGAAATCTCCACTTGAATCCCCTGAGCACTTTTACGAAGATCCTCACATCCATTTCATACTCATGCCAATTTTACAAGAATGCCTGTCAGTAGAACCCATGGGCCTACACACAGAAGAGCAGGATGGCTGATGTACTAACCAGACAGCACTATTTTCATTCAGTGAATGGTCTTCTCCATCAGCTCCAGATTAGTGCAGTTTTACTTTTGATATCCAGGAGTGAAGAAAATGAAGATATATTTTATATAGAGAAAATAATTCAAAGATAGATTTCATGAAAAAAATCTATAGGCTCAAATTATTTTATGTATTAACATAGCAGTTTTATGTTTAAAATTTATAAAGAAATGGTATTAGCTGATGTACTTATATGCATATTATTATTCAATATACTATTAAACAGGAATATGGAAACATCTATTTATTCAGAAATTGTTAAGTAATTATGAAAATCAAGCTCTCATTTTTATTATATTCTCTTCGTGAAAGGCTAAATATAAAATTTGAATCCAATTCCATATGCTCCTAAACTGTCAGATAAGATTAAAAATATATTAATATTTTCTCAGGGATCAATCTTAAATATTTTTATATCAGGGATGATTGTTATTTTTCTTTACATCAATTCTAACCAAAATAAACATGGTGACTATACCTGTTGATCATACACTTTTAAGGAATTAGATACTGAACTCTAAGCTATGATACATTGTATTGTTTTGTTTTTAAACTGAAACCTGTCTATTCCATTTCTGCATAGTCCATTTATTACAGAAAACATACCTAACAGCTCTATATACTGTCTTTTATTTGAAGACTGTATAAAATCTAACTCAATGGTTTCTTGCTTCTTAGTTTCCTCCAAATTGAGAGTTAGATCCAGAAATTATATCTGGCTGGATTTGGTTCATTTTTTAGTTTCAAAGGGGATGGAGGAAGGCTTTGTTATTATAGGAACAGAGCACAGATTATGTCTGTCTGTGTGTCTGTCGATCTGTTTCTCTCTCTCTCTCTCTCTCTCTCTTTCTCTCTCTCTCTCTCTCTCTCTCTCTCTCTCTCTCTCTCTCTCTCTCTCTCTCTCTCCACACACACACACACACACACACAGACACACACTCACTCACTCTTTTCTTCGTCTCTTAACCACCATGGTACATGAGGGTGTATGTGTCCTTATGTATATATTCCTAGGGAAGATTACAGGTTCTAAGTCTATGTCTTTTCCTATTTCTTTTTAGTGTAATCTTAGACAACGTCTCTTAATGATCCTGGAACTCACTGAATGTGATAGACTGCCTAGAAACTGACTTCCAGCGATCTGTCTTACTCTGCATTCCAAGCTCAGGTGTGACAGATGTATGCAACCACACCTGTTTCTTTAAGTGGACACTGGGGCTCTAAACTTTCATTTGATTCTCCAAATCATCTTCATAGATGATTTTCTATTCAATTTTCATGTTGATATGGTAGTAGATCTCTTAGATTTCAGTCCTATGATTGAATTTTTTTTTGCAGGATTCAAAGTGATAGTGTCCTAATTCTGAAGTTATTGTCTCAATGGTGAGCTTTAATATCTCAAACATGACTTATGAAACATATTTCACAAAGGGAGAATATTTCCTGTTGACACAAATGTTTAGAAGAAATTTTACTCTGTTGATCATACAGTCATTTAAACTTTCATGGTAAAGTTTCTGTTTTACACTTTAAATCTGGTGCTCAGTTCTGGCTGGCATGGAATAATTGCTATAAATTGCAGTGTCACCATTCATATTTTTATGCTTCACTCACATTTTGCTTATGAGTGGAAATTCATTTCTCTTTCCTTCCAATTCAATTTTATTAAGACAGTTTAATTTTTGCCTTTCTTGATTAGTTACTTAATGTGGAGAATGTGACCTACAGTTTTGGTAGCTTCTGGGATGCTTAATTTTCATTACTTTGATAGTGTCTACATCCCTATGATGGATAGATTTGGTCCCTTTCGTATAGCCTCCTTCCTGCCCTCATTATCCTCAGTCTTCCACTGAAATTCTTCTGGCATAAGAGTCCCCCTCCTTCTAACTTGCTTTATTTTATCTGTGACCACTGAGTTTAATTAGGATTTCGTGCTTGAATGTTCATTAAAAATTATTTGCTGGACCAGGGGTAGATGCTCAGTGAATGCACAACTGTAGAAAACAACATCATTCTCTAGCCACTACTACTGGCCAATAAATCCTCAGGAAAGGTCACATGTGTAACACAATTAATAAAAGCCCAGAGATAGATATTGGGGTTCAACCTGAAGTTCAGGAAAGCAAAATAGCCAGTTACTGTCTCTAATTTCTAGCTCAGTCTGAAATGGTGATCCTGCTTCCAGGAAACCTCAGAATGAGACTCTGTCTGAGAGCTGTCTACTTGCATTTTATAATCCTCTCTAGGGATGGGTTTAAAGGCATGCGTCACTACTGCCTGTTTTCTATGGCAAACTAGTGTGGCTATAAGCCTGACCAGTAGGGCTCTTTTATTCTCTGATCATCAGGCAAGCTTTATTGGGATTCCCCCCCGCCCCTCGTATGCTGTGAATACCACTGGTGAATAAAGAAACCGCCTTGGCCTGTTGATAGGACAGAACATCGGTATGTGGGGAAAAATAAACTGAATGCTGAGAAAGAGAGAAGGCAGAGTCAGAGAGAAGCCATGCAGCCCCACCAGAGACAGACGCTGGAACTTTAGCCAGTAAGCCACAGCCATGTGGTGATACACAGATTAATGGAGATGGGTTAAATTAATATGTAAGAGTTATCCAATAAGAAGCTACAGCTAATGGACAAAGCAGTGATTTAATTAATACAGTACCTGTGTAGTTATTTCAGGTCTGAGCTGCCGGGCAGCCTAAAACCTAACCAGCAGTCCTCTTCACAACATAAAAATACAAATGAAATATCACTACACACATGTCCTATTCTTTCCCCAAACAGTTCCACCAATTAGGGACAAAACATTCAAATACGTAATGGCTCATGGGGGCCATTCTAATAAAACCAACACAGGGAATTAAAAGTTCTCCAAAAGGTCATACACCAAATCACTATATTTTTAATCAAGTAAGACATATAAAATACAGTTTTACACTTACAATGAGTTCATGAGTACCATGTCTATGGCTGTGCCATGTTCAGGTATTTCTCTATACCCTGGGTCTTGCATTTTTTTTCTGCCAACTTCAGCAATAATCCCTGTTGGGTGATACAGCTGTCCTATTTAGTACTAAGAACTCTATCATCACAAATTATGGTACTGAGCCATCCAAGGTTTTCTTCAGTATCTACAATCTACTTCAGTAAGATGTTTGTCTGAAAAAGGCTTGATACAGCTCTAACCTAAGAGCATAAACAAGGATGGTTAAGAGAAAGTTTGATGATATGATCCTTTAGCAAAACAAAGGTGATATGGCTCCTCATATGTGGTCTCCTATATGGTCTCTGATCATAACAATGGACTATTAAGCAAGTTTACAGACATAAACATGATTATAAATCTGGTGATGGGTGTGTGCAGGTTTTTTGTTTTCTCTTTATTCTCATTATATTTCCTTTTTATTTTCTGGCCCATAAAATGCTCAGAACTTCTTCACATAGATTCTTCTCATTAAGGGGTGCTTTCCTAGAAGAATACTCTTACTGACCATACTGCAACTTCATCTGCACTACATTCTTGACAGACTTCATCAATGTTATGTACTTGGCATTAACATGATATATCTGAGCCAAAAACTATCTCTATTTAGTTTGCTTTTTAAAATTATTTTTTTACTATCTTCCTAATCTTTTGAGAAATATAGAATCATTTGTTTTTAGGCCTGATTCCAAGATTCTAAAATAAATATTTTACAAGTTTAATGAAGTATGATTGGCAGGCACAAAAGAAAAGGTTTTTTTAAGAGCTAAGAATTAGAAAATGTTTGGCACATGTATACAACAGAAGTCTGTTACTGAGACCAAGTCAAAGCACATACTCATCACAACTGAATTTTTTATTTAATTTATATGTATTTGATATATATATATATATATGTATTTGGTACATACACACACACATACACATATATATGTAATTGATGCTAAGTTGTTGAGAAATTAGGGCTCTCCAACCTCGCAAGTGGAAATAAAACATTATAGTTTGTTTGGAAAAAAATACCACTTCCTCAAAGAGGATAAATAAATTTATACTTTACCAGTCCACCAATTTGATAAACCCAAGATTTAAAATATATCTCCCCATAATCTTTTCCATGGAAATGTTTTTGTATAAATTGCCAGAGCCAAAATCTAATGTTGGTTGATTTTATTATAGGTGTCTTCGCAGACATTATAGAGATCTCTGTGTGGTAAGTCTTTCTTTTACATATTTCATTATTTTTAACACATTGATTTTTTATCTATTTATTTTGGCTCCTGCAATCCATGTCTTCTATTCTATTGTAGACTTCTATTGGTAGAAGGAAACTGTCTTTTCCTCTAAAGGAAACAAGTGTGACAGTTTAATTTCCATTGACGTTTTATTCTTGATTATGGATTGGTTATGCCTGCTGTGCTCGTACGTTGATTTTTGATTTGAAAAAGATGTTGCTATTAATGGGTCTTACCTTCTTTGAGGAGCGGATGGGGGATGGGGTGTGAGGGAAGGTAGAGGGAATCAGAGGAAGGGAGTGGAAAAAGATGTTGCTATTTTAATAGGTAGTTATGTATTTTGTGAATTATTGTGAATTAAATTTTCCTTGTGAATTATCTAAGAAATTTTAGTGTTATACTACAATTATTATAATTTAATTAATTTTATTTTTTTAAAAAGAAAACAAACTATCTTTTTTCATGTTACATACCAATCCCAGTTCCCACTCCCTCCCTCCTCCTTTTCCCTCTATCTAACCTCCTTACCAAACTCCCCATCCACTCCTCAGAGAGGGTAAGGTACATTGATTTGGGGAGGGTACATAGGTCCTCCCTACTATATCTAGGCTGAGCAAGGTACCTATCCTAAGGAATAGGTTTCCAAAAGCCAGGACAAGTAGTAGAGATAAATCATGGTGCCACTGCCAGTGCTCCACAGTTTGTCCCAGCACCCAGAATGCAGGTAACTCAAAAGCACCAGTAAATCCAGTTCTGAAGAATCAACACTTTCTTCTAGAGTCTCTGGAGGCATATTCTCACATGTTGACATTCCTCTCTTCACTCCATTTGTACATATAAATCAAAATTAAAAACAAATCATTTAAAAAAATACTGCTAAGAAATAGTCCCACAAGTATTTTAATCCACTTCAGGTCCTCCTTGACCAACACACAAACACACACACACACGCATACACACACACACACGTGAGAGACAAAAAAAGATACATAGGGAGAGAAAGAGAGCGATAACTGAGATACTGTTGGGAAAGCTGCTAATTTTTTCAACACATGATCTTTACATCATTTTAAGTATTGTTCTATACAAAACAAAATTGCATGATGTTGCAAATATAAACACTGTTTTAAAATATTAAATTGTTTATAACTTCTTTACTTGGCAAGTTATGGAAAATAAATTTTATACTCTCTGTTTTAGTTCTATTATTAATATGTTTACTTGTATTAAATGTCTCTATTAATGTTTTTAAATCATCATTTTAATGTTTTAAGTCATTATCTTCTGTATTTTGTCACTGATTTATCTTAGAAAAATAAAAGGTATCTTCACAAGAATATATATATATATGTTTGTGTATATGTATACTTTATTAAATATGGTTAACAGTTTTTTGTATCTCTCATTATTTAGCATTGGAAATGTTTTATGAGTATATTTCTTTATTATCTCATTTTTCACATAATACAATTGAGAGCTAGATTTGTTTCTAAGCTATGGGAAGAAACACAGATAAGTTACAAGGTGCATAGTTTTGAAAGTCTAATGTTAGATGCTAACCAATTCTCTTTGAGTTGTTGGTTAGGTTCTCAAAATAATACATGATGTTGTTGTGGCTCATTTTTTTCCCAACAAAACTCAAAACTAAGACCCCATGGAAAGCAGTTGGTATTAACCGGGAAGTTTCCTCCCTGCTAGTTAGCTTGCACGACAGAGAAGATACTATTCACTGAATGCTGAGTGAGAATAGTCATCAGTCTTTGCCAGCTGTAAGCCAAGAAAACTACATTAATGATTAACCTAGCAAGATATACCCATTGTTTCAGCAGAAGCACAAACATTACTGGTGTAACTAATTGCTTTCTGATTGTGTATAAGACCTACTCTACAGAACCAAAATCATGTCTGGTTCAGGAAAGCTTCCCAAGAACCTGTAGCTAGGGAAGTCCCAACTACAAGGGTCATTTAAGTTAATGAACACTGTACAAAACTGCCTCCTAAAAATTCTGACCTTTATCATAGATTAGTGCAATTTTCATCCCTCATCAGAGAACCTTCTTTTTCTAAAGAATGATATTTAGTTTTTTAAAAAAAACAATATGGATTATAACTATAAGTTTTGAAAATGATTCTTCAAGACTTGTACTTTTAATATTGAGGGGAATGGTGATAAGCCTTGTACAGTCTGTTTGCAAACGTGTAATTCTCCAGCATCTTCATCTCAAGTGGTATGGGATGCAATCCGCCCTGATATGAGGTTGTACAGGTTCTTGATTCTCCTTGAGAATAACTCAATAACTTGAAAACAACTACAAACAGCAATATAAAAAAGTATAGTGCAATAAAATAATTGACAATTATTAATATTGCAATAAAGAATCTGGTTCTACAAATGTATATATTAAATCATGTTGAAATAAATTAGTTCTAAATAACAGAAGATTATGGAGACTGCAGAAGTATCTATATCATAATGTAGATTCATCATTTCAACTAATAGAAGAGCATAAATGTAGATGGTGGACTCTCTTCTAGAACATTTTAATAGCTTAGCAATTTTGTGAAACATGATTTCTTTTATTTTTAATTTTTTTATTTATTTTATTGAGCTCTGCTCCCCTCCCTTCTTCTCCTCCCCCCTTCTGCCCTCTCCCATAGTTCCTATGCTCCCAGTTTACTCAGGAGATCTTGTCTTGCTCTACCTCCCATGTAGATTAGTTCCATGTATGTACTCATTGTTGTCTCGGTTCTCTGGAATTTTTAATTGTAGGCTAGTTTTCTTTGCTTTATGTCTAAAAGCCATTTATTAGTGAGTACATGTGATAATTGTCTTTCTGGGTTTGGCTTACCACATTCAATATGATGTTTTCTAAATCCATCCATTTGCCTGCAAATTTCAAGTTGTTGTTCTTTTTCTGCTGTGTAGTACTCCATTGTGTAAATGTCCACATTTTCCTTATCCATTGTTCATTCAAGGGGCACAGGTTAAGAGAATGGATACGAAAACAGAATCCAACATTCTGCTGTTTACAAGAAACACACGTCAAACTCAAAGACAGACACTACCTCAGAGTAAAGGATTGGGAAAAGGCTTTCCAATCAAATGGTCCAAAGAAACAAGTGGGTGTGGCCATACTAATATCTAACAAAATTGACTTCAAACTAAAATCAATCAGAAGAGACGGAGAAGAACACTTTATTCTCATAACAGGAACAATTCATCAGGATGAAAATTGACCACATACTCGGTAACAAAGCAAACTTCCACAGTTTCAAAAAAATATTAGTAACCACCTGTGTCTTATCGGATCACCATGGATTAAAGTTAGAATTCAAAAACAATGCTACCCCCAGAAAGCCTACAAACTCATGGAAACTGAACAGTCAACTACTCCTATTAGTGGACAAGATACACACACAATACACATTTAAACATATATATATATATATATATACACATATATATGTAACATATATATACACACATACATTATATATTGACATGCAAAAGAAATAATTTGTGACTTGGGTAATTAAAGGATGCCCACAGAGAATGCTATATTAGACATATATACAATACAAAAATAATTTTGCTTCTATTTATGAAACAATTTTCCTAGATTCTTGCTTGTCAGTCTCTTCCATGCCAATGTCTCTATTACTTTGGTTTTACTTTATATAGCAGGTAAAATAAGACAAACATGTTTATGTCTGCAAATATTAAAAAAAATTGTCCAGACATGTGTTCTATTTAGAAATTTCTGTTTGATATATTTTTATGTCTTGAATTCTGATTTTTTCATTTATAAAATAAATGACCATAAAACAAAAACACATATTTTTATTATAGTAACTGTGTCACTGTAGTTATGTGCTTTGTGGAAAGGAAATCAGCCTACTTTTTAATCTCTTGTGAAATTCCTATAAATTTGGTATAGAAATTAGCCAGTTTTATCAACTCATATTGAATTTGTATAAAATGCTTCTTAAACAGTAGGAAACAGGAGCTACATTCATTAAATTGAAGTTGCAAACCACACATTATTCCATATAAACTCTCAGTGTGCAGTTACATTCTGACTTATGTAAATTGTCAAAACAACCTTTTTTATGAAGATTTTTTAAAATCCTTTCTCATAGATGCTACTTAAAAATACCTCTCTTTCTTTTTCTACTAATCTTCTTTTCTTCTATACATTTCAACTAAACCAACAGTATTTTTGCATCTGTTGTGACTTTAATTTTGATATTAATTTCAAATGCTCTGAAACCGTATTGTGCAACTATATCTCTGCTGACTTCTACTTACAAAAAAAAAAGTTGACAAAACTATCAATTTCAGAATCACACTTGTGGGTACAAACATTAAATAAACAATTATAATAAGTCATCTTATCAATAGTAAAAGGAAATATTGTGAAAGACAGCCTGAATTCAAGAATGCTAAAGAAAAGGATTCTTCATAGAACAATGCAAACACTTTATCAGCTTTCGACAATTGCTTTGAGTAAGAAATAAATAAGTAGATTATCCAACACCCAAGAAAATAAGTATGTTTATTCATTATGTGGAAAAACACAGAGATCCTTCTCTACTGGTTAGTGTAGCTAAAATGTTGACTGTCTTATTAGGGTTTCTGTTGTTGTTATGGAACACATGACCTGAAAAGCAAGTAGTGGAGAACTCTTTTATTTGGCTTACACTTCCATTGCTCTTTAACACTGAAGGAAGTCAGTACAGGAACTTAAACAGAGAAGAGTCCTAGAGGCAAGAGATACAGAGGCAAAGGAAGGGTGCTGTTTACTGGCTTGCTTCTTCTGACTTGCTCAGCCTGCTTTTTTTTTTTTTATTTAAATAGCATTTTTTCATTTATTTTACATATCACTTACTTTCCCCTCCCTCCTATCCTTCTGTCCTCTCCCTTTTCCCATACCTGCCTCCCCATCCACTCTTCCTCCATCTTCATTCAGAAAGGGATTGGCCTCAGGTGGCTTGCACAAAGCCTGACACATCAAACTGGGGCAGCATCTGAGTTCCTCTCTTTATGTTAGGTCAAGTCAGGGCTTGGTAATCAAGTTTGGGGAACTGACTCCCAAAAGCCAGCTAATCTCCAGGGAGAGGTCCTGCTCTCACTGTTAGAAGCCTTACTAAGAGACCAAACTACATGATTTTCACAAACAGGTAGGGCTTGCTTTCTAATAGCAACCAAGAATACCAGCCCAGGGACGGCACCACCCACCAGGACTGCCCACCTTCATTGGCCACTAATTGGTAAGATGCCTTTCAGGTGGATCTCATGGAGGGATTTCCCCAACTGAGCCTCTTTCCTGCCTGAAGACTCTGGCTTGTGTCAAGTTGACACACGAAACTCACCAGTACATTGATGAAGGGGGACAGATCACCATCTAAGATATTTATGATATTCAATTTTATGTTTCATCCTGGTCTTTAAAATCTAGGAACATTCATGCTGTGCAGGTGTACATGTAAAACACATTATATACAGTTGGTGAGAGTGTTAGCTATGGTAAACTTCATAGAAACATTTAATAGGACACATTACATACAAGCAACTTATTATTTAAAAGGCACTTGAAATTTGTAAATTATAAAATAATAAACAGATATTCTAAGGCACTGAAATATTAAAAATATGGTTGATAGGTTGATGGTGGATAACAAGTTACTTGCTAATTTGTTGCTACCATTGAAATACATTCTGGATCTTATACTATTTCTACCTACAGAGATGCTTCTCAGTTCATAAAAGGGCCGTTTTTCCAATAAACCCAATAGAAGGCAAAATATCATGATAAAAAATTCATTTAACATCCTCAATATCATAACTTAACTTAGTATATATTAATGTCTCAGGACAACTACTTTATCTACTACTAAGTTTATTCTATAACAATTATGCCATGTATGCAATTTGTTGACTGTTATACTACTGAAATTAAGTGAATACAATGGTTGCATTAATAATGACCTTGCTGATCTTTTCTCAAATATTGGGGTATCTTAAAAGGTTTTCTTTATTTTTGAAAACATACACATGTATACAATGAAATAATATGACCATAAGCATCTTTTGTGTACCTGCAACCATGATCATTTTCCAAATTCAAGTATTTATTTTATATAACCCAATAAGTCAAATTAGTGTTGCCCCTATGTGCCTGTGTGGGGCCACCAAATGGAGTATTAGAAACCTACCATTGGCCACATTCTCTAATAGGAACATTTCACCTTTCACACAGCAATTGTGGACTATCCACAGGTCCTCAATAAGAAGAGAAACTTGAATCATATACCTTATGTATGCAAAAAAAAATGCTCCCTTGATTTTGTTCGGACAATCATGGCTGCTGTGCGTTTGTGAGTACAGTAGCCATGTTGCGTGCAGAAAAGAGCACTTCACAGTCCTCCCTGCATAGTCCAATTCTGACATTATTTTCCTCTTCTCTTCCTCTGTGCTCTCATAGCCTTCGTGGTAGGGTGTTAATGCAGATTGCCAATTTAGTTTGAAGACCCAGTCTCATGGTACCAGCATTTTCACCAGCTGTGTATCTGTTCTTTGACTGTTTCCCAATGCAAACGGAGGCTTCTGGGACCAATGTGGAGAGCAGCCCATGTTTAAAGGTGTACACATATACACTTAGAAGGCAATTTAATTGCATGCTCACTTAACCATTTAACACTAGTAGTTACTACACTAATCACTATTACCTTCCTCACTAAGAGCTTTTGAACTCTCAATGCATGGACAATAATACCAGTCATGAAATCCATCCTCCAATGGAGAATGCCAAAAATCCAATCCCAGTGTGGTTAATTCTCCCATAACAATTGTGCCACAATTTCACCATGGGGCACCTTACAGTAGTATGACATGTAGCCTGTAAGGAAGAATTTGAAGGGTCAGTGTAAAATTGATCTAAGTACGTCCTGCAGCTAAAATATATACTGTCTTTGTCAATAAAGTCTTTATCATGTAGTTTACATTGGGTACCAAGGGCAATGGCACGAACTTGGGCTGCTTTGGAGGTCTCACTGAGCAATCACTCAGAGAAATATTGCATACCTTGTACTAATGTTTTCATTTGGACAATTAAACATCTAAATGTTATATACAGTAAGACAACACATTAATGATTAGCTTAACTTAAAAATTTAAAATTTGAACAATCAAATTATGTGAAACAGCACAGATTGGGGGATTTAAATAGGCACTCAGGGAGGAGGGATTTTATAGAAGGAAAAAGAGGACTATTTAACAGAAACCTTAGTGCCAGGTATGGGAAATCTCCCTTGGCATCATTAGTTAGGAAACATAAGAATTTTAGACTCGTTTGCCATTTTTCTGGTTTGCTGTGCTCGCTATTTTAATGTCAACTAGAGTCATTGTGCAGAGGGCACCTCAGCTTAAATTGTCCTATAGAAAAGTCAGTAGATCATTTTATTGACTGATGATTGATGTGGGATGGCATTGCTTACACGAGCAGGACTGCACCTTGGACGTTGTTCCAGGGTAGAATGCAGACTGAGCAAGAACTTCTTCACAGTTTCTGCTTCAGTTACTGCCACCAGCTACCTAGCTTGAAATCCTTCCCTGCCTTTGCTCAATGATGGAGAGTTATGCATAAGTGTAAGATAAAATAATTCCTTTCCTCCCCAAGTTACTTTTCACCACAGTGCTTTACCACAGCAATAACTAAGAAAGATACCTTCCTGAAGTTAAAGGCAAGAACCTCTTGCTGAATATAGCACACACTTTGTACATAAAATTTTACAGAATCTATCTGGTGCTGACATGAAAGTCCTCTGTAGACTGCGTTTCATAGGATCAGAAGATTCTATGTGACTTCAGAGGGACAGGGACAATTTATAATCATACCCTTCAGAAAAGGCTTGTGAACCATGATGAGTTGTCTAAGAAAGAGATTCCAAATGGTGTAATAGCAGCATTGGTATCTTGGTGATAAATAATTGCTGTCTAATTGCATTTAAAGCTGGACTCAAAGGGAGAGAATTCATGTTCAATACTCAATCCTTAGTGGGTAGAGAGATCACAGACCTTAGCAGAGAACCCATTATTGCCATTTCCCTGCATTAACATAACTTCTAACTCTCCTCTAAATACTCATTGTTATCCCCACAGGTAAGTATAATGCTCAGACTTCTGCAGAGAAGCTTCGTTCACATCAGATAGAAACAACTATAGAGATCCACATCCAGTCAAAACATGGAGAATAAGTGTCCAGAGGGTACTCAGCTTCTACTGATACACATGCAATTATATCCTACACTTACTGCTAAGGAAACACCACACAAGAAGATTCAAAAGCCTTATAAGAACCAAAGAAACAGGGGAACTGGTGATACATACTATCTCCTAGACTCCTAGGGAAAATGTGCCAATGAACCTCGAACAATATGACTATATATATATATATATACATATATATGTGTATATATATTCAATTTATGTTTCAGTGTATTTAAATGAAATTTCACAAATTCCTACCCCAAGATGAAGAACTACAGGTTTTAAATAGATGGTGAGAAGGTGAATCATTTCCTTTATAAATATTTCCTAATTAACCTTGTCTAACTTTAAGTGATCAGCTTTGGATAGATGTACTTATTAGTATACTAAATGATCAGTAGAATATATGCCTGTGTGTGTAAGTATGTGTATGTGTGTGGTATGAATGTAAATATTATGAGTGTTCAACAAAAGTAAAGTAATAATAAAAATAAAATAATCTGTAATTATAACAACGAAATAATAATTAATAAGAGGACATGAATTTGAGGGAAGAGAGACATGGGAGGAGTTGGTTCCAGGACAAAGAGGAGTAGCTTAAATGCCATAATCATACATGAAGCATTAAAAATGTGGGTGAACACACACACACACACACACACACACACACACACACACATATATATATATATATATATATATATATAGTTTAAATATCACTAAAATTATTTAGTGAAATCAATCAAGTGGTGAAAAGAGAAATGCCAGTAGTTCTAGACAACCCATTCTCGTTTAGCTATCATAGACTTGTTCCATTCAGAAATAATGGGAAATGCAACAGGCTTTCAGTTAGAGTAAAGAATTTTAAAGCAGTATAATTTAAAGCATAATTACCATGATTACAGTTTAAAATTGAAAACACTTTTGCAACAAAAAAGTAGATACACTGTCACTTTTGGGAGTATATTTTAAGCATAATGCGTGTAGCATTGTAAAGTATCTGTTACTAAATTTATAAAACTTGACCCTTGTTTTTTTTCTCAGTACCTTCCACCCTGATACAAGGAGAAGACTTGATTTGTATAGTTAAAAACAAAATACCTGTTCTGTAATTAACAATTTTCTGTGGAATGAAACATTCTGTATTCTTTTAATGAGGAAAACTTTTCATCAATATCCTTGGGGAACTGTAGGGTCTTCCTAGACACTGAACAAACATATCCTATTCCCTCAGAAATCTATTAACCAACGTGCAAATGCAAACACCTGCTAATACTAATCGTCAGTGAAGTGCTTAGGGAAGGAAAGATTTATTTTAAATTTATGCATGTAATGGGGGTGGGATCATAATTTTTCCATGTTTCAAGGACTTTATTTTATATGTTCTAGGCCATAATTCAAAGTTGCATATAATTTGTAAAATCACATGTTTGTATATGTATATGTGCATTATCTAAAACACTTGAACACATAAGCTATCCCAATTTTGTTTTATTTTGTAAAACACATGTATAATATGAAATATTTTGTACACATAAATAAGATATATTTTTATATAGAGAGATGATTTGTTTCCTCATTTATATTAAATTAATACTTTTTGAAAAAACTATGTTTCCAAATTGACAGTTAATATTTTGTTTTAACTTTATTTTAAATTTTAAAAAATGAAATAACTGGGAATGTCATAAAAGGAAATTTTGTATAAATGGTAAATAAAAATTAAGATGAAATATTGAAACTAGTAATAAACAAAACTGACAACAGATTTAAAAGCCTATTTTTTAAGAAATTAAAACTCACTGATTTATCTTATAAAATATGATCAATAATGATATATAAAACTATCTTCTAGCAAATTACACTTCAATAAAATGATAATATTTTTGCTTTGTCACTGTTGAATGAATGAAAAGTATATTTGTATGGGCACCACATGATATGACTAGCAAGGAAGTCCCATAGGTGTTGTGCTTGTGTGGATGTATGAGTTTGTGTGTGTGTGTGATATACAGTAAAAGCAAAAAAAAAAAAAAAGACATACATGTGCTAACCTTATGTGTTAAACTAAATTGAAGACAAAATTATCAGTCTTTAAAACATCACTTTAAGTATAAATAAATTAATAAATTCTGACACTTTCAATTTTGAAATCATATTCATATTCACTAAGTAAATCAAGATCGTTAACTTGGTTCAATTTTCATCCATCCCAAATCAGAATTGCCCCTAAAATTTTTCTACTGTTAAGGTAACATAAGAATGGAGCAAAAATAAAAAAAAAATGAACAAAAGAAACTAGGAAATTTTAGTACAACATAGAAAGGTTTATTGAAGTAGAATAGTGATATTTCAAGAGTAAATTTAATTTTTTGTAGATAAAATTTTCTTATCTTTTATTGCAAGAACTTCATCTTTTTCGGGTTATTTTTCAGGATGGTTTGAACAAAACGCTAACTCCATGAAGACCAGCAAACTCATGGTGTAAACCTAACTGAAGACTGAGATGACTGCCGATGTGTTAACAAAGGCAAAAGCATGCAGACACCAGAGAAGGCTTTCTACTTTACTCTCCTATCAAACCTCTTCAATATGGAGAGTTTTAGCAATATTTTCATCTCTTGGATTTGGGACTACCACTAGCAGTGAGCTACAGTTGGACATCATGATAATCTCATGCGATCTCTGGTATCTCAATAGATGTGTCTCACATCTGTCTATGAGCTGCAGTAGGTTAACCACTTCTGGCAGGCTATCATAAACTTCATGACATGTGTGCGGATGTATTAAGCAGCAAGAACAGAACATCCCACTGGCAGGTTCTCTCCAAATTCTTTTTTATGCCACGCCACTTTTCAGCCCATTTGTCAGACTTTGTGACCACATCAATATTAATGTTGGTGTATGTGGAGATATTCAAAGTTGTCCTATGGACATTCATAGCAATTTTATGTGTTCATTTATATTTCGAAGATTAAGAATACATTGATGTGGGAATGATTTCTTATTAATAAAGAAACTGCCTAGGCCCCTTGATAGGCCCACCCTTAGGTGGGTGGAGAAAACAGAACAGAATTCTGGGAAAAAGAAGCTGAGTGGAGGAGTCGCCATGATTCTCCCGCTCCAGACAGAGGCAGGTTAAGATCCTCCCTGGTAAGCCAGCTCGTGGGCTACACAGAATATTAGAAATGGGTTAGAACAATATGTAAGAGCTAGCCAATAAGAAACTGGAACTATCCGGGCCAGGCAGTGTTTGAAAGAATACAGTTTCCGTGTAATTATTTCGGGCATAAACTAGCCATGTGGGCGGCCTGGTACCGGGGACGCAGCCCCGCCGCTCCTATTTCAACAATACATTGTGTACTCCTTATGGGGAAACCATTTAAATATCTAAAACATTCAATTAATAGTGTCAAATTTGCACTAAATTTCAAAGGTAGCTGAAATATATATTAATAGAATATTTTCTTAATTTATAAAAGACCTCATGATCAATTACATTAGATATGAAACTTCCATATTTATAATATAGAAAGATTATATAGGACATAAATTTTCATAGCATATTTAATGAATGTTATGTATCTGCAAGGCACAATGTTGAAACAAATCTGTCACTGTGAAGAAACTATACATATCATTCTAGTGATAATAACTAGGAAATTAAGACACATGAAAAATGCTTTATGCTTCATAGACGGATAAACTTTTGAAGTCTTATTACAGCCTATTTCACTAACAATGAGTAATATTAGATATGATAATCATGGTAAAATGAATTTTTAAAAACATACTTGGAAATCTGGTATTTATTGAACTTAAAAATGTCTTAATCAAGTCTAGAGCAGCTCCACAAATAGTATTTTCACAAAAGACTAGCTAATGTCTATGTTCTAAAACACATGTGAAAGACTAAGCAAGTAAGTATTCTCAGAAATACAGTGGAAGAAATTTAAAAAATTCCTTAACATCCATAAAAGCAGACTTCAAATCTGCATTCATATATAATTCTCTCAATGGAAAGCATCCTTTGTTTAAAAATGGTCAGCCATTTTCATCCACCGCATCCACATACCATGCTTAATTCCTAAAATCCTAATGTTAAGCAATTCCAAACACCACAGACACTGTGAGCATTAATGTATGTATAAATTTATAAAGAAAAATGACAATAAAGTAAAATCTGATGGCTGATGCGAATAATGAATATAATATTCATGTAATGGTATAGTGATCAATTGATATATTTGAAGGAGTGACTGAGAAGTGTTTAAGAGCCCCAACAAGGAGAAGTGGTACTGTAATTCCACACACTATGTTAGTAGCTCACTTTATGTATATATATATTATATGTATATATAGTTTAGAAATATAATTTTATAAAAACTTGTGCCAAAGAAATTTTTTAAAAATATTTCAAATAAAAGCTTAAACAACTATCATGTATATTGTTTAAAGGAAACAGTGTGCAACAAAATCAAAATGCCAGCAGCCCTGTTTAACAATCCTATGTTTTTCATAAGATGTTAAAACTTGATAGTTCTAATTTCTTAAAAACTTAATAGTTCAAATTTCTTAAAAATCAAGGATTATGATACTATCCCATAAACATAAAATATGAATATTTAGGTCCTGAATATTTGTTATTGCTGTATAACAAGAGATTCCCTTGGATGACACAACATTTTTATCGACTCATTCCAGATTTGGAACCTATGACAGACTAAAATATGGAAACAACCGAATTCCAATTTAGTGAAATATGGGTGAGGGTTTACTTACGGGAGCAGAAATGACTCAAACACAGCTGCATTATCAACTCCCACCACAGCATGGGTGACAACTCACCAACACTGGGACTGTTGTATCCTGCAGACAGCTCAGCAATTTGGAGAGTGTCCCTTGCAATGTTTTGGTCTAAACCCCTCTTCTAGGCAGCTCCTCTGGTTTTTGTTTCTCCCAGAAAGCCGGTGTGTTCTCAGATTCTTTGTTCCTGCTTTAGTTGTCTGAGAGTGACTCTCATAATTCTTCATAGTTTACTCTGGAAGAAATGGAGTTCTTTATTGTTTATTCTGGAAGGAAAGGACTTACTGAATAAGGTCAGTTTCAGTGATTCCCTGAGTTATTTTGAGTAATTTACCTTCTGGCTTAAGGAATTTCCCTGCAGTATTAAATGTTTCAATCTCTGAGCCAACAGCTGCACAACCCCCAAAAGATTAACACTGTTAAGCCTCTATCTATCACAAAATAATGAAAATTTTAAGCCCTAACTTGCAGACAAGATAGAATAGGAGAACACAGAAGAGAGCTGAATATATAGAGCAGGGACTTTTGATCAATCTTTGATTGTGCAGTGAGATCTCAAAGGCTGTGTTTATTGGTACTACTTACCATTACTCTTATATGGTGGGGCATTGCTTCATAATGAAAGCTTCTTTTTCTCTCTTTATTTTTTATTGAAAACAAATTCTTCTCTCATATAATATATCTCAACCATAGTTTTCCCTCCCTCTACTTCTCATAGCCTCATCCCCAAACAATCCATTCTCCCAGATTCACTCTCTCTTCCCCCAGATATACTCTCCCTTCATTTTCCTTCAGAAAAGAGCCTGTCTCTAAAAGGTATCAGCCAAACATGATGCACCAAGATACAATAAGACTGGGCAGGAGAGATGGCTCACAGGTTAAGAGCACTGTGTGCTCTTCCAGAGGACCTGAGTTCAATTCCTAGCACCAATGTGGTGGCTTATAACCATGTTAATGAGATCTGGTGCTCTTTTCTGACATCCTGCATACATCTGTATACATAATACATAATACATAATACATAATACATACATACATACATACACAATAAGACAAGGCACAAAGTCTCATTTCAAGACTGCACAAGGCATCCCACTAGGAAGAAAAGGATCTCAAGAACAGGCAAAAGAGTCAGAGATATCCTACTTTAATTGTTGAGAGTACCACAAAACACCAATGTAACAGCCCAAAAACATATGAAGAATAGATGGTGCAGACCTATACAGGCTCTGTGCTTGTCTAGATAGCCCCTGTGAGCCCGTAAGTTTCCTGATTAGTAATTCACTGAGACATGTTCTTCTAGTTTCTTTGATACCCTCTGGTCCTACAATCTTTCCTTTCCCTCTTCTGTGTGGCTACCCTAGATCCAAGGGAAGAGAGCAATCTGAACCCAGAGAAAGTGAAAGAAACATTTTGGCCCTGAAACCAGAACCAAAGAAACACATGCTGATCCTGAAACCAGAGCCAAAGAAACACACTGTGATCCTAGGACCAGAGCCAGGAAAAGAAACACACCCTGACCCCTGACATTAGAGACAAAAGGCTAAAAAGGGCCATTAAAGGAAACAGACGTTGGCCATGAAAGCAGAGTTGGATCTGCCCCTGACGAACTAAACATCAAACCAACCAATCCCTGATCAGGAAAACCAACCAGTCCCAAAGTAGAAAATAACTATTCCTTGAACATGAAATCTAGCCATTTTGAGCTTGTTCAAGCTCAAGAGGTTCAAAATCTGTGGAATTCCCTGCATGAAAATCTTCTCTCTGAATAACTTCTGCCCCTTAGAAGCCCCATAAAAGCGCAACTGCCTTTACAGTTGGCAGCTGTCCTCCTCCACCCATGGAGAAGCATCCACTTTCCTGGACTCCTTGCCTCCTTCCTAAATAAATCTCTTGAAAGTGTTTTTGATACTGATATTCTTGTGTCAATGCAGAGCAGAATCTCTACTGGAATCTTCCTGTAGGAGTAGAGCAGAGGAAGCAACTAACACCTCTGCTGGCAAAAGGGAGTGGAACAATTTTTTTCACCTGAGACAGAGAAGATTGCTACATTTCTGCAGGGATTTCTACATTAGCAGAGTGAGACAGAAGAAGTAATATCGTGGGCTACAGCTAAGAAGAAATTGATAACCCATAAACCCTAGGGAAATTAGAGCAATCATTAAGCGTATCCCAAAATTCCCCCCAATAACTGATGTTCAAAGAACAGTTAATATAATACTCCTCAAGCTATCCCTTGAAGTAAAGACAAAAGGAACACTGTACAATTAATTTTATGAGGCCACAGTCACACTTGTATCCAAACCGTACAAAGATTCAACAAGTAAAGAGAAGTCAAAACCAGTTTACCTATGAATTTAGATGCAAAAATACTCAGTGAAATACTTGTAAACCAAATCAAAGAATGTATCAAAAAGAATATTCATCATGTCCAATGAAGCTCATTACAGAGATGAGGGGATGGTTCAATCTATGAAAATCGGCCAACATAATCCACCATAAGAAAAAAAAAACTGAGGAAAAAAACACATGAATATAGTGCATTTCAATTGTATTTTAACAAATAAAACTTGCCTAAAGATCTGAGAAAAAAACAACCCCACTGGTCAACCTTACAGAGCAGGTAATGGTAACACACACCTTTAATCCCAGTAGACATACTAGTTGCCATAAAAACTGGAAGGGTTTCTTTCACTGGCTCTGGTTGGAGGGCCAGAGTGGGCTTGTTTCATTGGCTCTGGTCAGGGTGGATTTCTTTGGCTGGCCCTTTCACCTTATAACATATTTACAAAGAACAGCATATAGAATAATGTGTGAAAGATACAGAGCTAAACATAATTCCTTTTTACAAATGTTTTATAATTAATGTAGTCACAAAATTACCAACCAAATAATTAATACTCAAAAATCTTTTCACCGGAGACTGTTTAGAATTAGATCAAACCATGTGTGTGACAAGTTGCTTAAGACACCGAGAATTTCATTAGAGTTTTGAAAATTCATTTAATAAAAATGGCAGTATGATTTGTTTCCCTTGAAGTTAAAAATCTCTTAAAACATAGCTATATAAATATTCGCCCTATTCAATGTCTCAGAGATTTCTAAGTTAAAAATATACACAACTTAAAGAAATAGAGTAACTATCAAATCACCCTGCTACTATCCGTGAGAACTAAAGCAGAGAACTGTGTGCACAGTGTGCTGGTGTAATAGGGGTACAGGTATCATGAAAGCAACCAAGGAGTAGGTTGAGTAGGAGGAAAGAGTATACACAACAGGGGTTTAGGGTCATCACAAGGTAACTCACAGAAGCAGCTAACCTGCTCATAAAAGCTCACAGACTATGGACCCTTAGCTAGGGAGCCTGCATGGGAGCTGCCTTTGCCCTATGTATATGTGAAATGATTGTGTGCCTTGGTCTACTTGTGGAACATCTGGCTTTGGGAGTGAGTAATCAATTTTCACCTCTCACTAGACTGCCATTAAAAAAAAAAAAAAAAAACCTGCATCAACATCACCCTTGCAGAAACTTGGAACTGGTGAGATCTGCAGTCAATAAGGACACTCTACCACACTGATGTACAGTGCATGAGAATGGTAGTGAGAGCTGTTGAAGATATATGTGATAAAACACATCTTATGAGTAAAGCCCTAGACCTAAACAGACACAGATGCATCATGCAATAAAATCAAATAGTCATTTCTGTTCTCTCATTCGCTAAGTACTCTAATAGAGTCTTCTATCCATTTTGAGCATGCTTTTAAAGCACTGACATAAAACAAATTTCACAGAACCCGAAAGCAATTCATACTTGCAAATTCCTACACATTAGTGAAATTATGAACAGGAATGATATTGACTCACAATATATATGAAGGTTCTATCATGCTCTTCCTATTATTGATAAGCCTAGTGATTAAGGAGTCCTTGTAAGTCATGGCTTAATCGCAGAAAGTACATACAAAAGCAAACAAACAAATAAACAAACAGAAATGCACTCACTTCAGGGGGGAATCTCTGGAATTTTGAAGATGCAGTAAGTAAAGTTGAAGAGACCAATTTTCTGAGAGGCAAATATTTTCAATAAGATTCTTATGATAAGTAATAGATTGATTTTTAGAAAAATACTCAAAGGGGGTTTGGGTTGCTCTAGGGGAAGTGAGAATAAGTTCATTTGTTTCATGTAGCAATGGAAAGTAGTGAGTATGACAGAGCAGACAGATTAATCATTCTCATCTGATATGGCTAATTTCACTTTTGATTTAGCTAAAAAGCCTGGAACAAATTAGTCTTTCCATGGTTCAGACCACTCTTTTAATAAAAAAAAATAAACCACTATAATTTCAGTGTTCACAGTTTTTAATTAATTCTATAAATTCCAAATGTAGCAACACTCAGCATTGTTCATTTTACGGTTGGTGACTAACTCTCAATGGAAAAATAAATAAAAGTTCAGAACAACTATACAGTTATTTGCAGCACTCACATATATCTGGCATATTGTTTGTAGGTACACAGAAACTGGATTTTGGTGGTAAAGGCTCTGACTGTGAACACATGACTAAGGAAAAAGTTAGATTCATATTTATATTTGCAAGGAAACTAAGCTTCAAAATGAAACAGCTGCATTTAGAGCGATTACTTTTATTTATTGTCCTTGTGATATGCAGGTTATCCAACATTAATAATTTATTATTGCTGCTGTCAGAGAATGTCTCAGTATGACAGGAATTTAGGGCAAAATTTTAAACTCTTGGCTTTCCAACAGCCTGAATGTCACTTCATCCAAGACACCAATGGTGAAAGACAAGGTAATCGTGACAGACAGAGAAAGTTTATATATATGAAGGATATATAATATATCTTTGTTTTGTTAGATATATTAAACAGACCTATATACATACATGTAAACACATACATAGCAAAACAATAGAAAATACTGACCATTTATTTACAGTGCAGATGGCAGATAGGAAACCTAGTGGCATATGACCACTGAGGGAAGACAAAAAGTAAGACAAGCTTAAGAGCAAAGTTTGAAGTCAAATATTAGTATTGCTGCCTTTATTGTGATAGATAAACTACATTTATGCATCCCTTAGTTTTTCAACTTAAATACGTTTTACAGGACCCTTTTCAAGTTCATTATTGCTTAGGTACTGTGTGGTACAGTGTGAGAACTCAACAAATTATAGATAATGTTAGATATTGATATGATAAAGATTCTTATACCACATTGTGGTATAATCTTATGATCATATTGCATTGAAAATTCTGTAAGCAAATGTGCTGATGAATAGGAATACACGTACAAATCTCACATACTTCAGAAAATTAGGTTACGCTTTCATTGTATTATTGACTCAATATTAATTAATTCCATTATCAACATTAAAAATGTGGTAAGCAAAGGATTAAGAAACATTATTTAATAAAGAGAATTTTGTGGAAAATACTTTTGGCTCATTAAGTGTCATAGATTTCTTTGGGGATTTGAACCCCTTACTGTCAAGAAGATATTGATAGTCTTCAATATCAAACTGATTGCCTCATTGGGCTTAACTAAATGTAGGCCACCGAGAACAGTGAATACATCTTTATGATGTTTTGCTGGGACAGTGACTTTGATCATCCTTACAAATCAGCCCTAATTTTGCTGTACATTAAAATAATCTTAAAGATGTTTCTTAAACACGTTTCTCAGTTTTCACCTTCTAATATTATCCTGGGGATGAGAATTACTCAGTATTCTTTGGAAATTTATTTACCAAGCTGTATTTTTTTCAACTTCTTTACCATAGTGTGATTTCTGCTTTAAGAGCACTAATCTGAGCTCCATTGCTGCTTTAAAATGAACAACTGTATTATAATGTGACAACAAAGGGTCAGGTAAAAATGCATATGATGAGCCAGGTGCTAGTGGTGCACGCCTTTATTCCTAGCACTCAGGAGATAGGGGCAGGTGGATCACTATGAGTTTGCTGTCAGCCTGGTCTACAAAGTGAGTTCCAGGAAAGTCAGGACTGTTACATGGAGAATATATGTCTTGGAATAAAACCTGCTGACCTAAAACCAGATTTCTTAGTAGCACTTTTTTTTTGGCACCTATTACAGAATCTTTGAACTATGTATCTAAATATAAATAAGTCGAATTCAAATTCGACATCTTCTTAATGATTAACAGAGCAGGAGAGGTCAAATTCATGACTGAAGTTCTTCAGAAAAAAAAAAAAAACATTTAATTCCACATAGAACAAAACTTGAATAGCAAATTCCTCCTAAATCAAAATAAATTTGCAATGCTTAGCAATTGTTCTCTTTTCTGCTCAATCACATCTGCCCTTGCTATGCACAAGCCAGGCCTGGATACAATTAGACAGAGGACGTTTCTTTTTTGCTTCCTGTGACTTCTGCAATTAGCTCAATATTCACAAGTGAATGAAGTGAAAATATTTAATTATATTGTCACCCTTTATTGGGGCTGTTAATGACTCCCACCCTTCTAATTTTGACAAGAGGTGTAATTTTGTCGGCCTAGTTGGCTAGCAGACCTCTGCCTACAGCGATGTTCTCGCCACACTCTCTTGCATGCTTCCTAGAAAATAACAATTATAGTTAATAGAATATTCATCACTATTTCAGAGATAATATTTCAGAATATTATCACTTCTCCGCCGTGCCACTGCTAAGATCTGCAGCTAATATTTGCATTTAAATTAACCTTAGAGGGATTAAATGACAGTCTTTAATTCCTAGTGCAGCATGCGTATACACCTAACTTAACACAATGGCAATTATTTATTCAGTTATTTATGTATTTCAAACATGCCAATGTTGTCTTAGCTTATCCACTTAGAATAAAGTAAATATGAAATACAACTAACAAATTATGTTCGATGAACTTATGCATAAGTTAAATAAGATGAAACTGACTTTGCTTTCTTTTCCAACTTTAGCTCTGTCTTCCAAGTGCATTCTCTGGCAAATAAATGGTAGGTGGAGCTATAGAGTGAATATTTGAGTTTCAAGCTGCCACAAACTCCAAGCCTTACTGCCTCTTTGTGTGTTCTATAAGATTTCTACTGCATTGGTCCCCTCACGGTAAATGGACAGAATAAGTTCTCCCACCCAAAAGCTAAAAAGGCTCCATGTAGCTTAGATTCTAAGATCAGGTACATTGAGGCCTCTCTGGTGATACTGTTTCCTTATCCTAAAGATGTATGAACTAAAAGGTACTCTGTGACACACTGAGCCACCCTACAGCTGCCAGGCTGAGATTCTTTTATTTGTTTTTTTTTTTTTTTCTATTTTTGCTTAATTTTAAATTTTGGGGGTTTTTTGGGGGGGAGATTAAAGGGCAGAGGGCAGAAGTGAGGGGAAGGAGAATGAGTGGGATTGGGGTGCATGATATCAAATCCTAAAAAAATCAATGAAAGGTTTAATTTTTTTTAACACTCTTTAGCACAGACTGTACTAGAACTACAAACCCAACAGGTATTAAATTCTCAGTGATCCTGTTGTTTCAGCCTCTCCAGTCCTGGAATTTATGGCAGGAGCCACCATGCTGAGGCTGAGATTTTATAAAATATTTTTATATTCTAGATGAGAAATGAGTTTCTGAGAGTCATCAAGGAAAGAGTGACATAGTCTCCATTATAAGGAAGCATCTCTGGAGAATATACTGTGGGGCCTCCAGAGTTGAATCAATAGTGTGAATGGTAGTCATTAGAAGGATGGAATGGGAATAATAATACTTTAGCATTTCTTAATTCAATTGTTATTATGTTATAACACAAATGTTACAATATGTTTATCTTTTGATTCTGTGCTAGCTTTACATTGAAAACATACATATCCGTTCTTATTAATACAATTATATAAATAGTGGGACTAATATTTTAAATATATGCTAAAAAAGGAAGCTCTGAAAAAAATTTCTATTTGATAGTATATATCATATGCATCTCTCAGCACATAACTCCAAGTTTGCTATTGTGGCATTTATAATCTGATTCTTCATGCCACTAAAATTTATATTCAGATAATCATAGCAAAAGTAAAAGATGAATGGCATTTCTATTCATTAAAACTTTGTTGGACTCATGTTTTGATCTAACAGGAAAGTCACATTGTTACACAGATTTGTTTCATCCTGTTGTATGCGGCTCAATGTGACCCAGAGTTAATGATGTCCTTCAATGTGTGTCAAATGAATAATGTGTGCACCAAACAGAAACCTCGACCCTTGCTTGGAAGACGAGACATCAATATACAATCATTGCTCTTGGCAAGTAATTCAGAAAATTTTACTTCTTTATATATTTGATTTTATAGGTATAAAATTTTTTTAGATGAATTCCTGAAATTCTTTGTTGTAGATTTATCGCCGAATCTACAATCTGCTGTGCTCTTCGTGATTCTAACCTAGACATTTGGGTTCTTAATTATAGCATAGGTCGTAGAGACACAATGACAGAAAAACAGATAATGACCAGGTTGGACAATATTAAATATCTCAAAAGAAATATTCTTCTGGTTTCTCAAAGCATAGATATCTATAGGTCTGTTTATAGACTGCTTATCTTATAAATGCTCAGGAAAGAAAACACAGTAAGAAGTCTAGTGAGCCCATCCTGTTCTTATTAATGTAGCTAAAACAGAAATATAAAAAACTGTGACTAAATATAAAATAAATAGTATTTAAGAATCATACATATAAAACATAATCTCCCAGTTTAACAAAGGACATACAATTTTGTAATTTATGATCAGGGAGTTGATGCAATTGTGAAACAGAAAATCTTATGGCCATTACTCAGGATATTACAGCCTAATCTAAGTACCATGGTATGAGTACAAAACTGCCACTATCTAGAATACAAGGTAAACTCTATTAAAATGTGATGATAAATAAAATATACAAATTTAAAATAATACAGTGCAGTGAAAATCAATAATTTAAGCTGTAAACACCATAAATGAGGCTAAAATGTTTCATAATGAATCTTGAACTGTATTATATCACCTAGACACTCTGTTTTACATTGTGAAATGTGGTTGATAGAGTTTAACTGGAAATGCAGGTGATAATGGTCTGTACTTTCTAAGGACTGCTACCCAGGCTCCTATATTTTTTTTGAAAAGCAATAAATAAATTCTAGCTAGTAAAATTTTAATGGCATTATCACATCAATCTTTTTATTTAATTTATTTTATTTTTTAAAAAGAAAACAAATTTATCCATACTGATTGTACTGGATTATAGGAAATCTCTTCTTCTTGGAGGGATACCTTGCTCAGCCTAGATATAGTAGGGAGGGCCTTAGTCTTTCCCCAAAGCAATGTGCCTTACCTAATCTCTGAGAAGTGGATGGCTCATGGAAGGATATGTGGAGGGAATGGGAGGAGGGGAAGGAGAGGGAACTGAGATTGGTATGTAAATAAAGAAGAAAATTCAAGGTTAATAAAGCTTTATGCAGTCTATCTCTGGGATATTTATCATCCCTTTCTGTTTATTTAACATATTGTTTAGAATTTGATTTGATCTTTCTAAAACTGCCTGTCCTGTAAGGTTGTATGGTGCACCTGTAATATGTTTTATATTATAATAAATAAAAACTGCTTACAAAAGCAGAACCTCTTTTCCAAAGTAATATATCCTTAAACTCAAATTTTGAAGTCACAATAATTGTAAAATATATATGTTTTTGTTACCCCTAGCAGTCTCCGGCATCAAATGTCTCTCTGCAGTTAAAAAAAAAAAAAAAAAATTAAGAAAACCCAATAATACGTTAACTCATTCTCTGTGCATTTTTTCATCTTTTCATGGCCCATTATGATTTTTTATTCTATCCTTCCTTTAAGAATCTCCGTTTAATATCCTTAAATTATTTTTTTAATCTATGACTCATCTATCTTTTATCATCTCTGTCTTAAGACGACGCACATTGATTAAGATGATTGTGGCACGTTCAGAGGCCTATTCGCTCTGAATCTGTCTTTACTGTGTATCTGAAATCCTTTTCTGACTAGGGGGGCATTTTACAAAGCTGAACAACAAGGTGGCTTGTACTAACGCTGTGGCTTTTTCTTTTAGCTCCCTCCCCCATTCAAAATGGCAGCAGTACATTTACCGCCTCTGTGAGCCAGGCTCACGGTCCCATCTCCAGGGACACAGTGAGTCTATGTTGCCATTCAGCAACTAGTAGCACTCTGCTCGTGAACGCTATTTAAGAAGAATATAGCATGACTTCCTGAACGAGTCAGAGCCATTCGTGCCACCAGTTAAAACCTGGTAGCCCGCCAGGCGGTGGTGGCGCACGCCTTTAATCCCAGCACTCAGGAGGCAGAGGCAGGTGGATCTCTGTGAGTTCGAGGACAGCCTGGTCTACAGAGCTAGTTCCAGGACAGGCACCAAGAGCTACGGAGAAACCCTGTCTCGAAATCAAAAAGTAGCCCTTGCTTAGAGGAGTAGCACAATTTTTGCCGCTAATGCTGAGTCTGTATGCCATCTCTTAAAGGAGCCTTGCCTTTTCTCATTGCCAGCAAACGGAGCCTAAAAATATTCAGCTACCAAGAAGCTGCAATTGACTCCACTTTTGTGCATCTCTAAGCCATTTTTTTAAAAAAAAAGTTTTCTTAGCCTTCATGTAGATTCACATTGCCAAATATTTGATGTCATATGATGTATGATTAATACAACATATATTGAGACAGATATTGAGTGAGGTTCAACCTGAAGGTCTGAAAAACAAAACAGCCAGCCACTGGCTCTCACCTCTACCTCAACATGAAATGGTGATCCTGCTTCAAGGAATCCTCACAATGACTGATTGTGAGCTGTCTCCTCCTGTCTTGCCTTCTGCAGTGCTGGGATTGAAGGCAGGGACCACTACCACCTAGTTTTTATGGCAAATTAGTGTGACTACTGGCTTTAAAGTTGTGTGTCACCACTGCTTGGTCCATAGCCTAACCAAGGTAGCTGTTTTATTCCCTGATCTTCAGGCAAGCTTTATTTATTATAATAAAAATGAAATTTCACTATGAAACCTTTATCTAAACTATTTAAAGGCCATACAGAGAATATACAATTTAACAAAAGCAAATGTAAAATAATGACATAAATACAGACACTGCGGAAATCTAAAGAATCATTATATTTCACTTCAAAACCAATACTTCACAAAATTAGAAAAAATATGGCTACAGTACATTTTACTAAAGTTAAATAAAAATTAGATAACTAGTTTAAATAGACCTATATCTCCAAGGAAATAAGAGCAGTCATTAAAAGTCTCCCAACCAAAGAAAGGTCAGAGCCTATAGATGGAAGTTTCTCTCCCAGCTGGTCCCGCAGCTGTTCAGTCTAAAAGAAATACACAGAGGCTTATACTAATTATAAACTGATCTATGAGCTATTAATTATTAATTGAGCTATTTGTTCAGGCTTATTATTAACCAGCTCATTCAACTTAATTATCCCATAATTATTGTCTATGTTTAGTCTTGTGGCTTGATACCTTTTCTTGGTGAGGCATTCTCATCTTGCTTCCTCTTTGGCTGGCTGGTTACTGTGTCTGTCTGTGTCTTACTCTTTCAGAATTCTCTTAGTCTGTTTGTCCCACCTATTCTTCCTGCCTCTCTACTGGCCAATCAGCATTTCATTAAACCAATAAAAGCAACAAATTCTTACAAAGTACAAGAGCATTCTTCCACAGCAAGGGCCAGATAGTTTTAGTTCATAATTAGTACACAAAATAGAAAAAGAAGGAACATTGTCAGATTTGTTTTATGTGGTCATATTCATCCTGATACTTAAACAAGACAAAAATTCAACAGAAAAGAGAAATGCAGATCAATTTTCCTTTTGAACATAGATGCAAAAATGCTCAACAAACTAAATCCAAGAACATATTAAAAAATATCATTCAACATGACAAAGTAGGCCTTGTTCCAGAGATGCAGGAATGGTTCAACACAGGAAAATCAGTCAATTCAATCCATCATATAAAAAAAAACTGTAAAAAAAATCATCTCATTAGATGCCTAAAAAACATATCATAAAATCAAAAACTCCATCATGATAAGTTTTGGAAATAGTAGTTATATAAGGAATATACCTTAATATGATAAAGGCAATTATCATGAATAAGACAAGGTCGTTCATTTTCTCTACATTTATTCAATATATTCAATAGAGTACTCTCAAAGTTCTAGCTTGCTAGAACAATAATTCAACTAGAGGATACAAATTAAAAAGGAAGAAGTCAAAGTATTGCTATTTGCATATGATACTATAGTATGCAAAAGTAAATCAAAAAAATCTAGCAGGGAATTTCCATATCTTATATACATCTTCAGGCAAAGTGGTCTGTATTTGATTTCCCTTATGGCTAAGGGTATTGACTATTTCTTTAAGTACTTTCCAGCCACTTGAGTTTCCTCTATTGAGAATTCTCTGTTTAGATCTGGACACCAGTTTTTAATTTGATTATTTGGTTTTCTATTATCTACTTTCTTGGGCTTTTTATATATTCTTGATATTAGCCTTCTATTGGAAGTGAAGTTGGTAAAAATATTTACTCATTCTGGGGGGATGTCACTTTGTCTGAATAACCATGTCCTTTGCCTAAGAGATGTTTTCAGGTTGAAAAAACAGGAAATAAATAACTTCATAGCAACAAGGTCAAATATATACATTAACCCTGCTACCACAAACAATAGAAACAACAAAATATCAGGGATTAACAATCACTAATCATTGATAACTTAATATCACTGGATACAACTAAGCCTCCCCCTCCCACCAAAAAAAAAACACACACACACACAGACTAACCTAATGGATGCATAAACTGAATCACCCAAGAAACACACCCCATCATCACGAGTAGACTTTACCTCAAGGTAAAGTGTTGAAAAAAGCTGTTCCATACAAATAGATCTAAAAAGCAAGCTGGTATAATCAATTTGATTTCTAGCAAAATGATTTTAAACCAAAACTAATCATAGATATAGGAAAAGATACTACATACTCTTCAAAGGAAGAAATTCACTAAGATGGTATTTCAGCTCATAGCATCTATTCCCCAAACACAAGGCACCCAATTTCATAAAATACACACTTCTACAGCTTAAAGCACATATTGAAACTCACACACTCGGAGTAGGAGACTTCAATAACCCAATTTTACTAACAGAAAGTTCATTCAGACAAAACCTGAACAGAGAAATATTGAAACTAACAATTGTTATTAACCAAATGGATGTAAGAAGTGTTTATAGAACATTTCACAAAAACACAGAATATACTTTCTTCTCTGTACCTCATAAGCTGTAATACATTTTAATCTGTTGTAAAATTGATAGATACTTTTAACAAAATATTTCACTCTAGGATAATTATAAAATTGCCCTCAATTGGGAGTTTAATTTTAGGTGGTTTCATTTAATACAGTATTTTATAATATCAACCTTTTAGATTTTTTATAGAACATAATTGTCTTTTGTTTCATATTTCCATTCGTGTTAATGACATGACAATATGATTTTTATAATTATATCTATTAATACATCATTTATATAGCTCTTTCTTCTATCTATCCACTATCAATCATACACCATATATACACGTATGAAAAGGAGCAAAACTAAAAATCATACTAAAGAGATGTCTACCCAGGCATGGTGGTACACACCTTTAGCCCCGGGAATTGGAAGGCAGAGTCAGGTGGATCTATATGAATTTAAATCCAGGCTGGTCTACATAAAAATTTCTAGGACATTGCTAGAACTTCAAGCACTATATTGAAAAGGTATGGAGAGAGTGGACATCCTTGTCTTGTTCCTGATTTTAGTGGTATGGCTTTGAGTTTTTCTCCGTTTAATTTAATGTTAGCTGTCAGCTTGCTGTAAATAGCTTTTATTATATTTAGGTATGACCTTTGTATCCCTAGTCTCT
>NW_026067939.1:10676423-10734496 GCF_014885135.2 Alexandromys fortis | reverse complement strand
CATGAATTTACACATATATTTATCTATCTAAGTTCTGATTTGTAAACTCATGTTTTGAGGAAGATTTGTACACATATCAGTTCTAGTCAGAGAACACATCATAATTCCAATTCCATAACATATTTATGAATCTTGGTCTAAAGTCCTCATTTAGATACATTCAAATTGAGTATTTTTATACTGAATTTCTTTGATTCCAGACATCATGTCTTTATTCTTATTAGTCTGATAATTTTGGGCATGCACAAGTGATGAAGTTAAATGGCTTCAATCATAAATTATAACTGAATCAACAGTTTTATAATATGCTATCTTTGTACTATCAGTCCCTATTCTTTCACAGTTGAATATGCTTGTTTTGTGGCCAAACTTTTTCTGAGGAGACAGAACACATACATCTACTTACGAAAAATTGGGAGCTCACAATAGACCAAACTACAGGTTACTACCAAAGACCAACTTGGTGAATCAATGAGGTTTATTTGGGGTTATATTGTTTTCCTTTTTCACTTAATTAAGTAGATGTTTCTTAAGCAACTGCAGTCCTTATCAGCAATCACAACTCCTCAACCACCACCAGCAGCAGTTTGACCATAATGGCCATACCAGGTGGAATTCTGTTTCTAAGACACAGGCTCTATCATGGCAACTGAAGGAAACTTAATAGATCTCTTTCTCTCTTTAGAACTCAAGGTTCAAAGATAGAGAGGAAATTATGCTTGCTCAAAACAGCTGAATAGCAAATAACTAACCTTGTAACCTAGCTAGAGTCTTGTGAAAAAGGGGTGTCCTTCTACTAAGCCCCACCAAGATCCCTGGCTATATGTGGTACCTCCCTAGCGCTTACTGCAAGCTTACTGTAAGCTAGTTTTCCCCTCAACCTCCTGACCCCAGGTTAATTTTATTCAAACAAACGTAACATATCTTTGCATCATTAAACAAATATTTCACAGCATAAACATATATAATGCATCTTAAATTAATATCCCACAATAGGGTTACGTAGAGGAATATGTTGAGAGGTTACTTACAGGAGCAGAAATGACTCACAAATAGCTACGCTCTCAAAGCCAACCCCAGCATGGGTGAGAGCTCACAAAAACTAGAAACCTGGAACTCAATGCATAGACTTCACACAGCTCAACAGGTTGAAGAGGGTTTGTTAAAGATATTTTTCCTGGCAGTGCTTCTAGTTTCTAGTTCTTCCAGGCAGCTGGTCTGTTCTCAGAGTCTTCTTTGGAGTTTGGCTTGTCTAACAATGATATTTAGCTCTATTGCTACTTGGGGCTCTAGGGTCCTACTAAATCTGATCAGTTTTAGAAACTTCCTGAAGCTCTTTTGAGTTGTTTGCTTATCTTTCTGCTAAGGAGATTTCCTGAAGGACCAAATGTTTATTTCAGTGGGAACATATACAATACTGCTATAAATTTTATTACCTTTTTTTGAAATATGAGATTGTAACACAATCACAACATTCTCTCCTTGCCTTCCCTCATGCTAAACCCTCCCAGATTGCCCTTCTTTGAATTAACAGACTCTTTCATTATTAATTTTATTCCATACATGCTTTTATATGTGGAAGAGAGAGAGGCTTCTTTTCTGTGAAGCAATTGTGAGAAAAAAGGTGACCTCAGTACCATCCAGTGGAGGCATCAGTTAAGAGTGCACTCTTCAGATAGTCCGACATGCATCAGCCAGGACAAAGAGAAGCCAACTGAAACAACTATAAGATGATAATTCAGGTTTATAGATACTTTCCTCTCAGCAAAAAGTCAACTCTCAGTAAAATACAACATACTATCAATAATAGGTTAACATAAAGTGAACCTTTAGTTAATTCATAAGAAAGAATGCTTTTTAAAAAATGAACTGTGTTTTCCATACAAAATAAAATCTCACAAAAAGCTATTCTGTGATAATAGAGTAAAATTAGATCCTTGAAAATGAATTGTTTAAAAGTGAGGAGAGCAATGTTCTGTAGGGTTGGCTCTTAGATATTACCAATTAGCAAGTATTTTGACAAGGCTTGTGGTTCCAAGTGTTTTGGGACACACTTTGTTCTATGCTTCAGAAATCTCTTTAGCGTGATGAATTGAAACAGTACCCTTAGCCTGCATGTTTTTATTTCTTTTAAAATTCATTTGGTAAATTAACAGCAGTGGGTATATTGTACGGAGTAATTAGTTTTTGGAGTATCCTGTCAGTTTTGTTTTTAATGCCAGTAGTGTGAAAACACTCCACTACTAGGTAATAATCTGTTTCTCATGTTTTCTAAAGAACGTTATCAAACTCTGAGCCTGGAAGCTTTATAATTTTAAAACAGCTTGACTCTTTTAAGTCATTAGGGAGCACTTAGTTCAGTAGGTCAGTAATTCATTGCATCACAGGCACTGCTGGCTGAGTGTGCTTAGAACAGTGTAATTTACACTTGGGGAGTAGTTCATCCACCTGGAAGGATCTGAGCCATTGCCTATTTAACTGACATGTATTTTTAAGATCGAGATGGAGCACTCTAGTCTTTACATGAAATAATTAGGATTAAATTACCTCTTCAAGGTCAGAGAAAAATTAATCAATGAAAGAAAACTTGGAAAATGTTTCTTCTTGATGTAATATTTAGATGAAACTGCTGCTTAATCTGGCATGATTCCTGTGGCTGTTATTCTGGGCCATGTCTTGGTTCCGATTTTGAAAGACACCAGTTAGGTCAGCTTTATTTAGGGGTTTCTAGGGACTATTTCTCAAGTAGATGGTGTCTTCAGCAGTATAAGTACTTACTTTCTAACTCTGGGGGGTAAGCAAGAGAATGACAATACAATGTATGCTTTGTGACTCTTTGAATAGTCCTGGCCAACAATTTCAGAGAAGGTTCTCATATCTGGTATTGGGGGTTTTATTAAAGATGGTCTATGGCTTTTGGATAGAAGACTATCATCAGCCCAAACATGAGTTGAACAGGATGAAACTAACTAACAGACCAAACTGGAGAGGAGACTGCCCATGAAGGCTCAAACTAATGCAAAACCTACAGAAAACTGAGTAAAGCTGAGAGTGGGGAAGTGGGGGGAGGGGCGTACCAAGGAAAGAACTCACTGATGATGTGCCAAATTCTTAGCTCTGAAAGCATAAAGAAGCCACATTATATGGATACAACTAGTTATACTAAGGAGATATATATATACAGATATATGTAAATACAAATATAATAATTAGTGAAAATGGAAGGCTTTAATTTGAAGGAGAGTGGGGGAAAGTTTGAAGGGAAAAAGGGAATTTGAAAAATATTGTAATTAAATTAAAATCTCAGAAATAGACAAAAAAGACCTTAGATATATCTATTACATTTTCTCTTTATGTAAGAATTGAATTAAATTGTGATGTCAGCAAACTGTGTACAAGTCCTTTTAAGGTCATCCTTGACTTATTTGACAGGTACTAATAATTTGATTCATATGACTGTTTTCATGAATGTTATATAGCCAATATTAGAAAATACTTTGTCTACTCTTTAACCTCAAATAAAAAGTCAGGCTTAATTTTTGAGACTAAATATTTAATTTTATGCCCTAGATTCGTGCTGACTATAGCATGTTTGAACTATAAAGGTTAGCAGAAGTACAATGAATTGACGTCAAATAAGATTCAAATATTTCATTTCCTATTCTCAGAACTTTGCTACATATTTAAATTTACTTCTATCATTCATATTTTTCTAGGTTTACATAAAAATAGATACACATGTATAAAATATATAGGTGAGTTCACATGATTCATATCATATAAGATTTATTATAATACATTATAGAAAAATAAAAGCAAAATGAAAAACAGAATATGGTGACTATCAGAAATAATTCTAAAATATAAAAATCACACTTAAATATATCCAAAAATTCTACTTCCACTCAGAATCCATGAGTGTAGGAATCTTCCATAAGAAGTAGAAAAGGACAGAAATACCTTAAAATAACTTTTCTTTTGCCCATTGTTTTAATTTTATGGAGGTCTGCTGCATCCTCTCAAAAACATGGAAAGATGTTTTACTTGCAGAGCACCACTTCATAAAGATAAAGAAGATAATATTGAACTTTTATATATTCTCAAGATCTGAGCAGGATCTCTGGTGACACTATAGAATTCCTAGGTGACACAGAATACATTATCACTCAAAGGAAACTTTCTGAAATATTTGACAGTTACGACGTTCATGAATAAGGTCAAGGATATGGCAAGAGACTTGAGACATTCGTTTTCAGGGTGGTGCAATGACACCAGATGTCTGTTCCTTGTCTGTCTTTCACACAGCTAAAAACCCACCAGCTATTTAGAGAGAGGGAGAGGCAGAGAGAGATGAAATTCCAATTTTCTTATCACTTACAAAAACACTGTGGTTGAGGGGCAGGTAGAGAGGAAAACCATCCAAACTGAAGCTTTCCAACAACTATTGCATAGGTAAGGTATTTGCCATTGAAGAAGATACAGTCGTGTTTTTATACAGACGTTTAATGATGGAAATAAGATGCAAAAGTTAGTTGAGAGAGAAGCAAAGTTATAAGAAAGAGTCAGTACCTTTGGTGGAACAAAGCAGAGGCTTGTCATTGCTAGGAAAGGCAGGACAGACACTCTATCCCATTTGGGGCATGCGTAGTCAAAAGGCAACTTAATTCTACAAGGCTCTAAATGCGAAGGAAACACTCGCCAAGAATGTTATTAAAACCACGCATTCAGACGGAACCTTCCAAAGATAGAACTGGAGGTGATAATTAAGCAAACTAGTAGACTGGACAGTCAGCACTTAACTGATCCAAGCATTAGAGTATCTTGATATGAAAGGGACATATACATGAGGATATTGGAGAAAGTTCCCTAGCACCAAAGATTACATATCACACACTCCACAAGTGAAAGGCTTTTAGGTCTATAGTCTCATTTATAGAGACAAGATTAAGACTGTCTAGAATGCAGTGATAAAGCTGCACTCAGAATATTTGGCAATGACAAAGAAATGTTGGAAACCATCAAAAGATTAAAAAATATAAATAATAAGTTGTATAAATACTCTGCTATATAATAATTGTAAAATTTACAAAAGGTATTCTTAGAAAGCCTCCAAAATAAACACAGGTATATTCAAGAAATAAAACTTTATGGTCCAATAATAATTATAAAATTGTAAAAATAAGGACATGAATACGTAAAGAAAATATAATAGAAACTTAAATAATCTGAAAAAGTATGTTCATTAATATGCCAGATATAATTTTAAAGAGAAAGAAATATGGCTCAATTTTTGAAGCAATAATGACTATTGTTTCCCCATTTAGTAAAATACAGC
Source organism: Alexandromys fortis (assembly GCF_014885135.2). Taxonomy (NCBI): domain Eukaryota; kingdom Metazoa; phylum Chordata; class Mammalia; order Rodentia; family Cricetidae; genus Alexandromys; species Alexandromys fortis. The sequence goes on along the minus strand of NW_026067939.1, from coordinate 10,729,161 downwards.
AAAATTATAGATAGAAAAGACCGAGATAAACATGAATATATTGAAAGAATCACACCTTACTCCAGAGTCTGGAAAGTGAAGTTTTATATAGGGAAGGCTCCTAAAAGTAAAAAAGAAAGAAGAAACTTTCCACGGAAAGAAATTGGACTGAAGACACAACTGTCAATGCATAAGAAATTCTGGAAACTAAAGAATATAAAAGTTTTAGAACATATTGAAGGTAATGTGTAAGAGAGCAGAATAATATATTCATCAAACTTCCTTCAACATTCACAGAAAATATGGACTTTTTAAAGAGGACACCAACTGGGAGATTACTTTGCCAATATGCCTACACTGTTTAAAAAAAGTGTATTATTGGCTAAAGAGACGGACATGTGATCCACAGAAAAGAAGTGGAAAATGTGTAGTTGGAAGAAACTATGGAGAGAGTGGAGAAGATTAATATATATCAACTTATTTTGTCTTTAGAAATAATCTGAGGTATATAATACAATACAGAATTAAATGAATGTTAAGAATTTTCTTGTATTAAATTGGACCTTTTTAAAGTAAGGAGAGCCTAATTTTCAATAAAGCAGATTTTATCATTAAGATCTACATAGTTCAAAGATTATATCACCTTACAAAAAATTTCAACATTTATATCAGCTAAATTTAATACAAGATTATTCTAAAGGTTAATGATGAATGTCACATGTTAAGATGTCAGTTATGTACATTAAACAATTTTCTTCGTTGCTTTAAAATTATTTATTTCATAGCTAATCAGGGCTTACCCCAGTTTTTCCATTTTTCTTTACAAATGTGTATTTCTGTTCTTTTGCACACATTCTCATACAAACTGACAATTTAAACATAGATTATCGATAGTCACCAGATCATAGGACTGGTTATGTTGTGATGTTTCTAAATTCTGAATAAATCCCAGACACATTAAGCTTGTAGTGTAAGAAGAGTCCATTGAACATAATAGACATACAATACATAGCCACTGGGAAGTTTCCATTAAAAAGGAACACTCCCAAGATGAATATTTTCAGCCCTATTTAATCTCCTAAGTTTACATTCACAGATGACATCACATAGATTGCCTTAGAAGAACTAAGTATAATTGAATTCATTATTTAAATTTACTAATAATTAAGATTCAAAATGACTATTGGAAGCTTTACAATATCCAATTCTAATTAAATATTTAACATATTATCAAAATGTATTACTAACTAAAATTTGAAACATATTTCATATATGCTAATTCATATAGGCATATAAATTTCAAATTTTATCATGTTGCAATCTTGATTTATGTGCAAAGAACCTGATATTCAAAATGTACCCTATTATTAATGTTAATAGCAAATACATGTATAATTATTGACTTTTAATCATAACATATTGCTATTTAAATCAGTGTAAGTCCAGTTTTCCCCATTTAAACCCATAATTTTAAAATGAAAGATAAAAATAATTAAAAATGTTGACATTCTAAAGCAATGCAACTTCTCAGACTTATTGAATAAAAAAGTTTTTTATTAAGAGGTTTACTAACTGAAAGGCCATTGTCTTATGCCTGAAGTGTGAACTCATATGGTAATTAAGTATTCTCTGAGATACTAGTGTCATATACACTGAAATATAAGAATCAGAAGTTCAAATTAGACTAAAATACATTGTAAGTGTTATATTAAACAATTATTTGGCTCCAAGCCCACTGTGACTTCTTAAATTATGCATATCCAAGCACACAGTGCTCACTAGTGAAGGTCCTTCTACTCAGCACATGGGTCCAGCCTCCTGTAGAAACCGCTCATCACCTCTTCACATCTGGGTGTTAACGATGACCTTCCCAGCACTCAGCATAAGTAACACAATGATACCTGACTTGTGTTCATGAATTTAGTTCTCATAAAGACTATTTACCTCCTCAGTGTACTTAGACTGTCACATTACACATTCACCTGTCAGCACACAGACTCCAACAGCTATTGCCTTCCCCTTTTCAGCACGCACTAACCCAATATTTTTCCTGAAAATTACCTCCACCTTAATTATTCTTTATTGACACATTCTCAAATTCTTTTTTCTGTTCTACAGCATTCCCCAAATAAACTCTCCACCTTGCTATAATATCATTCAGAATGTCATTCTCTGTATCCTCTGTTCGTTTGATCAATTACTCTATAATTCTCAACTCATTACATTCTAATTTCTTCCTTACCCATTACTGAAATTAACTTTCTCTTGGTATTCATTTATTTCTTAATTATTGCTACATTGCCCCGGTCTTAAAGCATTGTGGGGGAAAAAGCCAATCAAGTGAGGATGGAACTTGTGAACATATTTAACACTATGTATGGAACTATATGGGAAATCATTTAAAAAATAATAATTTATTTAAATGACATCTATAAATGAGATAGTATATGGAAAAAATAATCACTATAAACTCTGATTTACATGTTTTATGTTTATCATAAAAGACATTATTTTAAAATAAAGATTAAATGATTATTTTTAGTTGAACTAGAATCACCTATGGAAAATTTCATAAAGTTTTTTGGCATAAGAAAATTTTTAATATCCAGAACTGTGCTTAGAAACCCAAAATATGGTTCTATAAACAAATGTAGTTAATGAATAGTTTGGTAAAGAAAGAGAAAACACTATTTTATTTTATATATACTAATTAACAAGAAAAAAGTATAGACTATTATTAATAAAATATTTCATATATACACATATATGTATTTTTCAATATCTGTGCTTGTGAATGTCTGGATAGTTATCTTACCAAATATTTTCACAGATACTTCATGCATATCCAAGTGGATATCTGTACTGTACAGCCATTCAGATAAGTATATGGGTGCCTTATAAATACCTGTGTGGTTATCTAGCTGTCACCTGTGTGGATGCCTAAGTAGAAACCAGAGAAGATACCTGTGTGGGTACCTGTTGGGAGCCACTTTTTTGGATGACTTCTGCCACTCTATAGCTGCAGCAAGTTCCGACACGTTTCAGGTTAGGGGAATGAGGATTAGAAATGTTAGGAGAAGCAGAGATAAAACAGAAACACCTAGACACAGCGTCATAGGATAGTGTCAGAAGGCCAACTCAGTGCCTGCTGCATATTGAGTTCTGAGTTCACACGCATTTATTTTTCATACATTTTTATACCCCAAACCAAACGGGGAAAGAAGAGGAAAGGATACAAAACACAGTCAGAACACTTACTTGATCCAATACTTGAAACATCAAGCAACTATATCCTGAGTTAAGCATTTTGTTGTTTAGGCAGTGAACACACCCTAGAACAAGTATTTTGAAGGCACCAAATCCCTAGTTCAAACATCATATTTCAAAAGAAACAGCAGAAGTATGCTTGAATTCTCTGACCTTTGGTCAGAGTGGAGCAGATCTACACTACGGGACATCTTAATGTCCAAAGCACCAAGTAACCACACCCTAAGTCAGGGTGCGTAGCCACACTTACCGTCAACAACTTTGGGAGAGCAAAATACACTCAGACTCTATGTTTGACATTCAGACAAGGTGGAACAGGCTCACATTTTCGGGTCTCAGCAGGTGCTTGAGTGGCTAACTTCATGGATAACTTTGTGCAGCTGCCTGTGTGAGTAATTGTGTGGACACTTGCATGTAGATACATATGTGAGGACTATATGGATATTAATCTATATATTTGCTTCTATTTACCCTTTTCTCTCTGTGTGTGTTTCTGTTTGTGTGTGTGTGTGTGTGTGTGTGTGTGTGCATGTGGTATTGTGTTACAAGTGATCTCCCTCATTTGGCCTTTGTTGTGGGAGCTGGGAATAAGAGTCAAGTCATTCTGCTTGTGCAGCAATCAGTTCCCTGACTAAAATGTCTCCCAGTCCCTGCATTTGCAATTATTTATGCATAATTTAGCTCTCCATGGAAAGTTTGTTTCAGTAATGTTCTTTCTTATCTTCTCATGGACTTCAGAGCTTCATATAAAAATGATCTCCCATTTTCTACAGGAATATATCAATTATTATATAATATCTCACATTCTGCTATGGTAGATTAAAATAATGTTAAGCAAGTAAAACAATCACAAATTTAATATAGGGAAAAATACCATTAGCGACTTTCATGTGTCTTGGGAAGGAAGAACCTTTTTATTAGTGATGTTTTGTAGTGTCGGCTAATATGGGGATATTACTATTATCTGTTTTATTCTACTTATATTTGAGCCATACACAATGTTTTTTTCTTTTTTTCACAGAATAACAGGTATAGAATTTGCAAGTGTTTCTTTTTCCAAAACTAGTGATATTTTCCTACTAGTTATAAAACAGTTGAGAAAATTGTTTTGGTAAAGATTATTGATATAATTAAGTATAGATTATTTATTGAGACATAAGAAGACAATGGCTGAGGTCAGTTCAGACTTTCCCTTGTCTTTTGTGGAGCTCGACTCGATGACAGCATACACCTAATTAGGAAATGTTTTATAAATGCAGAATAAACGCTCGAGTGTGCAATGGCAAAGGTATGAACAGCAAGTCACACTAATGACTGTTTTCTAAAATTTACAGCCTGCCACGTATAATGTACACTCGCTAAGGAATAGGCAATCCACAAATATCATTTGCCTATAAAAGGTGATTCAACTTTAATCCTCTGAATTGAAATGTGGTGAGCCACACATATTAAGCAAACTGCTATAGTCTATAATTGAAAATAGAGTCATGAATTCAAAAGGAAACATTCATTAAAAGACAAGGAATGGTTTTATTGAGGGAAAATCACTTTTAGTATTTTTAGCAAGCTCATGAATTTGTTAGCACAATTAAGGCATAGCCTGGCAATTCTTGTCTGATGCATGTTGCTCTTTCTTCCAACCCTTTTGAAGCATTAATTTTCTTGGCTCAATAATGATTTACCCAGACTCTTTGCAGCTAAAGATAGCTATTCAGTTTAAACCAATGAGATGTAAATGAAATCCTGCTGTGTAATTTTGGGAAATCATTTGTAAGACAGCTTAAGGCTAGGACAGCATAGATTATTTTAAATCAAAGGCAGAGGAGGAAACAAAACATGCTACTGCTAATCATAGAAGCCTCTAGATGCATACATTACTATTCTCCTGCTCTTCCTGCCTTATCTAGTATTTCTAATCTATACAGTGTTCTGATTTACAAGTACATGTACAAGATGACCTAAATGAAGGTGAAAATCAATGGTGGAATGAAACAACAGAAAAAAAATGAGTTTATTAAAGAAATTTATGGCATCATGAAACTTGCATGCAAATGGATGAACCTAGAAAAAAACACACCCTGAACAAAGCAATCCAGACCCAGAGAGACAACCATGATATGTACACATTTATAAGTCAATAGTAGCTGTTATATAAAGCATAACCACACAATAATCCACAGACAAAGAGAAGTTCAATATAGACAAGAGGCCTAGAGGTGATGCAAGGATCTCTTTGAGAAGGGGAAATAAATTTTGTGAGTGGACTGGTAGTCAGTGGTTATGAGAACAAAGCGGATCAGTTGGGAAAAAGAGGCCTGGATGTCAGCAGGGAATACCAAAATAGTTGGGCATTTAGAGACAATGTGGAAACCTAGAGTAGTGGAAAATTCCTCAAACCTGTGAGGGTAACCCTTGCAAAGACTCCTAGTAATGCGGGAACCAGCTGATATGGGATGCCTCTCTGTATGCTGTGAATGCCATTGGTTAATAAAGAATCAGCTTCGGGCTTATTGTAGCACAGAATAGGCAATGAGGAAAATCCAAGAAGATAGAGGAATGAGCGAGTAGGCAGTCAGTGAAAAGCCATGTATCCACCGGAGGAAATAGATACTAGAAACTTGCTGGTAGACCATGACCTCGTGGTGATGCACACATTAACAGAAATGGGTTAAGATGTAAGAACTAACTATAAATATGCATAAGCTAATAGGCCAAGCAGTATTGTAACTAATATAGTATTTGACTGATTATTTCGGGTCTGGGCACCTGGGAAACGAAGAAGCCATCTTTGCCTACAACCAGCCATCTTCTGTAACAAGACTAGGCTCACAATGGAGAGACTAGAACACCAAACCAGCCATAAAACCTAGGACCCATAACCTATCCTGCCTATAAGATGTGCTGAGGCATTAGTGGCTATGAGCATATGACAATGACCAACCAAGGAGTGGTCTAACTTGAGGCCCCAAGACACAAGGGTCATCTCATGTCTAACCCTCTATAGAAGGAGTCTTTTCTCCAATGCGCCTGATTTATAAACAGAGACTGTGCTACTGTTTCCTGGATGCATGCTCCCAAGTAATCACTTGCATTGAGTACAAACTGCTTGGTCGATGGCTCGGGCATTATTTCTTGCTAGCCCCTACATCCTTAATTAACCCCTTTCCATTAGTTTGTATTTTACCATGGTTATACAGAAGGACATCCCGCATCAACACTCCCTGGAAGGCCAGAGCTAGAAGCTGGATGAATAACTCAAGAGACAGAGGATGTAAACAAAGATGAGTAACAGAAAAACCTCAATGAAATGATTCCTAATAATATTCTGCTATACTCATAGATCCTGCCTAACATATTTGTCATCAGGGTGGCTTCCTTTAGTGGCTGATGGGAGCAGATGTATAGACCCACAACCAAACATTAGGAACTCAGCAGAAGAGGTGGGTGGATGGAAAAAAATGTAAAACCCAGAATGGTTGAGGACACTAGGAAAAAGAGGTGCAAAGAATCAAGCAAGCAGGGCTCATAGAAACACACACACACACTTAAGGAGCAACCATGGAGCTTACATGGGTCTATGCTGGGCCCTTGACATAAATGCTAAAAGCTTGGGGTTTGCACTGGACTCACAACATTAGAAAAGGGTGTGTCTCTGACCCTTTTTTGTGGGATCTTTTTCCTCCTCCTACTGGGTTACCCTGTCCAGTCTGATAGATGGGTTTATGCCTAGTATTCTTTCCTATTATGTTATGTTTTGTTGATATCACAGGGAGGAGACCTACTCTTGTCTGAAGAGAAACAGAGAAACAGTGCATCTGGGAAGAGGGGATGTGGGGGCTACTGGAAGAAGAGGTAGGAGGGGAGGCTGTGATGGGGCATGCATGATGCAATATCAGTAATATCTGATTTTAAAATAGACAAAATCTCATATCCTATTGAACATCTCATAACCTGCAAAACCATAGTTAAAATTTCCAAAGTCTCATGTCTGTATGTAATAAAAACTGGTTTATGGTTTAAATTTCCAGAGAAAATTTGTATATACAAAGTAAATGCTCAATTTGGCTCCAGTTTTCCTATCTATTTTCACCTAAAATATTCATTGATCCCATTAAACTAATTTTGCAATTGAATTTCCAATTTAACATTTGAAGTCTTACATAAATATTACTATTTGACTTGTTGATACAAACTAGTTCTTTATTTTTCTCTGAAGAAGTCAAATAATCGTTTTTGTTTGGTCAATTTTAAATCCTCTTATTTTCTATTATTATTTGTCATTCTCTTGCAGATTCCCAAAACACTATGTAAAAAACGTATTTTCATGTAAATACTCAGAGCTTTCCATATAATCATTTTAAATTGTGGTACTTGTGTGGAATATGCAAGTGTATTGTAGTCACACACTAATATCAAAAATATTCAGAACTTAAAAGAATAAGAGGAAAAGCACACTTCAGTTGTGGTTTATTTATTGGATGAATTCAATTAATAGAAATATTGAGTCAATATATTTTCTATGCCTTGTTACCTGTATAAAATATAGGCTCCCTGATTAACATTCTTGTGAGCATAGATTATCAATAATATCTTTTTTTAAATAGAAAAAAAAATGACAGAGATATAGTCGTACTTAAAGAGTTGTTCGATGTTATCTTCTTGGGTTTATGCCCCTGGAGGGATTTTCACATGATCCTGAATTGAACCTGAATGACAATGAACTTTTAAGTCTATTAGTGACCCCACTTGGACATTTTTTGTTCCCTATCCTTTCTGTGTCTGTGGATTGTAGCACGGTTATCCACTACTTGACAGTTAATATCCACTTTTGAGTGAGTTTATACCATCTTTGTTGTTCTCAGTCTGGGTTATAGCACTCAGGATGATTACTTTTCTTGTTCCATACATTTGCCTTAAAATTTCCTGATGTCATTGTTTTTAACAGGTGAGTAATACTCCACTGTGTAAATGTACCACATTTTCTTTATTAATTATTTGGTTTAGGGACATCTAGATAGTTTCCAAGTTCTGTTTATTACAAATAAGGCTGCTATTAACATAGTTTAGCAAGTATACTTCTGGAACTTACTATTCACTTCAAATCTAGGTTCTAAGTTGAAAGTGGCCAATCTTACTAAACTATACATCTTCATAAATATTCTCATGATATTAAATAACTGGTACCATACTATACATGGTATATCATGGTTAAACATCTTTGATTTTAGACTGAATCACTATGGTGATATTATTGAGAATTATGTTGAACTATTAACATAGATTCTTTCTTTCTAATTAAATTTTTTTGTAATTAATTCTAATACAAACTATAATTACCTTGATAACTTGGCAACTAGGCTCTCACAAAATTTCTTCCAACTAGCTAAGTGATAATGGTAAAATGTCAATAACAAAAGTGCCTGTTCCCACAGTAGAACTCTATATTCATGAAGGTGGAAGAATAACTTCTCGGCATTTCTGACAGACACACTAGAATAATTGTTTGTGTCAAGCATCTCTTGTAAAGGCTTGTGCGATCTTTTCAGAGAGTTCAGTCACTTCTTTTTGATTTCTTTTCAGTGTGAAATGACTGGACAATTATTTGAAAGGAATCTCAGATACAAATGTAGGTACTGCATTCAGGAAATATAACATCTGCAAAATAGCCAGATATGGAGATGTTTCTAAGTATGAATACACACACACACACACACACACACACACACATATATATAAATAAATATAAATATTTAATTAATCATAGAAGAAAATAAAATGTAGCAGGAGGGATGAACATATTTAAGTTATTTTAAAAATAAATCATTAGTTTCCATCATTTGGTATGAAACTCTTTCTCCATCTTTTGCATGATTCTTAACTTTGTAGGTAGTTTGCAATATAGATGTCTAATTATATCTTGCTTGTTAGGTTCCATCATCGGTTGACATGAATATGCTTTGGTTATTTTTTTATATTTTATCACGTGCTTTGGCACAGGATGCTTACTTTAGTCAGACTACTTATCCTGACAAAAGCATCAATGTCAGTTCTGCAGCTTATTGCTGGGATAGCTTCAACTAGGATGCCGTGCGAAGTGACAGGGCGGAAAGAGATGCTGACTGATGACTCGCCTGTGGATAATAGATTGCTCTTCCCAGTATGCTGCTGCGGCTCTCATCTCTGAAAGCTCTTCTAAAGAGAAAAGAAAAAGTTCTTTTAGAATTCCACTAGATTATGTATATTTCAATCTTTGTAAAATGCAATGCCTGAATTATCTGTGGAGGATTAAACTGCCAGTTTTACTTTATTTGGGGACTTATTTTGCTATGCCATTTGGACCTGATATCAACTATCACCTGTAGAACCAGAAGCCAATGCTATCACGTGTTTATGAATATAATCTCTACTGTAAAAACAGTAAATATTCATGCCCTGTCTTATATTTATTTTACCAAAATACCAGGGAAAGAAACCATATACAGGTTATTAATGTGCCATCCATCACCGATACATAAGAGTCAGCTTTTTTGCACATGAGGTTATTGGTGTTATTATTTAAAAACCACCCCTCTTCATTATACCTAAGCATTAATGTCAAAATCCAGTAAAGATCGCAACTTAAGGGCTGTAGCTGTATTAAACAGATTAGTTCTGTCAACATAATCTTTATTTATTGTGTTAAAATAATTAATTTTAAATGAAAATAGCTTGCTTTTCCAAAGAGTATTATTAAAGGTAGCATTTATAATCTGTTCCTCTTATTTTGTATTTAATTATTTTTTTTCATTTTTTATATATCAACCATTTCCCCTCCCTCCTCTACTCTCGTTTCCCCTCCCCAGATTTCCATCTCCCTCCCTCCCTATCCACGCCTCCTCTTTCTCTATTCATAAAGGGGAAGGTTTCTTTTGGGCTTGAACAAAGCATGGAACACTAAGTTGCGGCAGGACTGATCTCCTCCACCTGCATAAAGTCTGGGCAAAGTAATCCAGCATGGGGAACAAGTTCTCAAAAGCCAGCTAAGTACCAGGCACAAATTCTAATCTCACAGCTAGGAAGTGTACAAACAGAACAAGCTGCACAGTTGTCACACAACTGTCTATTACTCAATATACTTGATTAAAGAAGTTGGAAATATATCCTATTTTTGTAAAAACATCTATTATTACATTTATTTATTACATTATCATTACTATTCCATTTATTACTTTATTATTTATTATTATATTTATAAAATAGTAATTTTGAAATATAATTCTAAACACATTTATAGTGAATTTACTTTAATAAATCCAAAAGTTAACTGTTCAAAATTACACCAGTGGAATGAATTCTGTCTCCTTCCTGGAGTCAAGAGTGAGTAGCAAGGCATCTAGCAACAACCAAGAGGAGATTGTGCCACTTGCAAAAGAGTTTCTTTAGTGTCATCCGGTTCTGCTCCGATCTTCTATCACCTTACCTTCTGCTGCGTACAAAATGAGAGGAGAACTGGAACTTTTAACTGAATGACATACTGGTCATCTTTATCTCACCCACTATGCTTACATCTAACCTTAGCTTGATACCCATAATACCAGTTACTTCTTTTCTCCAAGAAGAGTAACTCAAACTTCTATGTTTTTTTTTTTTTCTTTTGGCTTCCATACCCAAACCACTCTGACTTGCAAGCTCCCTCTTCTCAATCAAATTCAAACTGTGCAGTGCAGTGAGCTCTGACCCTCAAAGAGGGAAAGGGAAATAAAATACTACTTCATATGGATGTAGCAATTGTGTATTTACTCATTTGGTTCTCAATACTTTTACGATCCATGAGCATGGAGATATCCTTACTAGGTTGCTTCAAATGTCCTTACACCGGCAATACCTACACTGGTCTACTGAGGTGGAATTTTCCCTTATTCTTAAGAATCCGACCTCTTACTGATTGTAGATTTATTGATCATAACAGTGCTATAATATGTCACAGAAATGCCGTATTTTTCCATAATATGCCTTTCTGTACTACCTTGGTCATAAAAAGGTCACACAATAAATCATGCAACCTATTGATTCAAACATAACTCAATTAACAATGGCGGTTTCACAGTCACAGTCTGTTGGGAGCGGTGAACCCCCAGAACCTGAAACAACTTGTTTTTTCCCAATTTAAGTGCCTACAGCTGCTCTGAGCACGAGATCCTCAGGAGTTCCTGATGGCAGGAGAGTGGTTTCTGGTGCATTTGGCTGGGGCATGGCTATCTCTATATAAACTGCCCCTGAACACAATAAAGTGGGCATTCTTGGAGCGTCCCTGTATCAAGAATGACCCGTGTCTCTCTTTGTCTCTCTGTTTGTGAGTCTTTGTGTGTGCTTCAATCTCCAGCCCCTTGCCCAGTGGCACATAGAGCACAGACGGAGCGTGCTGTGCGGCAACAGTCATCCAGTTCTGTGCCCCGTAGAGACGTAAAAAGAAAAGTACTCTTTAGAATGACACATATAAAGTCACATGCTGCTGTCTGCACAACATGTGACCTGCCTTTGCTATGATTTGTGATTACCTTTATGGGTACCACGGTGTCTGTTTCAAGAGATGTGGTTTAGAGGACAATGTTTCTTTAGCCGGAGCCTGCTATGGAGACATGTTTTAATCCTGTCTCTTATTGGCACTTGAAAAGTAAATGGATTAGTTAATAACATGTTATAACTTCTGATATAGTTCTGACATTATCTGCAAAGTGTCCTTACTATCTTTGCTACTGTCTTAATATCAGTCATATCGAATGTATCTCACTTCAGAGAATATCTCGTGACATGTTCATAGTTGAGAGATCTGCAAAAGCTTTAGGACTCTCAGCAGATAGCATGTCCATAAGGCTTAACCCTGGCCCCAAGCATTCTCTTATTTTACTAGGGAAATTTCCTAAGCACGTACTGCCTGCTTAGACTGTGAACTTTGTGAGTTTTAGGAGTGGAATAGAGTGGTCTTCTACAGGAAAGCAGAAACTTAAGATTCCTTCAAGTTGTATGCATGAAAGCTGGCACAGTCACAAAGAAGAAGGGACAGATGCTCTCATTCCTCCTGGTCACAGACAATTGGTTCCTTTCATCCATGTTTATTGTTTTGGAGAAGAATATGTTTGCAGTCTCTTTCTAGGGAGTTTATTAATCCAATGTAAACATGATATATACATGCCTTTGAAGCTACTGTTGTCTGCTTAAGTTTTAAATAATATAGTTCTTCCTTATTCGGTACAAGCAAAATGTGCTAGTTAAATGTAGACTTAATTAGAAGCATACTGTATCTTTCAAGTCATAAATATTACCACCAATTTCTTCAACAACTCAAATAATTACTTGTATTTTGCATTCAGTTACTAAAGAACAGTTCAAGAGGGTTTTTAGTTAATGTTTCTCTTTCTTCTATAACAAAGTATTTAAGTTGTCAAAGGCAAGAGATCTAAAACTGCTTATTTGTTCTGTTTAAATGGCAAGAGTCTCACTATGAGAATAACTGTGCAACAGAAACTGATCAAAGATTTCATATGCATTGCAGAGTGTCCTGAATACAGAAGGATTAATTTAGGCAGTGTATAGCAGGGAAGTATAGGAGTTCTTTCTTGGGTATAGGTGGTTCATATTTTTTGCTTTATTGTTACCAAAACAATATGTTAACATATTTTATATTGTATTTAGAAAAGAATTATTTTAAAATAATTTCTTAGACAATTATCTTCATTTATAAAGACAACAGGGTCAATTAGCCACAGTGGTCATTGTGTGAAAAAACAGAGATTACCTTCTCGTCCATGCTCCATCTTTGCAAACTTTCTCACTTATTGTCTTTTTTTTTCCAAGACAGGGTTTCTCTGTGTAACATTTCTAGCTGTCCTGAAATTAACTCTTGTAGACCAGGCTGGCCTCAAACTCACAGAAATCTGCCTGCCTCTTCCTCTCGAATGCTGGGATTAAAGACGAGTCCCACCACTGCCCAGCCTATGATTTTGAATATATAAGAATAGACATCAATTAACCATCATCATTATAGAAACAATATATTTTGTTACGATGGGTTTGACTTCCCAGTCAGTTCTCCAACAGTATATTTTTCCACTTGGTATTAAAATATAGAGGTGTTTGAAATTCATATAGTATATAGCCAGCCTCTTGCTCAAGACTTTAAAATTCTCCTATGGGAATCAAATGTCAACCACAGGCTAAAGAATAATTTGTGGGTTTTTTTTTTTTTCGAGACAAGGTTTCTCTGTGGTTTTGGAGCCTGTCCTGGAACTAGCTCTTGTAGACCAGGCTGGTCTCGAACTCACAGAGATCCGCCTGCCTCTGCCTCCCGAGTGCTGGGATTAAAGGCGTGCGCCACCACCGCTCGGCATAATTTGTGTTTTGAGACTGTTTCGTAGCCACACAAATATTCTCAATTCAGGCCAGATGTACTCAAGGCATTATTACTATAACATTAAAGTTCAAATATATACCATGTCTGTATGTTTATATGCAAGATTAAGGACATGTACAGTGTGACCCTGTAACACTAAGACAGAATTAAAAACAAAGATATGTTAAAAGGGTTATTGCCCATCCTAATTGGTCAGGTTTATTTTTGATGCTACTGTTTGCTTGCTTTAAATAGTTATTAAATCCCTCCAGTGTTCAAGTGTAAGAGATGGTAGGGTATGGAGAAAATTCCGTATTGTCTTCAGTCAGAACTCATTTCATTTTGGAATATTGAGGTCTTCTTACTGGGAGATTCAGTGAGATGCTGGCTTCCAGAAATACACTTTGCCACGTATCAGAGGGATGAGGGGCAGTCTCTCAGGCTTCCCATCCTCTGGTCACCTCTGGTCCAGGGTGAAAGGACTGGAGCAGAACCTTTGTGGAATATGTCAGCCTGGACAAAGTCACTTGCAAAAGAGTCTGGATATACTCCTTTTGCTGTTGTATACACTGTTGATTCTTACATCAAGTTCTGCCGGAAGGGGGCCGTGCCTTAGAAACTAGAAAAGTTCTCTACATACAAAGTTGTACAAGTTCACGAAGCTCAAGTTAGCCCTAATAAAGAGCAAAGCAAGAAGTAAACCTGTCCCAATAGATATTTTACTTGGAAATTTTAGTTTCTGCTCTTTTTTATGATTTCTTTTTTTAGCATGTTGAATTTTTTATTGAAAACGTAATTTTCCTAGAGTACATTCTAACCAAGGCTTCTTCTCCTTCTACTCTATCCGAATATTTTCACATCCTTCTCTTCCAATTCCAAAATGCCTTTATCTCTATCTTTAGAAAAAAAATAGGCACATAAAACAAACAAATCAGAGTAAAGGGAAACAAATAACAATTAAAAAACAGCATAAACATATGCATTCACACATATCAACATCTACAGAGTCACACATAAACAGAACCCATATAAAATACAAAATTGGAAACCATAATGTACAACAATACAAAGGCCCAGATACAGAAATATGAGATAAAATATCTTCAAAATTACATTTGTGTTAGCTATCTATAGCTGTGTATTGGGCTTGCCTTTAAATGTGGTTTGTTTACCAGTGAGACCTTATTGGAGAAACTAAATTTTCCTTTATGAGTGGTTGTCAGTTGAAGAAAGCGTCTTGGTTAGGATTGGGATATCATGCCCACTGCCCCATTCAATGCTGGGACCATATCGAGCTGGAACCTGTGTGGGGCTTGTGCATTCTGTCACAGGCTCTGCAAGTTCCTATGTGCATTAGTCCAGTTGTACATGGAACATGCTGGTTCCTTGATGTCCTACATTCCCTCTGGTTCTTATCATCTTTCTGCCTTCTCTTCAGAATAGTTTCCTGAGCTTTGAGATGAAGGATTTTAAAAAAATATTACATTTATAAATGAGCTTTCCATTTATAAATAAGTGCCTCTCACTTTCTGCAGGTTGTCAAGTTGTGTGTCTGCATTAGCTCCCAGCTGTTCTTTGTAAAGAAGTAATTTGGCTTTTCCATTTTTCCCCTGATTAGCACATCTTCCAAATTATTTTCAATGTTTTTTTTTGCATAGTCTTAAATACAAAAGTCGTTGCATTTTTATTCTGAAAAGAAAAAACCCTTGTGACCAAAGAAATCCGAGACTCACTTGTGGAGTCCTTAATTTCCTTAATAACGAGTTAAAAATAGACTCAGAAGGAAGCTCAAAAGTAACTTTATTAGAGTTTGAGAGAGAAAAAAAAAAAACAGGCATTTTGTAAATCAGCAGTATTTATAAAAGAGGAATAAATTTTCCAGTTAGGATTCAAGAAAGCAGATAGCTGCATGGTGAAAAACCCAGGGGGATCTTCAGACAGAAAGAGTAAGGAGGGGGAATATTAAAGAAAGCAGGCATAAGTTTTGGTCAATCAATAGCAAAAGAAGGGAAAAGGAATCACACAGAAAATTGTGCAGCTATATGATAGAGTTTGAGGAGGATACATACATAATCTCATTGACATCATAAAGATTCCTGTAATCTCAATATATTTTCTTTTCTTTTCTTTTTTTTATTTTCGAGACAGGTTTTCTCTGTAGCTTTTTGGTTTTTGTCCTGGAACTAGCTCTTGTAGACCAAGCTGGCCTCGAACTCACAGAGATCCTCCTGCCTCTGCCTCCCGAGTGCTGGGATTAAAAGTGTGCGCCACCACTGCCCAGCTTTTTTTTTTTACCTTTTTTATTTTTTTTTAATCTCAATATATTTTCAAGTGACTTAATTTGCTTGAGGAATGGCTTTTTAGCCTAGTGATTGATTGACAGATCCAGTTCCACTAACCCTTATGAGAGGAGACACAAGTACCAAATGTTTTTGGAGCATATCAAAATATCATGTTTTCACTAGCGTCAGAAGCATTCCATTTCTTAGTTGGGTAGCTTGAGAAGTGGCAAAGCTGAGTTTTAGCTTACTATTACTACTAGGATAATGGAAGATGTGGCCCAAAGGCAGACATGAGGGAGAGGTCCATTCTCATTAGACTCCAATGCTACTAATCTGCCCTTAGCAGCATCAAAATAGATTAACATACCAATCATTTCCTTAAACAGTTTTATTACACCTATTGTTCTTTTCATCCTATAATCCTACCTAGAATAAAATGAATATTTTCTACAATTGCTAATAGAATTGCAAATTGTTTTACATATCTAAGTGAAATTGGTCGGCAGATCTTCAAATGAACATGGACTATTATTGTTTCCACTTCTCGGTCATGTTGCACTTAGATTTGGAATTATTTGTATACAAATGTTATCCTTGCATCATTCTTTAAACTGTCTCTTGAAAATATAACAACTTTAAGTAGTATTACATTAGATCTCTTGATATATGCCTTTCATATTTAGTTACTGTATATTAGTGATTAAAAATTGGTGCAGTAAAGTGGCAGGAGTAAAGAAAGCCATTCATTATGATTCCACAGTGAATTGGGATTCATGTTCAGGTCACATTCTTCGCCCCATTCCAGTTTCCTGCTCAATGGAATGAGTTTGGAATTTAGATACATTCTAGTAAAGTATCGGCCTCAAACAGCCATATTCCGTTGGTGATTTTTCAGCCCCTTTAGCTATTTGATTCACTTGTGAAAGTCAGAATTTTGATGTTTTTTCACAGTTGCTGTTTGCAGTAATTAAGGCAACTTTTTCATTCAAGACTAATATTTTCAATAGGTTTGTTGTGGTTTTATTTCTATGAGGTTAAATCTTTCCAAAGAGCACCATGCATGACCTTGAAGGCATATTTAAATTAGTGTGGATGTTGACTTGTTAGGCATGTGACATTGTCAAGTCTTGGAGAGTGCAATTAATTCACCTCTTTCTGCAGATGTGCAAGGTGTGAGAAAATGAGCTTGTTATTTGGCTGTGTATTTATTTTTTATTATTGTGCATTTGCATGTGCACCATATTCTTCTGTGTACAGGTATGGGGACTCTAGGGTGCTTGCCAAAGAGTTTCTATATGGGTATCAGAGATCGATGTTAGGATTTCATCTCTATCATTACTTGCCTTATTTTGAAATACCCTTCACTGCATCTGAAACTCACTATCACAGCTATACCAGTTGCCTGTCTAATGAGCCCCTGTGTTCCATGACTCTCTCTGTTCAGTAGTAGAGGGTGTTAGAGCTGCCAGCATGTGCCTCTGCCTAGCTTTGATGTTCTTATCTCTGGTCCCCATGCACAGCAATCTTTTATCTCCTGAGCAATCTTTCAAGGGAAAGCAAGTTTCTATTACCTCATCTGGCAGCATCATAGCACACATGGTGCAGTGCCATTCCTCTTGCATAAAGACACTCCCATAGGCACATGGTCCCCAGTCAAAACCGTCAGCAGCTAATATGGGAAAGCTGGTCTGATGTGGGATTTTTTTTCTCCTGTGAATAGCATTGGTGAATAAAGAAACTACCTTGGCCTGTTGATAGAGCACAACTTAGATAGGCGGGGAAGACTAAACTGAATTCTGGGAGAAGGAAGGTGGGGAAAAGGGAAACCATGGAGCCACTGCCGGAGACAGACATGCTGAAACTTTGCTGGTAGGCCACGACCTCGTGGTGATGCACAGATTAATGGAGATGGATTAAATTAAGATGTAACAGTTAGCTGATAAGAAGCTAGAGCTAATGGGCCAAGCAGTAATTTAAGTAATATAGTTTCTGTGTGATTATTTCAGGGCTGAACAGTTGGAAACCAACAAACAACCTCCTCACAACACTGGTCTGTTGAAGTGGATTGTATTAAACATTTCTAAGATGTTAGCTTCCAAATTGGAGTAATTACTATTGTCATGAGCAGCATAGTTGAGTTAATGTTTGTGATTTTTCACAAAGTATCATTGGGTTGTTCAACAAGATAGCTTGGTGTTTTTCCATTGGTGATGCTGCTGCCCAGTATTCTCTTTTGTTCTGTATGTGTTTAGAACTGATGTAATAAAGGCACCACTATGAACTGTCCCAGAGTAAATTTTCTGTCTCCTCTTTTACAAGTAGCCTTAACTGATCCAAGGTGTGTGTGTGGGGGGGGGGGGATGTCAGTGCTGATATTTTAGAGAAATAAGAAACAGGTGGGGGAATTCTAGACTCTTAATGATCATCCTAATGCTTTCCATCAATGTTTAATTAAAGGGCTTTTGAGGGTTGAGCCACTGAAAGACTGATGCTATCGTTAACGTTTCTTATAAAGTGTAAACATCTATTGACATGCTTCTGTCCTATAGAAAGGTTTTTATTAGCCCTTCACGACCATATGAAGGGGTTTCACTGTGAGTCCAAAGGTGGTAATGTTTGCCTTAGTTACTTTTCTATTGCTATGAAAAGAAACCATAGCCAAAACAACTTATAAAAGAAACTATTTAACTAGGGACTTGTTTACAGTTTTGAGGATGAGTCCATGCCCATCATGGCAGGCTGCATGGCAGCAGGCAGACAGTCCTCGTTCTGTAATGGATGCTAAGAGCTTAATTCTTGAGACATCAACACTAGGCATAGAGAAAAAGAGGAATACCATGTATTTTCGAACCACAAAGCACATGCTCAATGGCACACCTCCTCCAATAATATTTTCAAAGAGTTCCACAAAGGGATGTTGAATTTTGTCAAATGCTTTTTCAGCATCTAATGAAATGATCATATGGTTTTTTTTTTTCTTTCAGTTTATTTATATGATGGATTACATTGATAGATTTTCGTATGTTGAACCAGTCCTGCATCCCTGGGATGAAGCCTACTTGATCATAATGGATAATTTTTCTAATGTGTTCTTGGACTCGGTTTGCCATTATTTTATTGAGGATTTTCGCGTCGATGTTCATGAGTGAGATTGGCCTGTAACTCTCTTTCTTGGTTGCATCTTTGTGTGGTTTTGGTATCAGGGTAACTGTAGCTTCATAAAAGGAATTTGGCAATGACTTTTCTGTTTATATATTGGGAAATACCTTAAGGAGTATAGGTATTAGGACTTCTTGGAAGTTCTGGTAGAATTCTGCATTGAAACCGTCTGGACCTGGGCTTTTTTTTTTTTTGGTAGGAAGGTTTTTTATAACAACTTTTAATTCGTCGCGACTAACAGGTCTATTGAGATTGTTCACCTGGTCCAGGATAGCCAAACCAATCTTATACAATAAAGGTACTTCTGGAGGCATTACCATCCCTGACTTCAAACTCTATTACAGAGCTTCAGTATTAAAACCAGCTTGGTACTGGCATAAAAACAGAGAAGTCGACCAATGGAATAGAGTAGAAGACCCTGACTTTAACCCACAAACTTATGAACACCTGATTTTTGGTAAAGGAGCTAAAAGTATACACTGGAAGAAAGAAAGCATCTTCAAAAAATGGTGCTGGCAGAACTGGTTGTCAACCTGTAGAAGAAGGAAGTAGATCCATATCTATCGCCATGCACAAAACTTAAGTCCAAATGGATCAAAGACATCAATATCAGGCTGAACACACTGAACCTGATAGAAGAGAAAGTGGGATGTACCCTACAACAGATGGGCACAGGAGATCGCTTCCTATGTATATCCCCAGCAGCACAGACTTTAAGGACAACATTGAATAAATGGAACCTCCTGAAAATGAGAAGCTTCTGTAAAGCAAAGGACACTGTCACTAAGACAAAAAGGCAACCCTCTAACTGGGAGAAGATCTTCACCAACCCTACAACAGACAAAGGCCTGATCTCCAAAATATATAAAGACCTCAAGAAACTAGACTTTAAAAAGCTAATCAGCCCAATTAAAAAATGGGGCACTGAACTGAACAGAGAATTCTCAAAAGAAGAAATTCAAATGGCCAAAAGACACGTAAGGTCATGCTCATCCTCCTTGGTGATCAGGGAAATGCAAATCAAAACAACTTTGAGATACCATCTTACACCGGTCAGAATGGCTAAAATCAAAAACACCAATGATAGCTTTTGCTGGAGAGGTTGTGGAGGAAGGGGCACACTCATCCATTGCTGGTGGGAATGCAAACTTGTGCAACCACTTTGGAAATCAGTGTGGCGATTTCTCAGGGGAGGGAAATGGGAAACTGGGAGGAGGCGGTAATTTTTAAAATAAATAAATAAATAAAAATAAAAAAGAGTTCCACAAACTGTAGCACATGTACTCAAGTATATTAGTCTATTTAGGCCATCCTTATTCAATGAATCATATTATCCATGCTTAGAAATCCTCATTTATAGTTGTATTCCATTGTAAAAGGCTTTCTTTCATCTCTCCAGATATTTACAATTGGGCATCACAATTCATTGCCCTTGGTTTTTTGTTCAAAACAATGCAAATTAATCTGTTCATAAATATTTTTGCTTTGTGGTTGGATGTTTTGTATTCAAAACATGGTAGATGATTTAGCAACAAAGCAGTATTAAATAGATGCATTTTCTAATTGGGGCATGCGATCAACCAATCAACATATTACATGACTTGCTATTTCAGTTGCAAAATCATTAAAACTGTTGCTAAAACTATAAAATATTAGGGAAAGGTCTTGAAACCCAAAGCCATACAGTCCAATAATTCTAAGATGGGTTTTTCAAAATTCACCTTGCTATTTAAAGTAGCAATACTTTAACCTTTCTTCAAATGGTAGACAAAAGAAAACTTCACGCCATAGGGAAAACCATTCATTAACGCCCACAGTGCGGTCCTTAGGATATGAGGTTTGCACTATGGGATGAGCAGCCTGCACAGTGTCGCCAGGAACTCTCAAATCGTGAACTCATCTATTATTCAGTTATGAGGCTCCATGAGGAAATGGAACATTTTAGGATGATGATAAACTATACCAATCCATATTTAAATAATTCCTCTCGTACTGATTGAATTCCTTCCAAAGTGTCTCTTTCAGTATTCTTTCTTCCCAGGCATCCTAATTTCCTTCTTAAACAAAATTCAGCATTCATAATTTGTTCACTAAGTAACTGTCCTAGGCTTCAGTTTCCCATATTTTCTTAAATTTATTTTGAATGCAGGGGGGATATTTCTTCAGAGGGTCATCAACACTTGCAGCCTCATGTCTTGTTCTAATAGCCTTTACATTAAACTGTTCTCTTTTAGCAAAGGAAAGTATTTTAGGTTTAATTTGTACAAGTTTCATACCAACAAAGGACTTAGAAATTCTAGCATATACAGTAAACAAAATTTAATATCCACTCTCCTAATGGATAGCCATAGGTAGGAGATAAATTAGTTTTGTGTTTCTCCTGATATTCCTAGAACATTTGCAGCCTTTGAAGGGCTCGGAGATAATTGAGAGCGACTGTATTATTGGAATCACCGTTGGCCAGGAATTTCATGGTCTGATTTTGTACTGTCAGTTGGACCCAAGCCTCCTATGGGAAAGTCACACTAAACTTCAAAAGATAAAGGTTGTGTCTGTGAGCTTATAAATTAATTATCTGAATCATAATTCTCTTCCACTGAATCCACGCTTCCCCCCTCCCTTTCTTCCTCTGTGCAATCCTTTGGACAGTTCACTTCCCATCATCACTGTTCATTGAAATATGCATAGCCTTCTTCTCCCACGTAGTTTGATCCACTTCTCTTCATTTCCTAATCTGCAATGATGTGGCCAAAATATATACTATAGTCTTCCCTGTCTTTTTTCCCCTGAAATATATGGCCAATTTTCATGCACTGAGATGGGCTTATTTCTACAGTCCCTTCCAACCAGTGGAATTTTAGTATATCAGGTGTGTTAAGTCCTGTAAAGGTTTGGTTAACAATACTTATGTTTCCTGGATCCTGGGTCCTCCTTTGACAGTACATGTATTTGCAGTACACTTCAAAGTTTCCTTTAAAAAATTGTTGTGAATACACGTGTGGTTTGTGTTGTACTTCTTGCATGTTTTTTAAAATACTTGGCTTGACTGTCCCAATTCTTAGTTCTGCTTGGATGGACGGAACATAGTGATTTATGAATTATGGTGCTGTTTAGAGTCTAGTTATGTTCTACTAACAGAACACCTTCTATAGGAAGGGGGTTCTGCTCCTAGTCTTGGTGAGGAGCTGTATCTCCTCAATAACCATGCCTATTGTTGTTTTTTTTTTTGCTACTACTATTTAATAAAATATTTAAAAGGCTTGACTGTCTATGTGGATTGATAAATGATAAAAGTAGAAAAACATAGTCATTTTCTCTATGTTTCAGAATTGTAATATAGTTCAAATTGAAAAAAATGTGTGCAAACCTAGAATCATCCTATTGGCGGTTCATCCAAAGATGCAGCGGGATACTGTCATAGAAAGTATTTTGCTGCTCTAAATCAGAAACTTTTCAGTTGATTCTTAAACATCCTTTTCTCTTTCCACATGGTAGAGACAGCCCAGACCTGGAAATGCCTTCGTGCACTATGGCCTGGGGTGGTACAGCAGTTGGTAGTGCTTCAAGTTCAGCATGAATGGTTAGGGATGTAAAACATTGAAAAAAAAAAAGCTAATGTCTTTATTTTCTGTTTGTTCCTGACTTTAAATTATGAAATCTTGTCTTCCTTCCTCTGAAATATCATGTTAATACCTTCTCTTTTCAAATATTCATTATTTAATAGCATGATACCTTAAATATAATACACTTTATCCCATTTTTCTGAATTATAAAAATGAATTCAAACTATGGAATAACATGATGTTTAAAGCAATACCATATAACCACTTTTCCCTTCACTAGCATCTTGTTGCATTTACACGATCTCTTCAGTTGTATAATAACCCATCAAATCTCTCATATACCGCCATAGCTGTAATCGACTGAAGTCGTGAGCTACTTAAACAAAAGGGAGAGAGACCATGCCCCAATGGGCTGGTATCATAGCAGCTATTGGTTGGAGGGGCGGAAGGACCTCCCGCAACAGTGAGCCTTCAGTGTATCAGATATCACGCTCATGTTAACTAAAATAGCCATTTATCCTGGAAATTAAAAACTTTCATCAGGAAGTTGAAAAACTAAACAAAGCAAATGATTATTCTTCAAGTGAGCAAATCTCCCCAAAATTGCAAACCTCTGTCCACAATCTGAACAAGAGTCCTATCCAAGCCTCAAAACGTATAAGTTGTTCACTTCAGTACCACAAAATGACCACAAGACTGTCTGAACAAACAGCCGTCATGCCTTAAATGTGGAAAGAAACAAACTATGGTATAAACGTAGGCTATTAAATGAGCATTTTTCCAAACAAAGGCTCAAACTAGATATTATGAGTTCTCAAACAACAGAGCACATGATACACACACAAACACAGAGACACACTTATTGAAGGCCTTCCCACTCAGACCTAAACAAAGACCCATGGTGCAAAGGATTCCAAAAAAAAAAAAAAAATAGCTTCTCTTATTTTCTTTTCATTACCTTCAGAAAACTGGAAAACAGATGTTTCTTGAATTCAGAGCTGTAAATTCTGTCTGTGTAGTTAAATCATCTAGCAGAATATTCATAGTTAAGGATATGGGTATGAAACAAGAGATGGAAAGTTACACCATTGACCCTGTCACTTTCATTTCTAAAACTAAACAAGCCGGCAAAAAGGAAGCCTCTTCAGGTGTAGCTGTTTCTGTGTATTCCAAGGAAAAGAACTTCTTGTCTTTTAAAGGTTTATTTTTTTTCCTTGAATTGTAGTATGACATTTGCTAATTTATTTTGCGTATGTGTGTGTAAGCACACAGTATACCACATGTTTGGGAAGTCGCAGGATGACTTTTGGCCCTTGATTATTTCCTTCCACTCCCTGGAACCTGAAGATAGAATTCAAGGAGTGAAGCTTGGCAGAAAATGCCTTTACCCAGTGAGCCACCTTGGCAGCTCAGCTTTTTTGTAATGAACAATGGATCAGCGTATAGAATTCAGAAATTGCTGTCAAATGTCGAGCAGCACCTGTGGCTGAACAGTGAAGCAAATGCAGCCTGGTCTAAGCAAGTCACAGTCGTTCACCTCTCGGGTTTGGTGCCGGGATCAAGGGCTCTAAGTGTGAACTGAATGGATATTTAAGACAAGGCACAGGGTAATTTACAATTCTGCAACCAGCTATACTAAAACCTGCCCCTCTAACATTCTACTAAGCGTTTATAAAGCCTATTGCCATTATTTCTGAAACTATCAACAAACCTACCCTGAAGAATGATTTACAGATTGGAATGGAGTTATCCTGAGGTATGATTAAATTTAAGGACTGGGAAATAGATGCTGGAGTTGACAGCGGGTTGTCCTGCATGTCGCTAAGACCATCTAAGACCCCTCAGCGTCTACAAGGGGGAGACTGTTCTTGTGAATATTCCCATCTCAATGCTTGTGTTTTTATTCATTTATCTCTCCAGTTTTGCTTATTTTCCCGCTTAACCTGATGATGCTGTGGGCCATGTGATACCAACCTGCCTCACATCTCAACTAATGCACGGCCAGGGTGAGCTCGTCCATTTCTCCCACAGTTCCCTTGCCTCATTTTACAGAGTATGCCTACTCTTCTGTCAACTTCTTACTGACGTCTTTCATAGCACTGCGGCACCTCCCTTCTTTCCTCCTGGTGCTGCGTAAGAGACTTTCCAAGACAAACTTCTGGAAAGTTATCCCCTCGATGAAAATATCACTGTGTTCATGACACTTGTTTAGGCCATACATTTAACTTGCACGCTCACATCTCACACTGAAACAGTATATTTGGAAACATTGGGATATTATTAAGGTTTAGAAAGTTTTTTTTTTAGAAACATTGTTTCTACTCTTTTTGCTGCTCTCCATATTTAGTTTTATTCTATGTCCAACCCATTAAAAACATTTATACTACTTGTTCTAATTTCCCCCTATATTCTACAGCTTTTACAGATTTCTATTTTGATGAGTTCTACTGACTGTTTGGTTCTTCAAGTCAGGTTTACTTGGTAGCTCATTGTGAATTGTCTTTTATTATAAATCTGTTTTTGACACTTCTTGAAAGAGTATCTATTTCCTCAACAAAGTATATCACTAAGGTATTTAATGGCCATTTCTTTAATGAACTTCAGTTTTTAAATATACTTCTATTTCCCTTCTACTTAGAATTTGATTCAAATTTCTATTCATACTTTGGATTTATAATTCTTAAAACTGAAATTCTTAGCGCTTGTTGTGTTCATAAAAGATAGTTGATATTTGTCTTCTGTTGAGCCTCATTTAATATAAGATACTAGAATTCCTACATTGGGAAATCTTAAACATTTTGCTCTTTTGTATTTCTCCTAGATACTCAAGGTCCACTGCAAGATACTGTTGATCTTTCTAGCTTTATGTTATGTGAGATGCATAAATTTTACTGTAGATACTGAGAAAGTCTTTTCCTTCCAGAGAGCCTCTCTATATCAGCAATATCAATATGTACACTTTTACAACTAATCACTTATCTCCTTCTCGTTGACATTATTTTGTCATGGAGGGATGACATAGATCTGGCAGAAGCTGTGTTTTCCTAGCACTTTCTCACATAAATTTCCATACCATCCCTTTAATTTTAAGTACCATCTTCTCCCATTTAAGAGCTCTTTGGGTACTTTTAGGTTGTGAAATTCAAATTTATTTTTTTTTTTTGTAAGATTCCTTGCAACTTAAAACCCCATTACTTTTGTTCTGGTGTATATTATTTTTCAGCATCTTGCTGTTTTGTTATTTTAATTGTTGTTTAATGGGACACAGAACAGAGCCTTGAACATACAAGCACTCTCCTATTAAAATAGAGCCCTGATACTTCCCAGAAACATTCAAACTGCAGAATTGTTCCTCTCTTGAAAGATAATTTTACAGTTATTCTGGTGAAGTTAAAAGAAACAGATAGATGGATATTTATATTTTGTTCTTATTTACTTGGGCTCCATCTACTGTTTCTTTTTATTGACTATATTATGAAAAATCAAAATGTACATGTCTTTGATGTTTTAAAAATTGATTGTCCTCGGTGACTTTATTTTATTAATTTTGCCTGTCTTCCAGTTAATGAATGGAAACTAAGAGTAGTGAACATCATTTCCTGGCATATGATAGTGCTCACTACTTGAAGAAAAGTTGAAAAATGAGGGTTTAAACCATCATTTCTTTGCCTTCCCAGTCATACTATCTAGGTCTTAATAGTGGTACTTTTCTAACACTTGAGAAATCCTACTGTTCAGTCATTAATCAGTTTAAATTGGGTAGCATTTTCTAAGATTAAGAGATATACAATTTTGGGAAGTTTGTATAAAAGTGATGAACAGTAGATACGGGTGGAAAGAACTCACAGAAGAAACTATTAACTGTTGTAAGATTAAATAGTGTGTCAACATGTAGTGATAGGAAACATCTGGGAAATCCTCAAAAAGTCATTTGACTCCACTCTAAGAAAATAACAAGATTCAAGTGACGCAGAAAACAATCCAACCATGTTTTATGAACTTACTATAAAAGATGATAGTTCTTTGTGGAAAAAAAATCACTTTATTGTTTGTTTTTAATTTGGAATGCGGGAACCAAATCAAAAATCGATGTCTTGCATACTTTGATTTTGAAATTGGCACACGTGCAGATGTGTGCTGAGCTTACAGAAAGAAATAAAGAGATTTCAGTGGAAGATAGTAGATTCGAATGTACACAATATGATTATTTGAAAGAAATCAGAGAATAACACACAAGGATTTCTATTCCCGAGAGAGACAATAGTAGCAAGTGAATTTATTCAGTGGGGTGGGACATTATATGGGAAGCAGACTGATAGAGGTAAGAATTGGAAGCCAGCTGCACCAAACCGCACAACTGAAGTTAGTAGAAAATTAGGGAAATTTCCCTCACATATGTCCTGCCATTTAATGGAGAACCTAAGACTAGATAAGTAATTGAGAGAGAAACCCCAAAAGCTAGGATATTGAAGCAGAGTTCAGGGCTTAGCTGATACTAGTGGGAACCACAAACAACCACCTGCTTCATAATTTCCTCCCCTGCTTACATACCAGGGCCACTATCCATCAGCCTCAGGGAAGACTTGTGCCAAAGTACCATCTGGGTGGGGCCAGAGAACCAAGGGGTTAAATTTAACACCAGAAAGTTGCAGTTATTACTAAGGTGAGAACAGGCAGCAAGTGTTCTTCTCTATCCTTCTAACACTAAGGTATCAACAGTATTAAATTTTTGTTATTTTTATTTAATTATATTATTACTAAGTTTTCAGTGGTGTGTGATATTTCCACATAGTGAAAATAATACCATATTTTATAACTAACTTTATATACATTGAATCTATTTTTCAATGCTTGCCTCTTAGGATTTAGACTGAATGCAAATTTTAATATGACTATATCAATTACATATATCTGAATACTTTCTCACCTGTAAAATTATTAATGCATGAATAATTTTTATAACTTTTGCTATTTGTCTATTTAGCAATTGTTTTTAATTAGGTATAAAAGAATAGCTTATGACTGCAACCTCAGTGTATTTCTTAAACAGAAGGATTTAGTAACTAACATTCTTAGTGAGTGCTTGATATTGATCACTACCATTGTGTCCTTTGTAGTAAATTGACTTCATTTTGAATTTCTTTTAAAAATACCCTTCTCAGATCTTATAGCTTGAATCAATACATCAACCTGTGCTGTCAAAACATCAGAAAAAAAAAAACAAGTGGAATTGCATTTTATCAAGGATAGAAAAATAATGGTCACAAAATTGGCTCCAATTATGGTGTTAAATTTTCTTATTACAATATGCAGTTCTGAGCTCTTTAAATAGTTTTCATTTAGTCTATTCATCACTAAATTGAATGCAGTAAAATTCTAAAGAAATGATGTGTAAAGAAGGTATTTACTCAATTGACTTGCATTGTGAGACCATGTCTGTAGATATGTATACAGGTTTTAGTAGTTAGCTTTTCTTTAGTTCAGTTATTAGAATCAATAAAAAAATTGCTTCACTAATACCACAATTCTAATCTAACAAAAATGAATAGGCACAAAATTCAACATGTAGAAAAATAACATGTTTTCATGTCTGACTGGGAGTTATTTTTAGTTGATCAGATAAGTTTGACTAAGAAAATACCACCAATCTTCACATACCAGTGAAATTTGCCTGAAGAATATCAAATAGTCGTGTAAAATATCTCAATTTGGGAACATATTTATATTTTCATAATTTCAGACAGACAGAAAAGTTTAACAAGCAAACTAATAACTAAAGTACACACAAGCGTTTTCTTCTGCAACAAATGACTTTAGAGATGCATATGCGTTTATGCCTTTGTTATTTATTTACTAAAACCAAAATCTGTACTTGAATACCCAAGTGCATATGGATTAACAGCTTCTGGAAGAGGGAGACTCAGTTATCTTTAAAAGTGTGGTCCCTGGAAGGTATACCATTCTCCACTGGATGAGGCCACACCCATGAGCATATCCACACCACAAATTAATTTAAAGTCCGATCCTTGGAATTATTACCTTTTCTGTTAAACATTAGCTCTCAGGACTCATGATGACAAATAGATACACAAACTATTTAAGTAATAAAAAGGGAGAGCAAACAGCCTACTTACTGCAAATTCTCATCTTCAGAAATGTGGTTTTCCATGTTTATGATCCCAAATATCTGGAAGACTGAAATAGCATAATGACAAGTTCAGATCCCGCCATGGCTAATAGGTGTAATCGTCCTTCGAAACAGAAATAGGGGAACAGGCTGAGAAGATAATTCAGTTGTGTAGTACCTCCATTTCCTGGGCGATGACCTAAGCTCTAAGCCCTGTACCACAGCAGGAAAATAAAATAAAATTCCAAGTATAGCTTCAAATTTTGAGCCTTTCATCTCTAATGTGGGAACTTGTGAGAAGGGCTGATTGCTTGTTTTTCTGTTGTAGCTAGAGGTGAAATTGCATTACCTTCATAGCTGCTTTGGGTTCTGTGTATTTATTTAAAATAATTTTAGAGCTTTTCACCTTTTTCTGTACAGGTTTGAACTCATCGCTACTCACCACAGTTAGAGCACCAAAAAAACAGGAAAGATGAAACTGTGCCAACTGTGTTGTTTAAAAAATCAGAATTTTAACTGACATCGCCTGCAGGAGCCTGAACAATGTACAGGTAGCTGTACTACGACATTAAAACATCTCAGCAGTTTCCACCATCTACAGTGATTTGGAGATACAGGGCCCCCTGATGCCCTCCCCCATCAAATGTTATCTTTATAAAAGCTTAGGGAAGGGGAAAAAGCTGTCACATTAGAGTTGTTGGGTCCAACCTCATGCTGATAACCAGCAAGTCAACATTTAAAGCTGTGCCAGATCCAGAACCCAACATTTGAAAACATCCGAATTCTGTCTATGTGTTTTGAAAGAACCACTTCAACAATAGACAAATCATTATAGGTGACTAGAGAAATGGTTAAAGGCAGCAATGATATTCCTGGATCTACAATTTTTATGATTATTTTCACATAATATTTGTATCATTTAAATACAAAAATACTTAAACTACAATAAAAGTATTATTATTTGTAGTAAATCTATGTAAATAAAAGAAACAAGTCTTTCTTAAACAATTAATAGTTTTTATCTCAGTGGAAAGACACCAGAGAACATTTATTTACACTCTGAACAAATGTTTATATAAAGAAATCAAGAAAATGGTCTTCATTTGAATTATCTTCTAATTGTCAAACCCACTCGTATCTTTTTATTGTTTACAAGTTTTGGTACAGACATTTTAAATTGTGGAACAATCTTCTGCAGGAAAATTGCTAGTTACCTCTGAAAATTATCTCCTACATAGCATGAAGGTCAAAGTTAATATTACTAAAACTTCAGAACCTCTTTTACTTATTTCATGAAAGTCTTATCTTGTTTCCTTCCCATCAACTTCCTACTCTAATTAAAGCGTTCAAAGAAATTACTTGTCTAATTGTAACAAATTATTGGAGACCTCTGTCTGCTGTGTGCAACTTCATGATGAAAATAAAATTTGAGTTTGTATGGGTGATATGTGTGCATGGCAAATGTGGCAAGTCTTTTCAATCAGCACAGAAGATGATGTTTCTAGACTGTAGTATCATTTTATTATGTACTAAAATGTAAATTGGTGATTACTCTGATAAAGTATTCTGAATTAAAGTAGATTAATAGTTTATACGATTCTATTCTTAGTTCTTAATTGTCATTAAAATCTACGTGTCTGTTCAAAAGTAACATTTAAAAATTTGAATGTAGGAGAAATCACAGCACACTACAGATATTTTATTCTAGATTTTAGTAATAGCTATTCTAGTAAGTAGGTAAGTCAGGCAATTATTCTGTGAATTTGATACTATTTTTTGCTGGTAGATTTTTTTTCGTGCAAATGCAGATAAAAAAAGATGATTTATTTTATCTTTTTAAACCTCACTGAAGTGACTGCAGGCTGTATTTTTGATAATATGTAGTCTTAGAATAAATACTGGATAAGTAAATTAAAATAAAAGAGACAAAATAGTGGAGTTATGTAAACAAATATGATGTGTTAATCGTCATGTTCGACAATAATGCATGGCACAGTGCATTGTCATGTTGGGAAAATGCACCAAAAGATAACTGTTGAACTGCAGTACAAGCTTGGTCTGCATTCATGCATAGAATCCCCCTCTATGTTTCTTAAGCGAACCATGGTTTACATAAAGTACAAATAAAATAAACTGGAAATAAATGAACAAAAGATATTTTCCTGTGGCTTACAGAATCATAAGCTTTCATTCTGTGTGGATAGTAGACCAGGGATGCTTTGGCATAATCACCTCATAACTCAAGAGAGCAAGATAGAGGACGCTCAGTAGTTCCTAGGAAAGTCTGACGTGTCCATAGCCCTTACATCCTCTCTATCAGGGCCTAGGACAAAGCTTTGGCTTTTTTCTCCATATTCCAGCTTCTATTTGTTCCTATGCCAGTAAGAAGGTGAAATCCCTCTTGATTTCAGGTGAGTAGCCAATCTACTAACTATTGTGCTTTCTCCAATATAACGACTGCCATCATGGCCACAATCTTAAATTAGACCCACAATTAGTCAATGAGAGACACTGGAAATAAAGCTTCACTATAGCATTAATACTTCACTATTGAAAATTAAAACCAAGGACAGAATTGCAAACTTGAAAAATTCTAATGCAAAAAAGTAACTGAAGCCTGTCACAACTAGCAACAACCCGTAAGACTAAGAGAGAATTACGAGGAAATAGATAGTAGAGAGATGCACTTAGAAGAAAAAAACACTAACTTTGGAGATCTTATAATTAAAATTCTAAGAAAACATTAATAAAATAAAATGAAACAACTGGAAAACACAGTATTTATTATACTACAAAATAGAATACTTAGTACCAAGCATTTTGAAGATATATTTTCTGAAATTACAACTTTGAAGAATAGAGTAAAAACTTCAGCACAATCAGGGCCTGGTGGATAACACCTGTAATCCCAGCCCTCAGGAAAAACTGACAAGACAGCTGTGATACTTACGCAAGAGAAGAAGTTACAATTGGGTTACCAGCGTATTTTACACATTTCTTTATTTCCAGAGCAGAACTGCATTCTGTGATACTTTTCTCGAAATAGAGTTACTGTGAAATCATAACATTTGCAAGAAAACGGGTGTCCTTGGAAAGTACAATATTTATAGAGGTGATCTAATCTCAGAAAGTAAACCAGCACATTCTCCCTTAGTTGTAGATCCCACCCTATAGGATGAATACATGTGGATATATGGAAACACTGGTATGTGTGATGTAGTAAAACAGTAATAACTGGGACCAAGACAAGGTCATATTTGGTGATGGGGAAGAATGGGGTGTAGCCTAAGGACTGCATGAAGGAGGAAACTAACGGTTTGTCTATTTTCTACTCTACAGTAGATTTTTCTTTTCATTATTTGTTGGTGGGAAAGTGAAAGTATAAAACCCTAGTTGAAGCTCCGTGTCTTCAATATGTAGTCTATGCAGTTCATGAAGATACAGAATTTGGGACTAGACAACTGTTTAATTTTCATCTGTACCTAACTGTACTGTATTAAGAACTGTAAGATAATTGAATAATGTGGTTTTAGTTTTTCTCTTTTATATGTTTTATTTTCAAAATTGTAGTATAATTGCATCATATTCTCATTACCTATTATCTAACCTCCCATGTACCCCACTTTCTTTAAAATTTATGACTTTAGTTTCTTTAATTATTAATACACATGCATTTTAAAATACATATATACAATCTACTCATTCAGTGCTCAGTATATCATTCAAGTACATGTGAAAAGCTTAACTTTAGAGTTCATGTCTTACTTTGTATGCAATAACTTATATTATACCACACAGAAAACAGCACAACTATAAAGCAGTATCATTTTTATTTAAACATGATATCCATACATGAAATTGAGTTAATAATGTATTCAACATTTTGTAAACCTATTGAGATTCCAAGGCAACTAATCTTTATATTTTTCATTCAAAGTACAAAAGTACCTTAATTTTTGCAAATTAAGAACATTACAACAATACTTTCATTAGAACACAAGATGATTAAATTGTAATTTATTAAATTACATTAAATTAAAATTTTATACCCACTTTGTTAGATACCAAAACACAAAGAGACACATCACACATAAATTGCAGCATATTGTGAGAAAGTATAATGATATTTCTTTACCTGGTTATATTCACATGATATTTTAAAGTTAAATATGTGCATCTTATAATCAGATATATATATAATTTTAAAAAAACACACATATATCTCCAAAGAAAAATTCCAAAGATAATTTTATCCAATGGCCATTGTTTTTTAAGTGGTAGCTTATACTAAAGAAAGCCTGAAAATATAAAAGACAAAAATTCATATTAAATTGTATCCAGAGGTATTTTTGTGCTAACGTAGTCTCAAGATCATGGAAGAAGATCTACATTTCCTAGAATTCTCCAGCTGTTAGTTGGGCTCTCGGGTAAACAGGACACATCATTAGTCTTCCAGTTCAGTGATTTTCTTCTCATATTTTATATTTCTGTTAGGACCCATGTAATTTCAGGGTTTCCTCTGTACATAAAAGTTGTTTAGTTTCTGTCTGCTTTTTTGTTTTGTTTTATTTAAGGAACAGATGCCAGTGTCAAGTTCATTTAATTATTTATCTATTTATTTATATACTTACTTTAATTATTAGAAAAATTAAATTAAATTGGAAAAATTAATACTTTTAATTTACAATGCAAAACAGTGTTGCAATAAGTTCTTAATATTAATGGTGGTTGTGGCAATAAGAGTGAGATTTTAGTCTATAACAGAAAAAAAATTAGAAGATGAAGTATAGGGTTCTTTTCAGAGTGAAAAATTTCCTGACGACGTGGGAGTTCTCTCTGTGAGTTTCTCAAAGATAATTATGTCTCTCTACAGATCTATAATTTTGTTGTAGTATTTGAAGTTTCATTTAGTTAAGCTCATATATGACAATACATGTAAATAATTAGGTAGCAACATTTAGCAAGTAATATGGCAACACAGAAACAAATCAATAATAACATAGGTAATTTTAAGAACTCTGAATTAATATTGTTGAACAGCCACTAATGTTTTATTTTGTTTAATTATTAGAATCCTGATTTTTTTCTTTTTCTTTTTGATTTTTATTGAGCTCTACATTTTTCTCTGGTCCCCTCCCTGCCTCTTCCCTCCCCTTCAACCCTCCCCCAAAGTCCCCATGCTTCCAATTTACTCAGGAGATTTTGTCTTTTTCTACTTCCCATGTAGGTGAGATCTATGTAAGTCTCTCTTAATGTCCTCGTTGTTGTCAACTTATGCTGGAGAGGTTGTGGAGAAAAGGGAACACTTCTGCATTGCTGGTGGGAATACAAGCTGATACAACCCTATTGGGTGTCAGTGTGTCTATTTCTCAGAAAATTAGGAAACAACCTTCCTCAAGATCCAGTAGTATATATCTAAAGGATGCTCAATCGTGCCACAAGGACATATGCTCAACCAGATTCATAGCAGCATTGTTTGTCATAACCAGAACCTGGAAGCAACCTAAATACCCCTCGACCAAAGAGTGGATAAGAAATCCTGATTTTTAATAATAAAACATTTAGTTATATTTATGGAAAAAATGGACATTGTTACACTGACTTGTTATTTGTGAATATTAAGGATTATTGTTAATTTTTAATTTTTTGAGAATTTCTTACATTAGTACTATATTTATATCATTTCTGTACCTCCTTTTTCAACTTCTAACTTGTTTCATGATCCCCCAGATAACATTAAATTATACATATGCATATAAATTATACATATTTATACATATAAATTATATATGCATATAAATTATATATTTATGCATATAAATTATATATATTTAAGCACACATATTTTATGGACATATTTAAGAAATTTTAGTTCCTTAAAAGTTATGCATAATATGTTTGGTCATTTGCACTGCCTCTAAACTCTTTTCAGATACTTTCCTCTTTCCTTACCGACTCAATTTTTTGTCCTTTAAAGGGGGAGGGGTAAGAAAAGCAGAATATTATAGAAAGTATAGTCTTCCAATGGAATTTGGTGCACAGGCTGGGGACTATAGAAAACTACTTTCTCTCTCCCAACAGCTAAAAGGACCAATAGGTGCAAGGCCAACACCCATCTCCAAGATGAGTTCTTAATATTCACAACATGACAACAGTAGATGAAGCTGTTAAATGAAATAGGCCAGTTGCAGTGAAACAAACAATACAGAGTGTCATGAAAATGAAGTATCTAAAGTAGTCAAAGTAAAAATTATTCAACGTAGAAAGTTAACTCGTAGGGTCTGAGCAAATGGGAACCTGCTTTTCATTGGTTTCAAAGTTTCAGAACTTACATACAAGGTAATAAGTTCTGGAGATAAGTGGTACAATGTAGTACTTATCCCTGGAAATGCTGTCATGGGAATACAAATATGTGCGGATCATGTAGAAGTTGTAAACACAAGGCTGTAATTGATAAGTGGAGTTACTTCAAAATAGTTTTCTTCAAAAATTTGTCCTTTAAATATCCAAGGGCCATATTGTTCTGGGTCAAAGAAATATGATGCTTTTAAAATTATTCATCAAGTTTGTAATTAATTAATGTTAGCATTTTCTTCAGAACTCAAAATCATGCAAGAAGAATGTGAAAGTTGGTATCCTGAGTGTGGCTATGTTGAAGTAGGAAAGGTCCTAACAGATACATATTGTTATAGCGTCCTGAAGTTTGGGGCAGTAAATTCATACAGAATTAAAGGTAATGAGAAGCCAAGAGGGAGAACTTAGTAATGTACATAACTCGCAGTGAGGAGTAGACTTTTGCAACAGGAATAAAATGTAGGCACTATTCCGCATTTAGATCAACATGGCTCATAAACATCTGTTTGCTTTATTAGCAAGAAATTCTGAATAACAATTTCTATGTGTTTTCACACTCCAATTTTGAAATTCATAAGATCCAGTCACCTCAGGATTTATAAACATGCTTGTTTGGTATACATATGAGGCTTGCTTTTCACTTGGTTTCCCTAAAGAACATGCAGTACATATGTCCAATTTGTCCTTAGATTCCTTTGGCTTTTCATCTACACATGTGATGAAATTAGTATCAAACTACTATTTTGTTTTATAAGTTCTGAGAACAGCAATATTTTTAGGAGGCCCTTGTAAGGCTTTTGACTGTAAGTTTGAGAAACAATCCAAATTTTTCCTGAAACAATGGTCAGGTGATCTCTCCTATATATTGAAGCTTAAAAAGTATTTTGAGAAATGATACCAACCAAGGCATTAGTATATGAATTATTCTTTTCTGCTTTCCTTTATTTCTATTTCTTTTTCTTTTCCTTTTTTTTTTTATTTTCGAGACAGGGTTTCTCTGAAGCTTTTTGGTTCCTGTCCTGGAACTAGCTCTTCTAGACCAGGCTGGCCTTGAACTCACAGAGATCGGCCTGCCTCTGCCTCCCGAGTGCTAGAATTAAAGGCAAGCACCACCACCGCCCGGCTTCTCCTCTATTTCTTAAGGCTAATACTGTAGAAAGCTCCAGAATATTTGGATCTAGAGAAATTCATCAGTATAACAAACAGTCTTTACCCATGCTATTCTTCTAACAAGTATTACGGACAAAGTAAGTTGAAACTCACCTTCCCTAAATGTTTCTCTGGCTTTGCAAAGCAGGATATATGTACATCTTAGTTTGTAATTGATTATTGAATTAATTCTTAAGAATGATACACAGAATTGTGAGTCTACAAGTTGTAGATCTATATTTATTCACAATTTCTATCAGAGGATTCCATGGTATAGTGGGGAATCAGAGGAATTAGATATTATTTATGAACCACGGGTACAGCACCATCAATTTTCTGTCTCATCTTACACTGGTTAGATTTCAGCAAGGAAGGGCATGGAATCTCCATGGGTTCAGTAACTCCATTGACAACGGCATTATCTCTCCTTTCATGACAGTAAGTGCACGGTAGGAAACGTATGTTCAAATCGATGCCCAGAGTTAAAATCAACTGACAGTATAACTTGATAATGCTGAAGTAGAATCAAACCAAAATATGGTTTTAGAAAAAGTGAACAATCTGTCTGATTTTTTTGCTTTGATGGCTGGCCAGATAGTTAAGAAATCAATAAGTCAAATTACATGAGGACCTAAACAAATGAGAGATGACAGACTATTATCATTTTATTCGACTTAACGACTTTCTCCCTCTCGCACTGCAGAATTTCTGAGTAACTGCAAAAGTTAAGAAATGCCAGTTTGATATTGGCAGCTTCTATTAAGTCTATAAAACTTCTATTAGAATTCTGTCAGTCAGTGTTCTATCACTCTGTAGGGCTGGCAAGTATCGTTTTAATTAAGGATCTGGAGATGAGAGTAGAAAAGATTAGTGAATTTATTATTATGATAATCATTGTCATATTATAGCTCTTGGCAGTTGGCAATTGTCACAGTAATAATTTGTAGCTATTGCTGTGCTAATTTGTTGCAGGAGAAAAGAAAGAACATCAAGCTCATACCAATATAATTTTATGATGGGAAAAGAGTACACAGCAATTCAGCAGACATCAAGTCATTTATTATGACTAAAGAACTTAGGACCCAATGTACAGCTGAAAAGAACACAAGAAGGGCAGAAGCTATGGAATCTAGTTAGGAACACAATGATTAGTGGATTGCTGAGGATGCTAGGGATTTAGTACGGGGATCAAATATGACCTAGGCTAAGATTCACAATTGTGAACTGGATTCCATACCCAATGACACCAAAGCTGCCAAACCTGGGAGAAAGCCCAGTCTTTCCTGGTATAGGCTTCACAGGTATAGGACATTTCACAACTTTCAACTCCCATGGGTTGCTGTAGATGCAGGCAGGAGACCATAGCTGCCACAGGTGGTGTGCATGACCCTTAAAAAAAGACTGGGAATAGGTTGAGGAAGACAACACCCCAATGCTACTACGCCTTAGTTCTCTCTTGAATATCACAAATCTTCCTACTGGAAGAAAAAAGTATATTGTAATTTTAGACAAAGGAATTTAAAAAAAACTCAATCAACAAATTAATTCTAGATGTTAAGTTCAAGCACAGAAGAAAAACATGAAAAAATCAAGATAATATGAAGAATGGATAAGTAAAATGTGGTACATTTACACAATGGAGTAATACACAGCAGAAAAAAATAATGACACCTTGAATTTTACAGGCAAATGGATGGAGCTAGAAAATATTGTTGAAATAGGAGCGGCGGGGCTGCGTCCCCAACACCCCGGCTGCTTGGCTAGCTCATGCCAGAAATAACAACACGCAAATTGTATTCATTTAAGAACTGCTTGGCCCATGAACTCTAGCCCTTACAGGCTAATTCTCGCACCTGGACTAGCCCATTTCTAATAATGTGTGTAAGCACCCCAAGGTGCGCTTACCGGGAAGATTCTAGCCTCTGTCCATGCTGGTGTCTCTGCTCCAGAGAGCTGTGGTGTCTCTCTCCGAGCAGAGCAGAGTCTGACCTCACTTCCTCTTCCGCCCAGCATCCTATTCTGTTTTCTCCTCCCATCTATGCTTTAACCTATGAGGGCCAGCCAAGCAGTTTCTTTTATTGCTCAGCCAATGAAATCAACAGATTGATATGACACTCCCACATCAAAATATCATTTTGAGTGATGAAACCCAGACTCAGAAAAACAATTATCACATGCACTTACTCATAAGTGGTTTTTAAACACAAAGCAAAGAAAATCAGCCCACAAATCACAATCCCTGAGAACATAAACAACAATGAGGACCCCAAGAGAGACATACATAGATCTAATCTATATGGAAATTAGAAAAAGACAAGATCTCCTGAGTAATGTTGACCTTGGGAGAGGGTTGAAGGGGTGGGGAGAGGCAGGAAGGGTAGCAGAGAAAAATGAAGAGCTCAACAAAAATCAGTAAAAATATGTCTATCCCCAAATTGCAATTTCATAGTAATATCTTTGAATGAGAACAATATCAGTAGGTGTCCAGTGAAAGATATTAAAAGAATAATTACAACCATGTTTAAATAACCCAAAGAAGACATAGATTAACATCAAATGAACAAAAAAGCAAGATGAATGGAAGAAAGTTAACCAAGATGTGAAAATAAATTTCAATAAGAAAATAGGATTTCTGAAGTAAAATCAAACTGAAACTATTCTGTAAATGAAAAATCTCAAAAATGCACACTAAAAGCTAGGTGGAAAGCATCATCAATATAATGGATGATTGGGAAAACCCTATTGTGTCTTGACAACAATTTCAAGGATTGAATCATTCAGTAAAGGTCAATAAATTTAAAATCATTGGAACAGAAGAAATGACTAGGAAACCTTGAAACACCAGATCATTTCTTTATGAGCACTGAAAAAAATACCAGACCAAAGAACTTAGAAAATATTTTCAAACAATTTCTAGAAGAAAATAAGCCAAATCTAGGGAAAAGAATGCCCTGCCACATGCAAAAATCTTGTAGAATATCAACTACAGAAGATAAGCAAGGAAGTTTGACATGAAATATTATATATTGAACACTGAAAACATGTAGGAAACATTATTGAAATCTACTAATGAGAAGGGTCATGTAGCTTATAAACGCAAACCCATGAAAGAAATAAAATCATCTAAAGATATATTCCATGAAAAGATATATTCCAAGCTCTGTAGGACACCTTACAGTCCAAGCTATTACTTTAAGCAAAATGTTATGTATTAACAGTAAGTGATAAATCACATTTTTCATGATAAAATAGGCTGAAAAAAAATATGATACTAGATACCAGAAGGAATATTTCAATATGAAGAGAAGGGGAAACAATAAAAAGTTGCCACAGAGATAAATGAGCAATCAAAATAGGTCTCAAAAATACTAAATCCATAAAGTGAAAGGAATTAAGGCACAAGTTTAAATAATAACTCTGAATATTAATAATCACAATTTCCCAAGAAAATGAGACAAACTCGTAGATTGAATTGAAAAATAATATCCATTACTGGGCTTCATTCAGAAAATAACACCTCTTCACCAAAGGTAAACATCACCTTGATGTGGGATTCCCCTCTGTATGCTGTGAATACCATTGGTGAATAAAACAATCTGCCTTGGCCCATAGTAAGACAGAATTTAGTTAGATGGGGAAACTAATCGGAAGTCTGGGAGGAAGCAGGCAGAGTTTAGGAGAAGCCATGGAGCCACTGCTGGAGACAGACGCACTGAAACTTTGCTGGTAGGCCATAACCTTGTGGTAATGCACAGATTAATGGAGATAGGTTAAATTAAGATGTAAGAGTAAGAAAATAAGAAGCTAGAGCTAATGGGCCAAGCAGTGATTTAAATAATATGGTTTCTGTGTGATCATTTAGGGGCTGAGCAGCCAGAAACAAAATAGTGGCCTTCTTACAATACCATCTCAGGGCAAAGGATGGAAAAACTCATTCCTGAGATAAATAAATAAGAGTTTATTGGCGGAGTTTAGATCCCAGTGATTGCTCTCAATAATGAGGTCCTGTGTAATCAGAACTCCTGAGCTTTCTGAACAGAATCATATTGAAATAAGGAGCGGCGGTGGGGCTGCGTCCCCAGCACCCTGGCCGCCTGCTAGCTTATGCCCGAAGTAACAACACACAAACTGTATTCATTTAAAGACTGCGTGGCCCATTTCTATCTAGCCTCTTCTAGGCTAATTCTCGCACCTGGATTAGCCCATTTCTAATCATCTGTGTAAGCACCCCAAGGTGCGCTTACCGGGAAGATTCTAACCAATGTCCATCTTGGGTCGGAGCTTCATCGCATGTGCCTCAGAGAGCAGAGCTATCGGGAGAGTGGAGCATGGCGTCTCTGCTCCAGAGAGCAGCTATGGAGTCTGTCTGAGGAGTCTTACCTCACTTCCTCTTCCTCCTATTTACTCCTCCCACCTATCTTTTAACCTATCAGGGCAAGCAGTTTCTTTATTTAATTAACCAATGAAATCAACAGATTGATATATGACACTCCCACATCAGACTCACACCTGGAATTTCAATATACATTTACTAAGTTTGAAAGTATAGGTGGCCAAATGCACAGTGGAGGGGGAATATGTAAAAAGGCATTAAACACATGCAATTAAATATTTTCTGTCATAAAAAAGAAATTCTAACATGTTCTACAATATTGATGAATATCAAGGACATTACTCATTGAAATAAATCAGTCAAAAAAGAAGAACATATATGATCCCACTTATAAGATGTATCGGAGACCAAGACTAGAACGGCACTGCCAGGAGTTGGAGGAGAAAGGCATGTTTAATGAATAGACTCTCCGTTCTTCATGATGAAATGTTAGAAGACGAATTATGTTGAGTTTAGCACAATGCAAGTGCAGTTAACATCACTGAACTGTATGGTTAAAATGGCCCAGGTGATAAGTTTTAGTTATTGCATATTTTATCACAATAAAAAAGTTGCAAACAGAAAAAAAAGAACAAGCTTAAATCAAGATCAGATAAGCAATTTAAACAGACCTTTAAGGCCTAGTGATATAGATGCAGTGAAATTGTCTTGCAACCAAAATATGTCTAAGTCCAGATGGCTTTACTTCAGAATTCTGACAGATTCTCGAAGGAGTATTGATATCAACACTCCTGAAAGTATTTTTTAAGACAGAAATTGAAGAAATATCAATAATTCTATTTTTAATTTTATAGTTATCCTGATAAGTAAACCAAATAAAGACCCAACAAAGAGAGAGAATTGCACAATGATTTCCCTTATGAAAACAGATGCAAAATTTTTCAATAAATTACCTTCAAACTGAATCCAAGAACACATCAAAAGGTCATCCACAGTGACTGAATAATCTCCATCTAAGAGACATAGGGATGGTTCAACATACATAAACTGATGAGTGTTATCAACCATAGAAACAGTCTGAAAGAAAAAAAGGTACATGATCATCTCATTAGATGCAGAAAAACACTTTGACAAAATTTAACAATTCTTCCTGATTAAAGTCCTGAACAGACTGTGTTCAGTGAAATTCCACCAAATAATCAAGACAACTTCCATTAAGGGCACAGACTACATCAACCCCAATGCTGAGAAACTCAAAGCATTTCTGCTAAATTGAGGAATAAGACAAGGTCATCCAGACCAGCCATATCTATTCAATATACTTGGAACCTTACCTAGAGCAATAAAGCAAATGAAGGAGATCAAATGGATGTGCATAATAAGGGGATGTTTCAAAGTATCTTCATTTGCAGATAATATAAATTTATACAAAGTGACCCATAAATTAAACCAGAAAATGCCTATAGCTGATAAACACTTTCAGTAAAATAGCAGGATACAAAAATATTATGCAAAGGATCAATTGCCCTCCTATAAATAGATGACAGATGAACGGGGAAAGAAATTGGTAAAACAATACCTTTCCTAATGGCCTTGAAACACAAAATATCTGGGGGTAACTTTAAGTAAGCAAGTAAAAGACTTATATAATAAAAAAGCATGCACACATACAAACATTAAGACATTGAAGATACTGAAAAAAAGTTATCAAAAGGTGGAAAGACTGCATATTGCTCATGAATGTTCATTGGTGCTCTGTTCACAAAAGCCAGAAATTAGAAACAGATTAGAGGTCCAACAGTGGATGAATGGATAAAGAAAATGGGATAAATTTGCACAATGGAGCACTATACAACAATTGAAAGATAATGAAAATATGAAATTTGCTGGTAGATAGATGGCATTAAAAATGTTCTGAGTAAAGCCAAATATGCTATGTATTTGCTTATATGTGGACATTAGCTGTTTTGTTTTTTATAAGCAATCTGTATAACCACAGAGGTTAGGTGCAGAGAAAGGGGATAGAGGGGCAGGACAGATCACCCTAGGAAGAGGAAATAAAACATATATTTACAAATTGACAAGAAGCGAGGACTGGAATGAGAGGATTAAAGTAGGAAAAGTGATAGAAGAGGAGGGAAAGGGGGAAAATACAGGGATGGACAGCTAAAACTCAGTGCTATCTGAAAGTTTTTATGGAAACCCAATATAGTATAAGTTTCAAAACAAATATGAAGTCAGTCTAAATTAAATCACCAAATGATGAGGGAACATATAACCCCACTCTGGCATCTTTTTTTTTTTTTTCACTAACTGGAACTTCTAATATCTGCAATGGGTTGCATATAATCAATGAGTTGACCAAATAGGTCACAGGAACCCCCAAACAACCCAGGTTACACCCAAGGCTATTGCATGCTCTCCACAAACTGACTATTAAGCATTATTGCAGAAGGCAATACCGACATAACTCATCAAACATAGAGAAATTGAGCTGGTGC
Organism: Alexandromys fortis; assembly: GCF_014885135.2. Classification (NCBI taxonomy): domain Eukaryota; kingdom Metazoa; phylum Chordata; class Mammalia; order Rodentia; family Cricetidae; genus Alexandromys; species Alexandromys fortis. Next base: position 10,686,078 of record NW_026067939.1, on the reverse strand, counting down.
CCACCTACACTTTACACCCCTACTGAGTAAGGACCATAGTACTGCAAAGTACTCTTAAGACTACTAGAGGAGAAAGGTAAACACCAGTCGAGATACAAACCTTTTGGTCTATAATGAAGATGTGTCTGTAATATAGGCTAGCTCCATAGTTGTACAAAGTTTGTAGGACTAATCATCAAAAATTTGACTGGATTTTGTTCTATTCCATGAGATGTAAAGCATCTCTGACAATCCTATGCTGGCCAAGAACTTCAGGATAGATAGGCAAGAGTCTTAGTGGACAACAAAATACTACTGTTCTGCTAAAGGATTGCAAGAATAAAATGACTCCTAATGGTATTTTCCTATGTACATAGATTAGTGCCTTGTTCCGACATCATCAGAGAAACTTCCTCCTGCAGTAGAAAGGGAGGAATACAGAGACCCACAGTCAGATAATGTGCAGAGAATGAAAAACTCAGTCCTGAATGAGATGTTTCCGTTAACACCTCTTCGCGGGTATACAGGGAACACTGAAAAAGAGGAAGCAGAAAGATTGTTAGAGCCAGTGTTTTCTTTAACTGATCTATGTTATAAAAAACAAGTTTTAAAATATAAATCTGTAGATGAAAACAGAAGAGCATATCAAAATGCTGGATTCCCCTTCCCATGAATCAGGGTAGCTCTATGCACATCTGCTTACAGGCTCAGACACATAAGAAGGAAGACACAATCGTAGACTAAAAATGCCTGAGAATATATAGACACACACACACACAAGGGTTTGTATTTGCCATATCTTTTTCACCATATACATTTATAAGATGCTATTTTACTTTCCATGCATCTGAAAATTCTCTCCAAATAAATGTGTTAACAGAAGCTTCTTTTTGCCAAACTCTTTCCCGGAAGTCTATAATTAATATCACAAACAAGACATAATTGGACAGCTTAAGAACAGAGACCTTTTGTGATGTGGAAGTAATTAACAAGAAATTCTCTTCCTTGCTCATATAAAATTACCAGGGAACGATTTGATTCAAATGCAGAATTATGTGATTATACATAAAATGTGTTTTTCCAAAGAAGGTCTAAGTTACCCTCCAATAATACAGGGAATCAGTTTCTGACTGAGCAAGACTCCATTGCTTATATTGCTCATATTATACAGCAAAAGCTTCTTTGACCTGCGGTCAACTTCCCACAAGCTGATGTAGGTGTCATTCTTGTCTCCATATTTTCACTATAGAGAGAACTTGAGCGCAGTTTCCTTGGCTTTGCTGTGAACGCTGAGGCTGACACTCCACCCCCACATGAAGCAAGCTTTTTTCTGAAAGCTTCTAATGTGAAGCTTTTCAGGGCTAAGGCTGTGATCTTTTTACTACTTTTCAAAAAAAAAAACCTTTGAAAATGCCTTTATAAAATCGTTTTATGTCATATGAAAGATATTTATTCCAATTTGAAAGTGTTCCCACTTACTTTCATGTGTATTTATTCTAAATATGAAAGTACTGTTCATGATCAAAGAAAGGGTGGGTTAGTGCTAAATATTATACAGCATTGTAGATTTGTACATTGTGGTCACTTTCACAGCTGAAAGGGGAAACTTGTACATAGGTGTCTCCTTTGTGCAATTAATAATATTTACTATTACAATGGCCATTACTGTGGTCATTTAGTCTAATAATGATAATTAAACATAAATATTGATTAGCTTCACAGTTACACAGAAGAAACTACAAAGTGATAGACATCTACAAAGGTTATTAATATTTCCATAATTATGTGTTAGTGTTTGTCTGCAAACACTTCATAAAGTAGATTTTATACAAATTAAATAAAAGTTACCACTTCTTAAAATAAATAATTAAATTTAATAAATTATAAATTATTTAAACTCTTTCATTTTATAGAACTAACCTGTTGTTTTTCCCATTCTTATCATCGTTGGCAGCAATAATAGAAGGGGAGCTTATGGATATTACTGGGAACCTTTAGACAGCTTAATGATAGTCAGTGGGTATTTTGATACATTAAAATTAGCTTTCATATTTATTGTCCTTGATAACCACATTTTTCCACTTGTAGTATTCTATACATTTAAGGGGGAAATACTATTAAACAACAAAAAAGCCATTTTCTCCCCAAGTATTTAATTTAGCAATATTACAAACAAAAGCTAAGCTCTTCGGTTCTGTGTTTCAGCTTATCAAAGAAGGTTCTGAGGCAACAGCTCTTTTGAGCATGGGAAGGGCTGTAGAGAGCTATACCATATATGTCTTGTTTGCAAGCAAGATAAATGAAGAATTCAGCTGTATTAAGATCCATGTTCCCATAATGTAATTAAAATTCCGAGAGTCAGCACTAAGACTGAGAAACCAGATTTGGAAATTACATAAAATTGAGTTACCCCAGAATGAAGGAAGAAATGATAGCACGACGCTATAATTCATACCTTGTTTTTGAAATCTGATTTTCACCCTCATCTCGAGATGATCTAGAGTCTAGCTGAAGAGGCCTTCACTTTGATGATATTAAGATGGAACAAAAATAGTACCTGGGAAATGTTCAGTTTCTCATCGAGTCATCACTGTACGAGGAGGCCTGGAAAGGTAGACTTCTGATAGAGGTAGGTAAAGCAAGTAAGCATCATGGTAGGTATACAGTTCCTGTACACTAAGTACTGCATGTTCTCATGCTATTAGCCTAGTGCCTGCTCTGATTACTCAAACTACACAACATTCCTTACAATTAATGGTATGCACAGACACCAGGAATAACGATGCACACACAAAACCCCAGCACTTCAAAAGTTGAGGCAGGACAATAAGGAGTTGAGCTGAACTCAGCTACACAACACGTTCAAGACAATTTCCAGCTGCTCACCATGGGGGTGCTAGTCTGTCCAGGATCATATTTTCTGACTTAGGATAAATGTAGATATTTTGAAAGATAGAGCTTAGATGCATGATTCCTTCTTTAAGTGAGTATTTTCATGTTTAATCCCTTTGCAGTGAAATCCAGCACTGAAAAATGTCTTCTGTTTATGTATAGCTTTGGATTTGTTCTTTTTCTATGAAATTTGTATTTTGAAAGGTATCATCAATCAAAGTTTTGAAATCAACTCAGGCTTTCTTTTAAATCAATAAATGAATAACTAAGAATGAAAATAAAATAAAAATAAAATTCATCCCTGTTGTGATTTGGGAGGGCAGGTAAATTTAAAATAAACAATGGGAAGTCTGGTCTTGTTATTACTAAAATCAGTTAACATAACTCCATTACAGATGATCTGTGGTGGTCGGGTTTGATTGTATGCACCTGTGGTCTTGGTTGCCAAGCCAGAGGCAGGAGAATGGTTGGAGTTCAGGATTACAAACCACACCTGATAACAACAAACCAAGGATCTCTGCTGTGATTTGGCTTAATAGCATGTGGTGGCCAGCTACTGGGGCTGTTTCTGAGGTTACAAAGGGTTAAATTAAGCCTTCAGAAGGTATCCAATGGATTTTATGGTTTGCCTAATTAAATCTGGTGATTTTCTATTGTATACCCTAGTGTTACTTTCCTTTTCTCCTCCCTCTTGTCTTCTATCCTGTTCTAATTTGGTTTGGGATTTACAAAAACAAACAAATAACAAAATCTGTCTTATGAAGTAGCAAGTTTCCATGTGGAATTTTCATACATATTTTCCTTTGGGTTTCTGGCTTTTCCCCACCCCCCCCTTTCATTAGTGTACAACATTCTCCCAGTTTACTTGTTCCAATCTATTCTGTCTTTCCCGTATTTTATGTTATATTCTTTCCTGGGGACCGTACCCAGGGCAAGAACTCTAAGACTGATCCACACACTTAGGCCATACAGAGATATGGGAAAAAATTTCAGAAAAAAAGAAGTTATGTGTTTTTTTGTAATTGCCCGGTAAGCAACACAAATCCAAATCAATGCTTGAGATACAGTATGAAGAATTAAAACAAACTGAGAGAAAAAAAACTGCCTCTTTTTGCATGGAAATTGCTTTATGTTTATATGTCTTGCACATTTATTTGAGTTACCATTTTAAAATGTGTGGAGATTTATACTACCAAGGTAGAAGAAATCTTTAATCCTGTGAATAAACTGTTTTCATTTTTAACCCAAACATTTTATACTACTTAATGACTTCTGAGTTGCTTTAGTTTACAAACACTCAGTCATCAATGATGGGAAATGTACACATTGCATTGTTAAATAAGGTAAAATTTCATTTAAAACCAATAATTATAAAGAAACCCCCTGGCAGAAATTCAAATTAATCCATAGTTAATACTTCTTTAAATTTCAAAAGGCTACAAAATTTTAATATGAAAAAGATAAAACTGTTCAATAAGTGAGACACAACATTGCCTTGTTTACTGCTCAACCTTGAATTATTATTGCTGTTGCACAATTGTCTCTTAATCTTGAATACATATTTGAAATACTTCATTATTTGATCAAATGTATTATCTTCTAGTATATTGAAACATTTTTCCAAGTTTTTATAATACAGGTTCATTCTGTACATACATAGTAAAGGAGGCTTCACGTCTTTCAAATGTACCTTTTGAAAATACCATATCTAATTGGAGACATTCAAATAGCATCTTCCTGAATATTCAAAAGCAAGAAAATAGTTCTTGTCTTTATCCAGGATTAAGTTGTACAGCACAGGGAAGACATTCTAAGTGTCTGCTCTAAATGCAGAAGTCAGTTCTTGCTGTTAGATAGGATCCATAGCATCTCCTATAGTGGTATATAATGCGGGCAGGATAAGAATAGACGTTGTTCTTGCTTCACATAAATTAGAGCAATAAATAAGAACCAGCCTGGCCCCATGGGAACTCTGCTTGCAGAGGTGACATTCTCTTCCATTGTGGTTTTGGTAGGTGTCTTGCACTTCTTCATTGTATAAAAGCTGGCGTAACTGGCAGGTGGTGGAATCACTAAGAGATATGAGTTTACTGAGAGTGATCACTTTAAGGTGAATGGGGATACAGATACTGACCTGGTTTTTGTTGTTGTTTGTTTGTTTTGTTGAACTTGACTTGATCAGTTAGCCACATAACACACTTTGTAATTTCCTGCCTCAGTTTTGGGCCAGAAGCAATAGGACAAAAACAATTGACTTCCCTTGGGAGACCTTACCCTTTGGGAGGAATGGATTGAGTTTTGGCTGGAGAAAGGAGGTGGAAACAGGAGTAAGGGTGGAGGGGATAACTGTGGATGAAATGTAAAATGATATTAAAAATGTAATTAAATAAAAAATACCAAAATTTCTGAGAATATGTTAGTAATGGACTAAAAAAAAATAAATATTTATATACAAAAATATATGCTGGAAGGAATTTGTTTATCTGTAACATATATTAGTGTACTATTCCTGTGTAGTTGAGATACTGATGCAAAGGTATTCTTTTCTTATACTTACTAAAAATTTAATAAATCTTATTATTTTGCAACATAAAAAAAACCCAAAAAAACAATCAAGCAAACAAAAACTTAGCTTCAAAAATTTTGACCCAAAATAATACTTTTATCTCAAGTTGATTCATCTCAGGAATTCACTTCACTAACAGAAGCTGTCTCAAACATGTGTCATCGTTATAATAGGGCAAATTGTATTCTGAAATTTATATATATATATGAATCCTAGCAAAATAAGCTTCTATGCTTTCTCTAATCTGAAGTGATATTATGCTATAGTATATATTGTTCTTAGAGAATAAAAGAGAATAAGCATATACTTTATTTTATAAAAATACAGATAAGATTGTTGTATATATGAGTAATTAAAACATGCTCTGGCTTTCAGGTCTTTAAAACCTCCATGAAGACACTTTGCCCAGATCATGTTGGTACACATTAACAGAATCTCTGGGAGAATACTGCTTGGCTTCATTGCTTTGTTCTCTCTCACGTATGAGAGACTTCACAGGAGTCCCAGCCTGGAGCCAGGTATGGTTTGCAAACCTGCCGTCAGAAGCACAGTATGGTAGTGTTCATATCACACCTGGGACAGATGGTCAATGGGATAAGAGCATTGCTAGAATGTTGTTTTATTTTAAAAGATATATTGAGCTCTCTGTTTATAGTTAACCTGAAAAACTGCATGTGATGTTCCCAAGTCCTGTTTATAAATCCCAGAGCTTCTGTGAGTATTAGAATATACTTAGACAAAGTTATGAAACATTTGTTTGTTATTATCCCTGATTGAAAAAGTATATAGGGACACGAAGTGACTTCATTTTTATTTTGCAATTTTGATTATGCTAATATATCTATCAACTCACAGTAATATATAGATGATATGTTATCTTCATTTTTATACCTTAATGCAATTATAATACTCATACCCACTTAGAGAAAACTCACAGTAGTGCTGATTAGTAACATTCTACTTTATATACAGTTCTGTGTACTTTGTGTTGGACACAACTCTATTCATACTAAACATGATGAGGAAAAAAATCACACATAATAAAAAAAGAGTTTTGCTTGGGGAAATATTTTCTATATAGTTATATAAGGGGCTTATTGATTTAGTCCAAGCCTGGACTACTATATTTGCAGAGAATGTTTTCGGAAAAAATTTTCCTATCTCATTATTTGTGATATCATGCTCTTCTTCTACAGCACATTTATATTCATAACGTGAACCATCCTACATGCTTCCATATCTATTCTTTGGTGCCTGTCCCTCTTTATTGCTTGCTTAATGAAATCATCCCAGAAGCAAGCCTAGCTGACTAAGTCAACAAAGGTTCACCATGAAAATGACTTGCAAATTCAATCTGTAGCCATGCCTGCAAGCCAGATGAATCTAATCATGCGTGCATCTGTGTTGGCAAAAGGTGGGAGTGCCTGTGGACTCATAGAATTAATTGCGCAAAGAAGCCTGAAAATATTATACAATTCACTATAGAAGACAAGCAGGGCTAAAGATTAGGGTTTGTACAAAGAAAGTATTTCAATAGATTGTATAGATTTAGTTAAATTTATTTGGGTAAGCATCTTCTGTGTAGAATAAGGTATAAAATATATAGAATTATACAGAATAAGCAATAAAGGTTCTATTCCTAAGCCTACTCTTAGAAACCAATGCTTAGAGACCTAATTTGGTCACATAAAAGTGAGTCCCCAGAATAAAATAATGATACAAAGATTAAGAGATTTTGGTTCCATTTTTAGTGCTTAATACAGAAGAGTGACAGGAACACATGCTCATAGGACACAGGAGAACTGTAATACCTCTGGCCAAGAGCTCTTCCTAAGGGTTGATGAAAATTGCTGGTAAGCACTGTAGAGAATAAAGGTGTTACAGGAGGAAATTATAATCACTAAATTTAAAGTCATTTCTGTGATGTGCTATAAAATTATGTACAATTCAGTTCAGTTTCACCCAGTTGACCTTTAATTGAGGAATATGAAAATCACTTCCGATAGCATGCTTTTGTAATCTTCCGTACATGGAATATGGGAAAGAAGCACAAAGAGACATCTTTAATGCCCATTTATCTGAGATGCAATTATTGGAAAAGATTAGAGTCAGAAGATATTTAAAATCATTTCATATGACTCTCATGTTGTCTCAGATTCAAAGAACTAAATATTAAAGTCTCCAAACAAGGGTTTTATCACAGATAACAAGAATACTTTGGAAATAAAAATATAAATTACGGGACATAGAGAGGAGTTGTGAGAAGCATATGGGCTAATTTGGGCATGAAAACACACTTTAAAGAAGTAGTACAAACCCATGATTGTAACAAATCATTATTTATATTAGAAACGTCAAAATTTACACTGAAAAATTTTTCATAAAGACATTGTCACACCTGAACAATAAATTTGCCACATTATAAAAACATCTTTGTAAGGTTAAAAATATTTTGTTGTATCCAGGTGCTGGTGGTGCATGCCTTTAATCCCAGCACTTGAGAGGTAGAGGCAGGCAGATCTTTGTGGGTTCGAGGCCAGCCTGGTCTACAAGAGCTAGTTACAGGACAGGCTCCAAACTAAAGAGAAACCTTCCCACAGCAACACACCTTCTTTTTCCCTCTAACAAGGCCATGCCTCCTAATCCTTTCAAACAGTTCTAGTCACCGGTGACTAAGCATTTGAGTATATAGTTCATGAGGGCCATTCTTGTTCAAACCAGCATAAGGCCTGAGGATGGTGCAGCTAGTGGTATATCAGTTTTCAGCTCTTTGAGGAACCTCCACGCTGATCTTCGTAGAGACGGTAACATCTGCCTTTCTACCGACACTATCCAACACGTGCTGTCATTTGTTTTAATGATCTTGGCCATTCTCCTGGGGTAAAAGGTCATCTCAAGGTAGTTTGATTTCCCTTGACGTCTCAGGATGTTTAACATTTCTAAGTGTTTCTCAACCATTTATCTTTCATTACCAGGCCTCCCTAGCCTTATTACCTCTGAAAAGGTGAGTGTGCTAACGGCCTCATTCCAAACACTTACAGTGCAGGACAATCAGACAAGATAGGGAGCCAAATCAAAGCAGGAACTCGGTTTATTACTGTGAGCATCAGCTTGTATAGGTAAAGCAACTTTGTGTGATGTGGGGGTACTTCCAGCCAATGAGAGACAGACAAGCCCTCGCTCTAGCTGGAGGGGCATCTACCTAGATTTTGCTGTCTCATCCTCAATTGGTAGCTTTGACTATCCTTCAAACTCGAGCCAGGCTTTTCTCTGTCGTACAAGCCTCAAGGTACAGACCCTGAGATAATGTTAGTCCAACATTTCATCTTTTAAGAATTTTCAGTTTACTTTAATTCTGTGCTTCATTTTTATATTGGGTTATTCCTTTTGCTAAGTTTTTGTTGCTGTTATTTGTTTTTTAGTACTTTTATATATTCTAGATAGTGGCACTAAATTATATGTATAATTTTGAATGAATTTTCTCTTATTTGGTAGTTTACCATTGTTCAATCAATACTCTTTTTTCAGAGCCTTTTAAGATTTCTGATATTTCATTTTTTGGTTATTGTCTTCAATGTCTTCCCCTTAGTGATACTTCCTAATGGTCCATTCCTATGTCAATGAATTCAATACTATTCCACATTTTCTCTTCTTTCAGACTCAAGGTGTCTGATTTATGTTGATGTTCTTAATAACCATGTACTTGAGTTTGATGCATGATAATGGATATTGATCTATATTTATTCTTCTATATGCAACTATCCAATTTAATCACCATCACTGTTTCCTTACATCTGCATGTATTCAATATTATTGGAAAATTTCATAAGTGTATAAGAATCTTGAAAAGGTTTACCAGGTATACACTCTGTGACCTTTATTTATGGCTAGAAACCAATTATGAGTGAGTACATCCCATGTTCATCGCTCAGGATAGTGTTTTCTATTTCCATCCATTTGCATGCAAATTTCAAGAAGTCATTGTTTTTTACCGCAGCATAGTACTCTAATGTGTATATATTCCACACTTTCTTCATCCATTCTTCCATTGAAGGACATCTAGGTTGTTTCCAGGTTCTGGCTATTACAAATAATACTGCTATGAACATAGTTGAACAAATGCTTTTATCATATGATAGGGCATCTCTTGGGTATATTCCCAAGAGTGGTATTGCTGGGTCCAGGGGTAGGTTGATCCCGAATTTCCTGAGAAACCGA
>NW_026067939.1:10636409-10675310 GCF_014885135.2 Alexandromys fortis | reverse complement strand
ATCACCATAGAACCTTCATCTGGTGATGGATGGAGATAGAGACAGAGACCCACACTGGAGCAGTGGACTGAGCTCCCAAGGTCCCAATGAGGAGCAGATGGAGGGAGAACACGAGCAAGGATGTCAGGACCACGGGGGGTGCACCCACCCACTGAGACAGTGGGGCTGATCTATTAGGAGCTCACCAAGGCCAGCTGGACTGTGACTGAAAAAGCATGGGATAACACCAGACTCTCTGATCATGGCGAACAATGAGGGCTGATGAGAAGCCAAGGACAATGGCAAGGGGTTTTGATCCTACTTCATGTTCTGGCTTGGTGGGAGCCTAGCCAGTTTGGATATTCACCTTCGTAGACATGGACGGAGGGGGGAGTACCTTGGACTTTCCACAGGGCAGGGAACCCTGACTGCTCTTTGGACTGGAGAGAGAGGGGGAGAGGAGTGGGAGGAGGGGGAGGGAAAAGGGAGACGGGGAGGGAAATGGGAGGCGGAAAATTTTTTTTCCTTTTCTCAATAAAAAAAAATAAAATTAAAAAAAGAAGAATCTTGAAAAGTCTATTCAATATTATCAATGACTAAAGAGGAAACTACCTTTTTAAATATCAAGGAAGCTAAACATTGGACAATGACAGTATCCTAGAAGTCTTTCTTTTATCTTATTGACCTTGACACTCTTGTTCTCTACAACAAATGGCAATTGTAATAGCAACTTTGGCTTTAATTTTGCGTTTCATTCAGGTTTTGACAAGTAGTATTATATCATCGGGAGCAGAGTGGTGACTTAGTGTTTGTCATAGCATTTTTGCTTCTGAGCCTGGAAGCAGGCATTCTAGCTGCTCTGGCTATCTTATCAGGTCATTCCCTTACATGCATCTTTAGGATATCTATCAAATTACATCCCTTCTCTGCTTTCATTACCATCCATATAGCAACAGGTACCCACTTAACGAAATGCCTAGTTGGATAGAGTTGTTGTTCAAATCCCTATAATTTCACCGTTAGATTTTAAATTCATTTTCCTATAAATGATATTTATAGCAACCACAATAAAGTTCATTAAATACCCCCCCATACTAGGTCTCTCTTGAACTACTGTTATTAATAGTCACCACAATGTTTTCTGTAATCACATGTGTGCATGGTTCATCTAGAATAGACAGCCCCCTCCACACTGGCCAGTGTCTTCCTGTCCAATTATTCATTCTTATTTTTCATCAGCCATTACACATTTAAATAGTACCACTTTCAGAGGTGCTCTCATCCTTCACATCCTGCCTCTCTAGTTAGAACTGCTTCCTCTCATCTACCAAATGCTAGGCCCCCTTAACCATTTCATCAAAATTCGGAACAATAGGAATTAGAGTTTAATGCAATCCATCATTTCTTTCAGTCTATAATTTAACAAGGCAAATTGGGAAGAAAGAAAATCCCCAAGCTTTTTAATGAATGAAAAATTCTAAAATGGCTTTTATGCTGCCTGATAACCAAACTGTGTATATGTGATCTACTGATTCTCCAGTGACCATAAGTATTATTTCACTTCTTGCTTTTCCCCCATATTCCTTCCAACATTTGCTATCCCATTTACTACATCCTTTCCAAATCATTTTGTTTATTTTAAAAACTGAAGTCTCCATTAAAGAACATCAGCCCACTCCAAACACTACCTATAGTTTCAAGCCAGGATCTGTAAAAATATAATGTAATTCTTGCCCTGCTAGAATGACGATGAATTATGTACCTATATATGTCCATTATATGCTCTTAATTACCTACTCAGACACTTCACTAACATTTCTGCCCCCTCCCATTTTTCTAAAGTATTTTTTGTCTTTTTCATATATTATTTCAATAAGTATTGGCACATTTAAACCAGGTCTTCTACTTTAAACAAAACATTTAGATCTTTCTTCTTTAACATTCCGGTTTGTTTTTGTGGAAAAACTTTGAGTAATCTAATCTAAAGAAGAATATAATTTTCATGTTCTTCTTCTAACTGCATATTTACTTTGACTTAACCAAAGAAGTTCTCCATAGTTCAAAAAGGTAATTCTTAGTTTTGCTAAATTCCATTAAATACGTGTGCCATTTGGCAAAGTAATATATGCCTACTAGTGACATCCACCTCTTACTTGACAGTCTTCCATTTTAGATTTCCTCCAGAATAAAGATTGATCCAGTTTTGTCTTCATTGGTAATTCCCTTGTCAGTCAAGCATTTTCATTTGGCTGCTTTTTAGGGATATATGCAGTTGATAGCCTTTTCCACATGATGACCTTATAATAATCTTATGCATGATGGCCGTTGTAATCACACAAGACTGTGCTGTCACCTCGGGTTCATGTGGTTCAGATATACCACTCACAACATTCAGACAAAAATTTGTCTTGTGCAGACCTGGGAATACGACCCAAGGTCTCATGCATGCTAAGCATGTATTCACTTTTCCAGTGAACTGTATCACCAAATCCTCATTGGATAGTTATTAAACTCTTCTTACTAGGGAAGAGAATAAGTTTGTAAGCTTCCCTATAAATATATTGATGATTCTTTTTGACAAGTAAATGCCATTTGATTGAAGAACACTGCTTATCTATTAAATTCTTTGAAAAAGATACACCATGCGTCAGATCTAGAATCCCATTATATGAACAATCTTTGAATGAGAGTAGGTCAGGAAAAACACAAATTATTTAATATTCTGAATAAAACATCAAATTTAATATCCTATTTAAAACTCAGCAACACACATCATACATACCATTTAAAGCCCATTGATGCTCATTTTTCTAATTAGTTAATCACTGGTTCCACAGGGAGAGAGCATGGACGCTGTCTGTGGATCATTAATTTAGCCAGCATGACTCTTATTATAATTGAGATTGAAAATTTTTGCTTACAATTAATCAGTTATTTTTATAGACTGAATTCTCTAAGAGAACATATGCCTAGTATCCTAATACTAAGTTTGGAAAGGAAAGGAAGAGTTAAACTATGTCAAGAAAGATGCAAGGCTCCTCTTTTTTTATATGACTACAGAAAAAGAATCTGATTCTACAAAATTAGGACATTGAATAGTGGTCAAGGGAAGTAAGGAGTGCTAAGAGCAGGGAGGTTAAGTGAATTTATCAGACACAAATGTTGCGATATTTAACCAAAGTGTTGTTAAATATGTTCTAGGATTTGACAGCACTGTCTCCTGCCCTCAGTGATAGAAAACAGAAGGAACCTGAAGCTAGACTGGAGGCATTTGAAGTCCAGGAAGATATGTCCTTGAAATGAAATTGGTGTTTAAAATGTTGAAGAGCAATTCATATTAATGTGTGCCTTTTCCTTAGTGGGATTGATCATGTAATGAATTAATAATCTTTTATGAAGGGACAGATATTTATACAAGATACAGTGACCTCCACAGGGTTCATAGTATTCTTTAATTCATTGTTATGAGACACAATATTATAACTGCATTATAAGAACAAAGTGAGCAACTACCAATACTTTATAGATCTACTGAAACAAAAGGCTATTATGTATACTAATTTAATATTTATCTGAATGTCTTTTGCTTAATAAGAAAGATTTGACTTTGATATAGTAAAAATTAATTCATGTTATAAAATTATCTAGGCAATAAATGGTAGACAAATTATTTACTTAACAAATCTTGATGATCTCTTGCAAAAAAATAACTCACATAATATAAAAGTTAATAAAATTCTGAGTGGTGGTGGTACATGCCTTTATTCTTAGTACTCAGGGGGCAGAGGCAGGCAGATCTCTATGAGTTTGAGAACAGCCTGGCCATCTGATCTACAGAGAGAATTACAAGACATAATCCAAACTTACAGAGAAACTATGGCTTGAAAAAAATTTTTCAATAAAATAACACATGAATTACTGGAACAGTAGTTGCTTAAATGTTCTCAGTATGAAAGCATACAATGATAACAGGGAATAAATTATAATATACACTTGCATGGAAAAGTTCAGCAAGCCTTTTGTTTATTTCATTAAATTATGTCTGAGAAAAAAATGCTTATGCCTAATTTTGCAAAGTTAAAAACAAAATGACATGCTTTTACATTCATTGTGCGTGACCCTAATTTGTGTCTAATACCTAGCATTATTCAAATTTTTATAAAAACAGTTTTAGGCTGTCAGCTTTCTCTTCAGTCTACTCCTCTCTCTCTCTCTCTCTCTCTCTCTCTCTCTCTCTGATTTACCACCTTTACACATATACATATCTCTTTCCCTTTCTATTTTCTTCTTACCATCAGCAGTTCTTGTTCCCTGAAAGAAAGAAATTTATTCTCTAGGTCTTTATCCTAAAATATCTATCACAATTGAAATTTTCTTAATTTAAAACAATAGCCATATTCCAAAAATCAGATGATTTGTATAATTAGTTTGACATTAAAAGGCTAATTTATTTTTAGAGATTTTACTTATATAAGATTTTTTATGTTTTGTGATTTTCATGGTGAGATGTGAACGGATGCCTACCCAAGACAGGGAATTAGCAAATGACTGTAAAGAATCAATCCAAATTTAGCTTAGGCATTGGATTAGTTACTAGAGCATAGTTGCTTTAAAGGGAGCTGTATCCTTGAAAAATCTATACCAGCAATGGTTACAATTCAAAAAAACTCTCTCTGAAGGTTCTTACATTACCTGTGGGCAGATTAGTTTTTTGAAGAATTTTTGCCCCAAACAATGGTTAACACATGTGTAACCTTTAATCAGCAATGCATATTTTGTAAGTTTGGGGAAGCTACAACTTTCAGGAAACTCCCTGAGTCTTAATCTTTATATTTAAACCCTTGTTATTGTTTATCTGTTATTTTTACCTTGTAGAGGTGAATTTGAAAACGTAAACACATATCCAACAAGGAAAAAAATGACCATCTTTGTTCAATTAATCCCAATATTCTTTATTAACCACTTGTGGGTCTGTGATTTTCCTAATGCAAACAAAAATGATGTATTCCTATGACACACTATAGATACGTAAGAGGATTGTTTCACAGAGAAAACATGCGAAAACCCCATAACACATATGTTCAGAACTTTCTCAAATGCATATCAAAGTTATCCACTTGTGGAAAGCATGATATTTAGTTAAAATGAGGCAAGAAAGCAAATCAACACAATTCTGGGAACAGTAGAATGGAAAGGTGTCTTTCATCTCAGAGTCAGATGGAAGACCGACCACCTAACGGTAAGGAAGCCCAGTAAATTAACAACATATCCTATAAACCTTGTAGGCAAATAGCTATTATTATTTTCATATACAAATATTTTATATAAAAATAAAATGACCCAGGCTTATGGCTCTAATGTATGAGCTTGAGTAGGGCCTCACTGATCCCTCTAAATATTCAGATTTCAACCCAGAATTTACACTAAACATATCCTGCCTCCGACATCTCCGTGGACCAGAGTTTTACCTAATTGATTGTAATTCCCTCAGGTTCCATCATTGATAAAACAGTAACATCAAACTGCATTGTAGTCAAATATTGATAATATTGATTTGTATTTGAACAATGAAAGGAGGTTTCTTCTGAGGAAAATGAACCCACACTTGAGTGTGTCTTACTTCCTGCAGAGCATAGTTTTCCTCTACGAATCCTTAAGATTAATCCTAAATTAAAATCCCATTAACAATATCTCCAACCTTCAATATCTCCAATACTTCAGGGACTGGCTAGGTTTGATAAATTTTCAGCACTGAGCTGTGAATGAATCTTGATTCACTCTGAATTAAGGTTCCTAAGTCTCTGGGGAACTTTTCAAACTGCAGAAGAGAACACTAGGGAACTGTGTATCCTCTATGTGTGCCTCTGAATGATAACAGCATCCCCTCTGGGTGCAGGGATGCTGCAGATTTACTTGGGTCCTTCTTTGTTCTGTCATGACAGGAGGAATTAAAAGAAATAAACTTAATGTGAACAGACATAACAACCAGCTTCAGCCTCCACTAGAATATGATAATCCCTTCTCATATGATTCTGTGCCACAGACATCTGCTATTTCCCACTCAAGCTCAAAAGAGAAATGGAGATTACAAAGATGCTGATGGCATTGACACTCTATAAATTCATACTAGAAACAAATAGACCACATAGAAAAGAGAAAGGAAAAATAATTCAAACAAAAGGAAAGAGACTGCCATGTGTTTCATTTCACGTGAACAAACAGGGGAATCTTTTCCTGAACTTTTGGGCAGATGTAGTCCAGGTATTTGATGCTTTCTTGGGGACTCTGTGGAAAGTCCCTAGGTTTTGATAGGAGTCATCAAAATGACACCAGAGGCTTAGATCCAGCTGAAGTGTCCAGATGGGATGTAATAAAGGATGAATATCCTCACTGCCCTTTGCTCTTCACTCAGCTTGTTTCTATCAAAGCTAAATGTGGTCCGGCTTCATATGGCTTCAAAGGTTTCCAAGCTGTATGTGTTTGTGCCATTCCTTGAAGTTATTTCAAACAGTCCTCTGAACCAAAGGTCTTTGCTCCTTCTGGGAATCATGGAAAGAAGCATGTCCATTGCTTGTTAAATGTTTGTTTATTTATTGACTGATTGATTGATTGATTGAGACTGTGTCTCTTCACGAGTCCTTCCTGTTCTGGACCTGCCAGTTTCCAAAGTGCCGAGATTACAAGAGTGAGTCTCATACCCCGACTATTACTTCCTCTTAATTTTAATGGCTAAAAGAAAATTACTGTTTGTGAAAATTTAAGCCTTAATACTTGAGTGGGAGGACTTAATTTCACACCAATAACAATCATTTATGTGTGAAAGACAACTTTCTCAAACACATTGAACTGCATCTAGAGTTGTTGATGTTCATATGGAGATTTTTATAGCTAATTTTGTGTTAAGTTGGCACAAGCTAGTATCTGATAAAAGGGAACCCCAATTGAGAAAATGTTTTTTGTAAGACTGGGCTGTACATAGAACACTTTCTTAATGGAAGAAGCGCCAACCCATTGTGTGGTACCACTTCTGGCTGGTGGTTTTGGGTTCTATCAGAAAGCAGGCTGAGCAAGCTATAGGGTGAAAAGGCCAGTAAACAGCACTCCACCATGGTAACTGCCTCCATCATGAATTCCTGCCTCCATTTCTGCCATTTGTGTTCCTGCCCTGACCCTGTCAGTGACGAACTGTTAGTTGGAAGTGGTAGCTGAAATACTCCCATTCCATCTCAAGTTGCTTGGGCCATGGCATTTTATCACAGCAATAGTAACCCCAGCCAAGACAGAGATTAAAAGCAAGGAAGAATGTAGAATGGAAAAAAAAAAACAACAACAACAACTATTCAACACAGTAGTCAACCAATACACATAGTAAATGTCTCCCAATAGAGGTAGCAGTTTTCAAGCTTTGAGAATTATGGCATTTTCATTAAGATGGCAGGAGGAAGTCTCAGAAATGCTGAGAAAAGGCAATAGAAATCTTTTATGAGATTGAGGAAAACTTTACCGGATTTCTTGTCAGTAGATTTTGCTCTCTCATTGGTTTTATATGGTTTACAGATTTAATACCTTTAAATTGCCAGACAGTAATGATGGACTTAAAATATTTGATACATAGTGATGATTGCATTTGATACTCGTTTGTATCCAAAAAAAAAAAGAAAGAAAAAAGATAAAGAGCTAGAAGGAAAAGATGAAAGTTGAAAGTGAAAAGAAAAATAGCTTTATGGAGAGAGACAGCACAAGTGGGTGGGAAGGAAGGGAGGGGTTGGTAGGCGGGAAAGACTGGAGGGCAAATGCCTGTGTCATCTCCTCAGTATGGCCTCTTCACCACACAGACTATGTTAAATATACACATTCGCATCAATCCCACGGCTATAGCTATGTGCTGTGACTAAATGGAAGTTAAACACCCAGCTCCTAGCCTGTAGTCTTCTCTGAAACACACACCCCAGCTTCTAGGACAACTCTCGTAAACAGGGTGCATAGAATCAGCTGTGCTTTAAATCATTTGGCTCTGGGTTTCTTTATCTCTAGGGACTCAGAACAACTTTTATCCCTTTGCTAAAGAAAGGCTTGCTTTGAATTTTTTTAAAAGCATATAACCTTGCCTTCAAGAAAAGGCTATAGCACTTTTGTGTTCTTTTGTGCCTTTGGCTAAATTCAAATACAAAGTGCTTTACCACCACACAGCCTGTGGCCAGGAGTACAATTGCTTTGCCTACGGCTGTTCTTAAGAACTACCTAACTTCACTTTTGGAATTTTCAGACGTCAAGCAGTGTACTTTTTCCCTGGGAGCCAAGGTTCTCATTTCTACCCCCTATTTTTATTTGCGACTAATATAGGTTCCTTCCCCATTTATTTTCACCCATGTCTGAGGAACAGGTTTATAGGATTGAAAATTTCTGCTATTTCAAAGGCTCCTCTGGTTGTGCCTAAGCCTGTGATTCGTCTTCCATTCGTTCTTTCTGCCTCTGTTTGCGAACAACCTCCTCCGTACTTTTTTGCTGGGCTTCATTTATTGTGAAACCTAGGAAAAGAATCAATTTTTCAAACAAATCTTTTCTATCTTCCCCCCTAACTTTGATAATGCCACCCGAAGGATCCAATTTATCCACTTAATATCAATCCACATCACAAGATCAATCCATTGTTGTTCTATTTTCCTTCCCCAAAGAAGACTTCATCTTTGCTGAGACACACCTCATACTTCTAACCTCATAAATTTCCCTGTGGAACAGATAGGGAAGATTTTGCCTCCTAGATCAAACATTTGGATGTGTTTGTAATATAATATGGAGTAGTTTATGCTGAGAATGCCAATATTTTTTCAGCGAAGTGATATAATTTGGAAAAATCAAAGGTTTTCTTATAGTCAGGGAAGAAAGACACAAGACAGATGTCAGAGAGAACCAGTGTATTTATTATTCACCATCTAAATAAAATAAAAAACACAGTAGAGTTTCTTTATTAGTTCCAAGCTACAATGGATAAGTGTTTGTATACACTCTACACTGATATTTGAACTTTAAATATATTTTAATTACCATAATGTTTTAGGGCTTTTGTCTGTTTATATTTGTTAAAAAAAAAATCCACAGATCTCAACTTTTAAATAATATGTAGTCCATAAGTATGTTTGTATGTACTTATTACATGAAGAAAATTATTTTCTTACTCTTTCTATAAAAAATCATGTAGTTAGCATGTTTATAAGTATGCATGTTTACATGCATGCGTGTCTTTAGTCTACATATCTACAAACAGATATTTTTTTCAAGCTATCAGTGTAGCATGAATTAAAAGAAAACAAAACCCAGAGACAGATACTGGGGTTCAAGCTGAAGATCAGAAAAGAAAAGCAACCAACCACTGGAGAGAACTTTTACCTCTACCAAATCTTCAGATGGAAGAGAGATCCTGTCTCCATGAATCCTCAGACTTTACACTCCATAGATTTCCTGCCTCCTCTGCTTTTAATTCCTCTCTCTGCCCAGCCACCTTTCCTGTTTCTATCTACCTAGTGCTGGAATTAAAGGTGTGTGACTCCCAAACACTGGGATTAAAGGTGTGAGACCCCACCACCTGGATCTGTTTCTGGATTGATTTTGCTTAGCCTAGGGTAGCCTTGAACTCTAGAAATCTGTCTTCTTCTGTTTCCTAAATCCTGGGGATAATAGTGTGAGCCACCATTCCCTGGCCTACAGTAGCTTAGTTTTGCAATATGATCTTTAGGCAAGTTTTATTTATTAAAATACAAATAAAACCTCACTACATATCTGCTTTTGATTTCGCATCAATGTTTATTTCAAATTCTTTCTATTTTATATTTTTTGTAATGCATAGGTTTAAAATAGATCTGTATTGCCCAGAGATCCAAAATTCATGATTTTTAAAAAGCTGATCAAGGGAATTTTTGTTTTCTCTGCTTCACCAGTGCCTAACTTATAGCCAATGAAACTAATCATTAGAAATATGATTTGATGAATTTTTAAAAGCTGAATACATTTAATAAATGTATCCATTGTGCTTATATGCATAGCAAATACCATTAGAAACATGGTAGAACCATTGCCATTATCCCAACAAGGCAGATTCTGCCCTGTGGAGTCAAAAGCCTCCGCTCATATTTGAAGTAAGCATCCATGGTGGAGTTCAGTCCACTGCCTGTGGGTAATTGTCTCACTCACAAAAATACAGAGATATTTTCTCTACCTGGAGGCGAGCATTGAGGAAAAGAAGCCATGCTTTTTTTAAAATCTTATTTCCTCTTTAATAACTTTTAATGGAAATGTGGCTGATTATATAGTAATGTTATTGTTTCAATATTAAAACATTTTTATTGATAAGTCATAGATAAAAACTATGAGCACAGTGTCTATTGGTACATATGTATACATATGTTTATAATACTCAATAAAGAAAAATAGACTATTTTCTTTGTTCTTTGTTTTCATTGGTGTCTATTTCAAACTTCCTACATTGGGTTGCTTTACATTCTTGCAGAAAAAAACTAAGACAAATTACATTGTTTCACACACATGTTTACCTTTTATACTTGATTTTTATGTGGAAATATTCTGTAACTTATTTTTCATAAAAAAATGTCTCTTGGGTGTTTTATTGTATCAGGGTGGGAATGAGAGTTGAAACCAGCCCACTGTGTATATTAAATACTCCCTCTGGCTAAGATGTCGTGAACAATTTTAATTGACTTGTTCTTCCTACACAGTGTACTCCAGTTTTTAATGGTGTCTTAGTTAAGGTTTCTGTTTCTGTGAAAGGACACCATGACAATTGTAACTTTTATAAAGAAAAACATTTAATTGGGGATCACTTACAGTTTCTCCAAGCATCCTTGAAGGCCTCCATCAATACTGCATCATAAAAACAACTGCTTCTCACAGTGAAGATGGAGGAATCAATATGGGGTCTCACTCACTTTGCTTCGCTTTTTATTTCTCTTTCCTGTCTTTCTCTTTCTTTCTTGATAGGTTTTCTTTGACAGTTTCAAGGTTCATATTCACCCCTCTCTACCCCTGGCCACCCCAAATTCCCCTGTATTCTTGCCCCCACCGCTACCCCACAGTATCTCCTTCCACCACATCCAGCCTTGTGACCCTTTACTAGAACTTTCAAGGCAAATTGTGCTCTCTTTCTAACACCGTCCCTTGTATGGTTCAGTCACTTGTAACCAATGCATCACAAACTTACATTTATATTAAGCAGGACATTTATTGATATCAGAAATCACTTGTGAATGCTTACTTACAATAGAAAGTGTTAAATAAAACGTATTGCCTTATAATGTAAGTCAAACATTCAGGCCAGGGCAATTTATGATGATCATTACCTTTTCAGAATTCGTTTAGTTCCTTCCAATTCAATTTTTTTTGGTTCATGTTTCGAAGACCTTCCATACTGATTGGAGGAGTTCTGATGCTCTCAGGGTTTTTTTGTAAAGGGGGAAGAGCATGCGATGGCCTCTAGTTTTCAATGAAATTTTCAGTAAGTTTTTGACTAGGCCACTTGAGGCTGTATGTCCAATCATTTGGTTATTCACTGATTTCAGCAAAAACTTGCAAACTAAAGGGATAAAGGGGTCCTGGATATGCATGAATAACATTCCACTTCCCCTTCCTCAATTATATTGACTACACATCATCCTTGGGACACATCATCTTTAACCTACTGATTTCACTTTTTGGCATATTCATGATAGCTTGACAGTTCTGCATTTGGCACTAACAGGTAGAATCACCAAGGTAGGTATGGCATGCCCTTTATTGTATCTCACTTCTTTGGCATGTTTTCTGTCTTACCATTTTTCCTCATTTGTGAAAGAATAAAAATTGTCTATTATCATGCATTTTTTTAAAAATGAGATTGTTAGCAATTTGCACTGTTATTAAATATATGACATATCCAGAAATTACATCTAACATTAGTAATGCTTTGTTCAGCTATTTTTCCACTGTTCTGTTATTTCAAATGGTGAGGATTAAATACCAATGGTTTCACTCTTTGCTTTGTAAATCATAATGAATCTCTTTTTCATTACGACAGCTCCTTAAGCATCATTAGTGGAATCTTGTCCCAATAGTTGCCGGGGCATTTATTCTTAATTCTAACTCTGAAGGAAACTGGGTTAAAAGGTAGTATACCTGCATGGAGTTTTCATGAATATTCTGCTGTTGCAACTGTTATTCTAGGGAAGCGCAAGGAAGAGCTGGGTATGGTGGCACAAACCTTTAATCCCTGCACTTGGGAGGCAGAGTTAGGCAGGCAGACCTCTATGAGTTCAAAACCAACCTAGTCTACAAAGGAAGTTCCAGGACAGCTAGAGCAAAACAGAGAATCCCTGTCTTGGAAAATAAAAACAAAAATACACACACACACACACACACACACACACACACACAAGAATGGCAGCAGATAGAGAAGAAAGCTGATTGCCTTTGAGTTTTTCATTTGACATCAATCGTTAATCAGATTCTTCGGGCAGCATGGTATTTCAGATTCACCATATGCCCATGATCAGCTATAGTCCCATGAATACTGTGGACACAGGAGTGAGAGTTACTAATAGTGTTGTGGCTGCTGATGTTCTTTTTGAACAGCGCTGTGTTCATCTCATGGTCCTTTGGAAGACACTCTCCGGTATCGCCAAACTGTGCCTTGACAGAAGCAACAGCAATGATGTCACCCACTGAGTTTCTACCTGGTGAATTTGCTGGGATTTGGGGGTTTATGCAGGTCAATTTTATCAGAAAAAAATTTTTAAAAAAGAAAAAGAAAGAAAAGAAAAGTTAAACAGAAGACAAGGTACAACGGGATGATGTCACTACGTTGTGATCATACACCTTGTAGGACAAAAGGGCTAAATCAGACATATTCTTTGAAAATATCCTCTGGTGGGCTGGGAATGTGACTTTGTCGGTAAAGGCATATACTGACAAGAGAGAAGATATTATTTGCTGTGTACACACATGATAGAAGAAGAGAAACAACAGTTGCATGTTGTCCTGTGGTATGCCACACAGCCTTGACATGAGTACACACACACACACACACACACACACACACACACACGAACACACACGGACACAAAAAGACACACAGAGATAGAAATACAATATTTTAGCCGACACTGGTAGCACTTTTAATTCCAGTCCTTGGGAGGCAAAGGCAGGCAGATCTCTGTGAATTCGAAGCCAGCCTGGTCCACAGAGTTCCCCAAAAAGGCTCCAAAACTACACAAAGAAACCCTGTTTTTAAAAAAACAAAAATAAAAGAAATTCCATGTGTCTTAAATGTTCCTGTATATAGACAGACACAGAAAATAACATCTTATTTTTATAAATCATTTTGGTACGTTTATGTTCTCTCTCTTTGGTTTTAACTGGATTTCTTAAGCATTTATAGTGATGGAGAACTGAAGCCATTAGGCACTCTGTTTAGCAAATGGAAAAACATTTTAATAAATTCTTGAATTGACTTCAACTTGGCATTGCAAGAGCATTTTGAAGTGCATCTCCACTATCTATACTGAAGGAGAAGATGAGGATGCAGGATTTAGATTGTAAGCTCCTTTGTGGGCTAGTTCCTCATAGCCTCCACTCAGTAGCATTTATGGGAAGTGAGATGATTTGAGAGTCTATGAATTTCTCTGGTGCAAAAGTGTTTTTGGAAAAAATAGCACTGTCCTATTTGATGTATTTTCCTTTGAGGCATGAGTAATAAACACAGATATATGGAGAGAAGAATTTTATATCAAGTTTTAATGAAAGGTTAATTACTTCAGCATCAATAAGTCATCTACTCGGAAAGGTATTCTAATTCATAACTGCAAGATTTGATATGCACTTCTTTTTATTAAAATGTAAGGAGAGAAAAGTCAATAAAATCAAACATAACAATGTTATTAATAGTTTGATGATTCTTGATGCTAAGAGAGTGCTGTCAAAACAGAATTTGATTTCAGATGACCTTGGTCAAAGTCAACGAGTACAGCAATTCAATTAACTGCTACATTAGAGTAGTAATGAGTCCACTTTATTACAGGGTGTAACTTCCAGAAGAGACAAAACCCAAGGGTCCAGTTGCTAAGCCTGTCATAGAAGCAGCCACCAAAGTACAAGAAATGCAAGCCCCTGAGAACTTGGTGTAACAGGTGTCTGATGTAGCCCTGAGTCATTGCATCTTTACAGGAAACTTCGGAACACCTGAGAGGTAGGGATGATGCTAATAGTTTCTTTGTTCGTTTGTAAGACTGCGAGGCCATTTTGATGCACAGGACGAATTGTCAAATTTATTTATGCTTGGTTTCACTATTTTCTTTTCTATTTTTTTTCCTTTTTGCTTTTTGAGATAGGACGTTGCACTGCAGCCCCCGATAGTATGGAACTTTCAATGTAGCCCATAATAGACTAGATCAATTTGCAGTACTACTCGATCTAAGGAGTAAAGATTATTTTTCCCCATGTTTTTGCTTAGTGACATTTGTATCGTGTGAAGGCTTGCTTTGTTTGATGAGCTTATAAGAGTCTTGGCATTTGCTGCCAAATGAATGAGACACAGTGATGTGCTTTAGCCACTTACAATGACCTTAATTACTTCCGCTCCTTACTTGGATGCTTGAAGATTTGTGTTTTAGCATTCCCTGCTGTACCTCAGTTTCCCTCACAACCTATCCTAAAATACAATATAGGCAGAGAGTTGACTGCAGAATCCCATCTCCTCTATTTCTGCTTGGCCTTTGTACGTCAGAGCCTTCCTATCAGGGTGATGGCCTGTAGCAAAACTGTACTCCTGTAAGCTTTCTGAATGAAGCCTATTTCCTTTTGAGATGAAGTCTGATAAAGACGCAAACTATTTAATCTATCACATATGATTCTTGTTGAGTAATTCATGGTGTCTTGTCAACAGTCCTTGGTGACTCCACAGCATTTCAGAATGGTTTGTCAAATGTCATCCCCAACTCATTGCCCAGTTTGCTATACCCCATATATTCGAGGCACTGCAAAAATAAGTCTCCAGGCATTTTCTGGTTTTGTCTTAGTAGTGACAAACCGAATACATGTTTAATTTATCAAAATGCTAACTACTTCATTTATGTACCTACATATATATGTATGTATATGTCTATATAAAATGAATGCATACTTCAGTCATGCATTGCTTAAGATTTTCTTATTCTTAAATTAAATGAGCGTAAGAAAGTAAGGAGATAATTTGCAAAATAAATAGTATGAATTAATTTAAAAAGCCTACTGAAATATCCGTTTCAGGTGAGGATGCCAATGCCGATTTAATGGAAGAGTGAGAGGCCCTCAGAGATACCGTGGGGATGCAGAAACTTTACCCACTGCAATGAGAATAGAGTTTAAGTACAGTATATGGAAGCAATAAGCTTAGTCCTGGGGGCTCTGAGGAAACACGGATCTGACAAGGGCAGTTAGTGGATACTGAAAGTGATATCTGAATACAGATGAAGCCGTTCCCAGCACCAGGACTGGATTATTGGCTAGAGACAGTTGAGTCCAAGCTGAGAGTTTTAAATTATGTGATTTTTAATGCCTACCGGCAGATTTCTGTTCCTCACCTGTGAATAATGAATATTTTCACCTTTAGAGTTGTTGTAAATTCTTCACATTTTACTTTATTTTAATGCAGCTTGTTTTCTTGCATGCATTTGAATTTAGGCTGACCAATTGGTACCAGATAACCAATAGGGGGTTTCTTCACTGAGGAAAACTCTTCCCCTGCTGATGGAATTACTTTGTTGGTTGTAGTTCTTTTTAGAGTTGTGTCTCATCTGATTTACTCTCTCCACATCGACAAGACTATTAGTGTCTTTCTTGTTCAAGTCTGAGGCAGACATGTTATTAGGACCATTACACAGACTTAACAGACTGTTGCTATTTTTTATATATTCAGGAATATATATCAACAATTAAAAGTAAAGAGGCCAGAGGCCATGAATCAGGGAGAGGGCGTGTGATAAAAACACACAGTAGGGTTTGGATAGAGGAAAAGAAAGGGGAAAATTGATTAAGTATATAATAATCTTAAAATTTTTAGAATTTTAGAAGACAGAATATTTCAATTTCTGAAATATTCTGTCTTCTAAAATTCTGACTCTGCTCACCTCACTCACTTGTGAACATCTGCCTCTTTCTTTCTGTATATGTGATATACAGAAAAAAAATATATATATTTTTCTTTAACAGCTGAGCCATCTCTCCAGCCATATCTGTGTATATAGATTTTCAGTCCTTGAACATTTCTACCTTCTGTCTCATAATCTATTTCTTCATTTAAATTCTATCTGTTCAAACATCAGATCTTTGGTTTATTCCTAACTCATTCTCTTCATTTAAAACAAAACCCTTCTTACCCTTTTCTCTCTCCTTGTTTTTATATCTCTCTACATTTCTTATTGAAACTTGTCATAGTCACTTTTGCTTGTCAATTCTACATAACCTAGAATATTCTGAGAAAAGGAACCCCACTTAAGGAAATGCCTCCATCTGATTGCTTGTATGCAAGTCTATGAAGAATCTTTGTAATTAAATGATTGATGGGGGAGGGTCTAGACAGTCCACTGTGTTTTTGGGAGCATCTAAAGAATCCATTCTGTGCAGTGCCATTTCTGATCAGGTGAACTTAGCATATATAAGAAAACAAACTGAATTTTAGAAAGTCTTTCATTTCTCCATTTATTTCTTTCTTGACCCATTGGTGCTTTAGCTGAACATTGTTTAATTTCCATATGCCCCTCGACTGAAGAATGAATAAGGAAAATGTGGTATATTTACATAATTGAGTACTACATGACAGAAAAAAATGACATTTTGAAATTTGCAGGCAAATGGATGGAGCTAGAAAACATCATATTGAGTGAGGTAACCCAGACCCAGAAAGACAGTTATCATATTACCCACTCATAAGGGGTTTTTAAACATAAAACAAAGAAAACCAGTCCAAAAATCACAATCCCAGAGAACCTAGACAACATTGAGGACCATAAGAGAGACATACATGTATTTAATCTACATGGGAAGTAGAAAAAGACAAGATCTCCTCAGTAAATTAGGAGCATGGGGATCATGGGTGAGGGTTGAAGGGGAGAGGAGAGGATGGGAAGGGATCAGAGGAAAACGCATAGCTCAATAAAGTCAATAGCTGTGCCCTTCCTTGGAGAAGAATGTTCCTTCAACTCCCAGCATTCCTCAGTTGGCCTTCTGATCTTCCCCCATCCACTTTGATGTAGCTATTGCTGTCATCCCTGTTCAGCTCATTTTTAGGCAGTCATGTTGGTAAAATTTTATGGTTGTTCCTTCTGACATTGCTAGAAGACACAATTTCACAACAAACCCCCTGATCTTCTTGCTCTTACAACTTTCTGCGGCCTCCTGTTTTCTGCCAGCACGCTCTCACTGCTAATCCCCACGCTAACATCTTGTTTCCAATATTCAGGATGTGGATAGTAGGAGTCAAAAATAAAACCTGTAGTGCATAGAAAGTATGTCACTAAAAAGAAGGACTAAATGTGTTAAACACATGTAGTGAATATGCAATTGGGGTATTAAGACTTAGTGTGATTAAATGATAATGTTATCTACTTCACATTTCACCCATAACAACATAAATGATTGCTATTTTCCTAAGGATCATTAGTGCACTTTATTTTACATCTACAGGAGAAGCATTGGCTTTTGGTATTCTGTGTAAACAATTATATGTAAATTTAGTTAGTTATTCTGTCAGCTTTCTATCCCTGTTAAAAAAAATTAAAATAAAATCCTAAAAATCAACTTAAAAGAAAGACTTGTTCAGTTCGCAGTGCCATTGCTTTGGGGCATAGTCAGTTGGCTTCATCACTTTGGGCTTGACAACACAGCGTGGCAAACACTGATGGTAAAAGAAAAACAAACAAGAAAAAACCCACTTGTTTAATTTGGCTAAGAAAAACAGAGAGAGGAAAGACTGGGATCCCAATTTCAATCAAGAAAGTGAGCCCAATGACTCAACTTCATTCTACTTGTTCCTACCTCTTCCCATAGAGCTGATAGCCAAGCCTTTATTAATACCTGGCTGTTGGGAGACATTCCACATCTATGAAATATCCATTACGCTTGCTGCCATAAGTGAAGATACTGTATAATTAAGTAAATTTGAAGTTCAGCTAATAATGTGAATCTTCACCAATCCTGTGAAAACTAGTATTTCAAAACTAAAAGTTAAACTTCTTGAATTTACAATACTATTTGTGTTTGAATATCTTTTCCAGGATGTTTGAAAGCTTAAAAAAAGTAACTAAAAATGAGTATTAATCCACCTGGAATTTCCTGGAATTTATCTGTCTATAAATGAGTAGTATAAACACTTGTTTCCTTTTTTTCTGATTTTATTCTTATTTTAACATAAATTACAGAAAGTTATAGAAATTCAAATTAAACCCATGATTCACTCTTCCTGGGAATAATTATCCAATAATATTTGTAGTCAATAATTATCATTACATATTCAGAAATAGCTGTGGATCTTCTGCCATCTGATTCCTAGTTAAAATCCTTGTAACCAATGGTTATAGCACAAAGACCAACCTCATGCAAAGATCAGGACAACAGGCACAAGACAGTAACGGTGCCAGGACTCAGAGTGCATTAGGCATCTGCTGTCTTCTGCAAGCAAGATGAGGAGCACTGCTGGCTCTGTCTTGGTCACAGACCTTTTCAGTCTCTCCTCTGACAACTGGGAATTTGAGATAATGAATGTAGCTCTTGCAGCAGGAAGGAGAATGGCAGTAGGGTTTGAATGAAAGTTATCAAGAACTGACAATAGGAACGAGAGACTCTGCATGCAGCTCTCTTTATAGCCTTTGCAGCCCTGGCAACTGAGATGGAAAATCTGCGTGGGAGAATGAGGCACCAGCGTGTTACCTTACCGTCCTGTGGCTGCTCAAGATTGATGGCATTTTGTTCTTCTTGAACTGCACGTGGGATGGATGAAAAGGGTATGTGGTTTGCTTAATGCACTAGGTTAGTATCTTGATTTATGAGCCGCATAGAGCTTTCCATCAAAGTAACAGAAAAGGTTTTGCTGTTGCTTAGAGTGGCATTCCGACTTTTGTCTAAGAACGAAATGTGATTTAAAGTGTATCACCTTCTTGATGGGAAACACAAACCCCTCCCCACTGCCTATTTTACAACTTATTTCAAATAAGTCTCTCTAGTTGGTTTGTGGCAAGTATATTTTCAGATTTTAGAGATGTATTTTGGTTCAGACACTAACATAGAAAAATAATGGCTGTGTTCTAAAAGAAAGGTGCTTCCTTTTGCCTTTAGCAAGGTAACAGCTTAGCAAAGGGATAATCTCCAATAACTAAATGTCCACTCTGGTGGACAGAAGCTAGCTCACATAGAGGAATTCAGCTGACAGACAGTATAGTGAATGTAAAAATCTAAAGAACGATAGTCTGAACATGATAGGTTAAATTTCTAAAAAATGATTAATAATTAAGCGGGAAGATTTCTAAATCTTTTACATATAGCAAAGAGACCAAAAGACCACACACACACTGACACACACACCACACACATACACACACATATTTAGAGATGATTGAGTTTGCACACTGCCATTCAGCAAAGTGGCATATACAAGCATACAAAATCAGTAGTTTTCTTATATAACAACGGCCACCATGCTATAAAATCATTAGGAATACAAGCCCATTCAAAATATTACACACACACACACACACACAAACACACACAAATATGTTGAAGTTAACCTAAGGAAACAACAGACATCCACAACAAAACGTTTAGAACACCAAGGAAAGCAGGTAAGGAAAACATAGAGATGGACAGACTTCCCATACTCTTTGATCAGGAGAGTAAAGATTACAAAAATACATCCTACCCAAAACAATCTGCATATTTAATGTAATATCAATCAAAGTTCAAGGGCCATTCCTCACAGATATAAAAAAAAGGAATTTTAAATTGTACCTAGAAGTACAAAACACCAAGGATAACTTAAGCAATCTTGATCAGAAACATATTTTACATAAATATTTGAGTAAGAAATTCTTCTAACTCCTATTCTTAATAATTAATTATATTTTAAAGAAATAGACATCATGTAATCATAAAAGTAGCTTGGCATATTAACATACTTTTTGCCCTTTTTAAAGACATTTATTTATTTATTTATTTTTATTTATCTGAAACTATTTTCCCTACAGCCAAGGAAGTAGGTAGGCTAACTGTACAGCATCACCTCTTCTTCCTCTCCTCCAAATCCATTTCCACACTCTCCGGCTCAGATCTGTAGCTGACCACCTGCTGCAGCCTCCTCTCCTGCTTTGCCCCCACCTCCAGTAGGTTCAAAAATCCTCCTTTCATACTTCTCTCCCTTACTCAGAGTTTTATCCCAGTCTGCTACTCCAGACAGCATTCCTCACTCCAGCTAGGTAGTTGGTCTGAAGACCCTCACCTCTTCTTTCCTCTAATTCCATCCCCCAAATCTCACCCCAACTCTGTAGTGTAGAACCTGCTGTGGCCTCCCCCATCTCTTGGCCTCCATTTCCAACAGGTCACACAGACCTCCTCCAAACTTCCTCCCCTCTCATCTGTATTACCAAATCTGGCAGGCATTATCTAAGAACTCGCTATCATGTTGTGGATTCTCCTCATTCTCTGCATCTAGGGGACTAACCAAATCCTGGTGGAGAACCCTGCTTAGGACCCTCCTGTGGATGTCCTCAACTTTGCTTTCATAAGTATCCGCCCCCAATACCTAAAAGGACATTTTACCTGGTACTCCCATTGATCACACCGGGAGGATCCCAGAATTCCCTGTGTGAAGGGGCATAAACGACCGGCAAATAGGATTAACCAGGTGAGCTTTAACTTCAGCTTTAAAAAGGGGAAGACGGGGAGGGGGCGGGGGGGGGAGCTTACAAAACCAGGGTTCTAGCGAGGAGCAGGAAATAAAAAGGGGCAAACAAGCGCACATGGATGGTTTTATAGGCTATTTGGGCCCCGGGGGCAAACATCCCCCCCCCCCAGCAAAAAAGGTGAATGGTTGAGATTCCCATCACCTGTAGGCAACACATAGTCAGTACAGTCTCCTAAGAACCAGAGAGGGCCACAGGAACCAAAAGACAAAATATCCACCCAACAAAGACAAGAACAGACATCCACACCTAGAATTACAATTTTCTCAAATTCAGGTGCCTAGACTCCAGCATAAAAACACAATAACAGCCATGACAATGGGAAAGAGCACAGAAACCCTACCACAGTCGGTTCTCAGTATTTCAACGTAGCAGAAGCACAAAGCAAAAGCCTTAAAATAGCCTTTATGGATCTAATAGAGGAAATATATGAAAACACACAAATAATGGAAGAAAATGAATAAAGCAACTCAAGATTTGAAATCTATATCATCAATAAAGGAAACCCAACTTCATGAAATATTGAAATGAAAATGTAAGAACCCTAACAGAACCCTCTGGAGACAGCTTCATCAGCAAAATACAAGAGATAGAAGAGAGAATCTAAAGCACTGAAGACAAGGTAGAAAAGGTAGATACTTAAGTCTAGTATGCTAATTTACAATATGCTAAATCTAACTGGATTTGGGCCAAAATAAAAGGAAATCAGTAAGAGCTATGGATAAAGACAAGGAACCCAAACCCAAATGTATAACTACATGATAACAAAGGGGCACCATAAACAGATGTCTTAGGGTTTCTTCTGTTTGTTGTGATGTAGCAACATGACCAGAAGCAAACTGGGGAGGAGAGAGTTTATTTGGTTTACCCTCCCATATCACTGCTCATCATTGAATGAAGTCAGGATAGGAACTCAAATAAGGCAGGAACCTTGAGGCAGGAGCAATGCGGAGGCCATGGAGCGGTGCTGCTTACTGTCTCCTTCACCATGGCTTCTTCATCTTGCATGTTTATAGAACCCACAATGGGCTGGGCGCTCTTACATAAATCACTAATTAAGAAATGCCCTTACAGGCAGATCTTACGGGGGCATTGTCTTAATTGAGTTTCCCTCCTCTCAGATGCCTAGCTTGTGTCAAGCTGAAACAAAACGATCCATCACAACAAAAATTAAAATCAACTTTGTAAAGATAAATAATTATGAAGAAAATTTCGTAATTACATTTAATTGTCGGAATGAAAGTGATCATATTTTTAAAGCTTTGCTGCTGAAAAAAATTGTAGGAACACTATGAAGAGTCATTCAATTTTAAATTTAAAACACAGCTTAATAAAGACTAATCACAAAGATGCTTCCTTGCTCCACTTTTTGTATCTCAACTTAAGCAAATATTTAAGGAAAACTATTTATAACCTCCCTATAAAACTATAAGTAGATAAAGACCCATCCCTACATTGTTTGATTCACAATCTGTCAATATTGCATTGACAAACTCCTCAGTACAGAAGGAGATAAGAGGGAAAGCATCTCCTTTATTTTGTCAAATGTTTCTTTCCTACCCTCTCCTCACAGATTCTCCCCGCATTCACCTCTCCACATTCTTTCTCTCTCAATTTAGAACACAAACAGGAAAATTAGGAAATAATAATAAAACCAGAATTTTCTCAAATGGAGTCTCATTGGGCTGGCATATAACACCTAAGTGCAGGGCCATGCCCAGCAAGGGATTCCCAACACAAAATGAACTTAATAGTATTTTTGTAGCTTTTTTTTTCACTGTTGATATTCTCAATGAAGTAGTTAAAAACATGCTGACATACTAAATAAAGATAAACTTAAAAGTAAAACGAAACAAATTATCCTGCTTCCCTATCTCTATATAATTGAGAGATTTGTTTTGATTTTGAAATTATAGACTAACCCCTTATCTTAAAGCAGTTCATCTTCCTGTGTAAATTAGATCAGAAATTTTTATGGCTGTTAATTGTTACAATATCATTAGAAGAATGAATGCTACATTTAAGGGATAATCATAAGGAAGCTCAGAAAGCTAATGGTGATTGTCACTATGCCTTAAACCCGTCTTCTGTTTGTTTACACAGCTGTCGTTACAACAATCACACAACATATCAAGATCATAAGCTAAAATACTGATACAGGTAGGATGATACTATCCAGAAAATGATTGCCTTGACCTATTATTAAAAATAATTTCTTTGTGCAGTGGTAGATGGCGAGTACCTTAACTAGTAAATTATAAACTGCTTTTTGGTGTGATGCACAACTTTGCAGATAATTCTGATTAATGCTGGAGGAACCCTTTGTGCTGAGTGCTCAAATGTTCTAAGACATCATTGTTAGCTACTTTATAATCCAGATGCTCATGGACTGAACACAGGGGCTTGTGTAATGCAGGCAGAGGCTCCACTGCTAAGCTCTTGCAGCTCTTCTTTTGATTAGCTGTGTGCACAAAGCAAAATACCTAATCCCAGCCACGTTTTTTTTTAAACGAATAAAATATGTTTCTTACATGATTTTTGCAATCATCAGAAAATAAGAAAACTTACTTGTGCAAGAGAAAAGATGGTGGGTGCTCTAGAAATAAGAATCAAGAGACTGAAAATCAGATTTAGGTTTATTTAGATACATGAATTTGTTTGCTCCTATTCATTATAGTAAGCTAAGCTTAAAGGAGCAGAATGTGTGGCGAAGAAATTTATCCATCCAGTTTGCACTGTCTTAGAAACTTACTTGATTTGTTTGATGAAAATGCATATCGTCAGTAATTTTACTTCACCTTCAGAATAACTCAATCATGCTGTTTCTTCTAGCCAGCGGTATGCCGGCCGGCTTGCTGTGTCCACACTGTACTGTTTAACTTCTTTTTGTCATGCCCCAAACTTGTCCTTTCTTGGTGCCCAAGCTAAATTCATGATTTTACAAGTTCTTGGTCTGCCGCGCACCGCGCACCGCGCCCCCGTGTCTGCGCTCTATGCGCTGGCACAGTTACTCGAGCTTCGGGCAAGGGGGGCTGGAGGTTAAAATACACAAACACACACAGACACAGAGAGAGCGACACGGGTCATCCTTGAATTCCCCAAGAATGCCCCCTTTATTTTGTTCAGGGGCAGATTATATAGAGATAGCCACGCCCCAGCCAAACCCACCAGAAACCACTCTCCTGCCATCAGGAACTTTTGAAGGTCTCGTGCTCAGAGCAGCTGTAGGCACTCAAATCTGGGGATTACAAGAAATTTAGGATCTGGGGTCTCACTGCTCCCAACATTGGTCTATACTAGAAGATGAAAGATGCCTTCAAGTAGGTGTTCACTTGTACACAGCTTTAGCTTCCATAAACTATTCATTCAGAAACTTCACCCACCTAGCTCCTTGTTGATATGTGCAGAGTTACTTTCCTTCAGTGCTGTCCCGTCATCTCTGCACAACCACCACTTGTGAATACAGCACCCTTCTCTCTCCTTATAGGTAAAGGAAGCCAAAGATGAATATCTGTGAATCTCAGTTTTGTATCTCTCTCATCTTCCTAATTCTAGCAATTTTTCAATTTTCTGAGAAACCGCCATACTGAATTCCAAAGTAGTTGTACAAGATTGCATTCCCACCAGCAATGGATGAGTGTTCTTCTTACTTCCCATAACAAAGTTCTAATAAGTGTCTTCTTTTCGTTAAAGAAGAGAGAACAACTCTTCTTTGCATTTTGGAAGGCTGAATTACCTCTGAGCAGACAGCTGAAGGAGGAGGCCAGCACCTTCAAACTTCTCCAGAGAGAAGCACCCTTACTCTGTCAGGTCTTCTATCTATCTGACATGAAACCTCACTCAGTGTCTAGCCATATGATATTAAGCAGCACTTGTTAATATAATATATATAATATAATATAATATAATATAATGTACACAGTCATCTGGAGATGCATGTTTCACTGTAGGTCATGGATCATAATATTTTCCTTAACTCCCTAAGCAAATGTAGTCTCCTCAAAAGTGTAATGATGCTTTCATTAATTCAATATAGGCCACTTCCCAGTACTGAAAACTTAGCACATGGTCAGGGGATATAGATCAGCAGCAGAATGCTTGCTTCGCAGGTATGAGTAACTGGATTCCATTCCTATCCCTCAAATCTAAAAGGAAAGTACATAGCACTAGACGTCCAATGTTAGCATAATCTCAATGGACACCTGGTTCAAACAGTGTGTGACAAGATCTGTGATGCCAGCAGTAACACTACAACACGAACTGTATATATTAAAACATTTGCAATCTTAAAATGTAAAAATCACATATCATTAATTTTGTGTCAAAAATACTCAATTTCATAAAAAAAATGCTCAATCCATTTTGAGCTATACAACCCTCCAAACTCATTTTTCATTTTCTCATTTATGAAATAGCTGATAATTCATAAATTTCATGAGTATTGTGATGCCCTTTAATTATGTCAACTCCTTTGACGTAGATTTCACACATTGCTGAAGGCATCCGGCCTGCGATGTTGTTTTGCTCAGAGTGATAGCAGCACTGAGTAATGTGATAAGATCATGATATGATTAGCATTCAAGATCTTTTTGTTGTTGTGTAGGCTACTTAATTACTTTCTTGTTTTCTCTTTCTAACACATTCTCATTTCATAAGATGTGTACTTATCAAGTATATACATTATTACTTTGATTATATCACTCTGAACTATTCATAATGGGCCGTCTGATTTAAAAGCCCATTCTACCTAGGTACTAGCCTGGCATTTCTGACCTATGAAATGTCTGGATTAGCTAGGAATTTTCCCTGCCCTCACAGAAAAGGCCGAAGACAGCCTATCTCAACATCATAATGGTTGGATATGCATTTCCTGGAACCACGGAACATGAAAAGAGTATTGACAACCATCAAGAAACTCAACACTCTCCTTTCCTGTGAACAGTATATGGCAAGGCTGTTAGATTTATAAAATTATATTACTTCACAGATGTTACAGGTTTATTGATTATTTTCACTTGTACTTTAAGTAAAAATGAAAATTTATCACTGCAAATCCACATTAGATCCTTCTGGTCACTATCAACCTAGAAGTAGCAATTCCACAGACAGCGTCTACTTACTGTTCTCTATGAGGGAGAAAGGCTTTGTGTTTTACTTTGATGCTCCACTAATGATTGGAGTAGATGCCAAAGATGAATATCCTTTGTTCTCAAAGAGAGAATAGTGGGTGCTATAATTTTATATAAAATTTTGAAGTACACGTGATTGTTTCTACAACTTAGTTTAAAAATGTTTTATTAGAAATGTCCTATTCTTTATATGGAATGGTTTTTTAAACCATTTGTAAGATGTAAAATTTGGCAGATATTATGTATCATGCTTTGATTAGCATTAAATAAAATAAACTGAAACTTGACACTAATTTTATTAAACTATCTTTTTCTTTTCATTTTTAGTATAATACTACATTTAATTATGTTCATCAATTTGAACAACTTACTGGAATAAATGCTCTCTGAAAAAAATTAAAACTACATTAATAAAATGAATCTTCTGAAAAATTTTATAAAGAACCATTATAATGGGTTTCAATAATGAAGCAACAGCAAAATGGAAAATTGCTAAATAGTGAAACGGTTTAATGAACTGATAGTAATATGACTAAAAATGTCTGTTAAAAATGGAAAAATTATCTATTTCACTAATGCACTCAAATAATTGAAATTTCATTATGTAAACATAGTATTTAAAAATAGAATGTACTAACATTCACATTAGACTTCAGATAAAATTGTAGTTAAACTTCATAAAGTGTATATATAATATACATATATATACAAAGAATTTAAATATTCATGGATTTTTATCACATTATTTCAAAATGCAGAAAGTACCTTACATGGTAGAATGTACAGAAGTATTTAGTATAAACACTTATATGTTCTAATGTTAATTGATATCAGAATGTAAATATTTTATAATGTATATACATTAGTAAAATTTCATCATTATTACTATTAAAATGCATTATATTGCTAAGCTAAGTTTTTGGTTTTTTTTTTTTTTTTTTTAGAGAGGGTTCTCTGCAACTTTGGAGCCTGTCCTGGAACTAGCTCTTGTAGACCATATGGCCTCGAACTCACAGACATCCGCTTGCCTCTGCCTCCTGAGTGCTGGGATTAAAGGTGTGCGCCACCTCACTGGACTGTTAAGCTAAATTTTAAAATAGGGACAAAGATATTTATTTTGTTTACATGAGAGATGCCAAGCAGGAAAGAAAAGCAGGAACCTGGAGGCAGGAACTGAAGGAGAGACTATGGAAGAAGGTTGCTTACCGGCTTACTGGCTTGCTTCTCATGGCTTGCTCAACTACTTTCTTATACCACTCAGGACTAACTGCCCAGAGGTAGTGTCACCCTAGTAGACGTAACTATCTTAATTACTAATCAAGAAACTGCACCCAGATACTTGCTCACAGGCAATCTTCTAGAGGCATTTCTTAGAGTTGATATTCCTCTTCCCAGGGACCGTAGCTTATTTTGGGAGGAAAAAACAAACCAACAACAACAACAAAAAAAAAAAAAAAAGTGAAAAACCTTTTTGTTCTAATAATAGTCTTCTTAATATTTACGAGGTTTATATTTAGAGAAACACTGAAGATACATTGTACAAGTCCCATATAACATACCCCAATTTTTCCAAGTGATGTTTTAGTAAAATATCCTGTGTGCATGCTAAATAAATTTCCCTGGAGCATACGCTGATACACTAGACAGTGCTACAAACCAGCACGGAGAAGCTGGAAGTGCAAGCTGTGCACGGAGACTGTAGAGACAGCAAGGGGGGTGATCAGAGGACACACGTGCAAAGTGTGCAGTCAGAGAAATCATGATGAGTTCCAGTTCATCTTATTAAAGGAATATGTAGTTTCCTGCAGAGATGCTGACGTTATACGTAGCAATACCTAAAACAGCACCACCACGCAGAGATACAGGCATGCACCTCATTTGTATCCAGCCAAAACTAAGAGCAGTTTACATCAAATCAAGTGCGTTTTATGAATTCTAACGAATTACACCAAAATGAAATGAGAAATTTATTGTTGAGAAAATTGGCTGTGGAGTCTGAGAGGCCAGAGCACTCTCTTCACATGTTTATCTACAAGCCTAAAACTGTTCTAAAATAAAGCTACAGTGAAAAATTCTGTTTTTTTTTTCTGTTTTTGTTCAACCTGAGATCTGTTTATGAAATAGAAATACTATCTCTTGTCCTATAGCTTGAATTCTCTCTTTTTATCATGTTATTTCTTCTAATTTTTTTTATTTTTAGCTAGTTATTTCTTTTTATTGATTTTAATGATTTATACATTTTTCTCTGCTCCCCTCCCTTCCACTCCCCTCCTCTTCAAACCCCTCCCATGGTCCCCATGCTCCCAACTTATTCCAGAGATCTTGTATTTTTCTACTTCCCATGTAGATTAGATCCATTTATGTCTCTCTTAGGGTCCTCATTGTTGTCTATTATAGGTACTCACTCATAAGTGGCTTTTAGACATAAAGCAAAGAAAACCAGGCTACAATTCACAACCCTAGAAAATATTGGTACCTTCTTAACGTTTCTATACTCCTTAGAAACCACACCCTTCCTCACAGCATCTTCATGTATGCCCCTTTGGAACACAGTGACTATTTCCCTTTGCTTTTGACATTTATAAAACTTTTTGTTGAAAGATGCCAGTAATTCCCATGTTGCTGTCTCAATCCTGTGTTCCCTGAAATGATATGGTCTCTTCCAGTTAAAAGGTTTCTACCATATATGTCTTAGACATAATATATCCTAATTATTTCCTAGATTATTAAAACAAGGTTTTAGTTCAATACTCACATATTTTTCCATGTGAAAGTACATGAAAACATAATCTGCTCTGTTCACATTTCTATCTATCTATATCTATCTATCCATCTATCTAGTCATTTATTCCCTCAGCAGAACAACCCAGGAACTCAAAACATTACAGAAAATCCCCTAGCTTTTGAAATCCATCCTATAAACCAATTCCAAATTATAAATCACACCATCAGGTGTATTCAAAGCAATGATTCCATTTTTTGTCATCTATATTCTGTTAATCCTTCATGAGTTGATATGTTAAAATATCTAAGATAATCAAATTTACAAGAGGAAAATAATTATATGCTCATGGTTTCAGAGATTTCATTTTGTGCTCTCATGGTCTCACTGCCTTTGAGTCTGTGTTAAAACAGAAAACACCAATGGAAGAATTCTGGGCCAGAGGAAACTATCCCATGCGGCACACGATGCTTGTCTGTGCTCTAAGCACCTCCATACAGTTAGTGAATTGGGCAAGGGGCTGGAGGTTGAAACACACAAAGAGACAGACAGACAGAGAGAGACATGCATCATCCCTGATGCCAGACTGCCCCCAAGAATGCCCCCTTTATTGTGTTCAGGGGCAACTTATATAGAGATAGCCAGACCCCAGCCAAACCACCAGAAACCACTCTCCTGCCATCAGGAACTCCTGAAGTTCTTGTGCTCAGAGCAGGTGTAGGCACTCAGATCAGGGAAAATCAAGTTGTTTCAGGATCTGGGGGTTCACAGCTCCCAACAATCCCACTCATGAAAACCTGGCCAGCAAAGGTAGAGAGAACATGTCAGTCTGTATCTCCCTCTAGAGCTTGCATCAATGCCGTAACTTCATTATATAAGGTCTCACCATACACAAGTGCTATACTTCCTCCCCACAGTACCAAACCGAGGCCTGTGACTAACCCATGAGCCTCTGGAGAGGGGGAAGGAGGCATTCCAGTACCAGAATTTCACGTCTGTTTTCAATAAAAGTACATTTTAGATGTAATAGCACAGAATTGTTCTATTTGCAAATAATAATAATAGTAAAATAATATAACCCATCTGGGTGCAGCAATAGCACACTGCGTTTCATCCCATACCCACAACTGGCCAGTTCATCTAGTAGTCTTCCATGCTTTCAATCCGTGTGATTTCTTTTTTTTTGTTGTTGTTGTTTTTCTTCTCACTGTTTAGACGAAAGTGTCTCACTTTTTATGATTTCTCTTGAATTCTCCTAATATATCTATTGTGCTTTAAAATTATTTGGTATAATCTTATAATTTAAAATCATATGTAATTGTGATGGTCAATATTCATTGTGACCTTGACTGAATTTATGATTATCTAGGAGGTACATTCCTAGGTATATCTGTGAGTGCTCCAAGAGAGGCTTACCTGAGAGGATAAAGGCCCACTAAGAAAGCGTGCGGTACCTGGTAGCCTGGATGGAAAGACATGGATTTTCCGGCAGTCTCTGCCTGCTTCATTACTTCTGGAGCACGTGCATCCATTTCTTCCTGCCACTGTCCCTGCCCTCTGGGGACATCAGATCCAGCTTCTCTGAACTGGCAATACAGACTCAGTACCAGAGACTCACCCAACTGGTAACTTCCCGGTTTTCAGCATCAGATTGTAAATGTGGAGGTATCTAATTTAATAGCTGAATAGCTGCCTTTATATCACCTCAACAGCATTTTGGAACTTAAATTCTAGTAGGAGCCTCAGTGACTGGAAACTTGCTCTCCTGGCACATTTTTTTTTACAGTAACAACAGGACAGGGCATGGTGTTTCTATTTAATAAGAAAGTCCACCCTAATGTGGACAGTCCTGTTTTGTGGACTAGGTAAAATATCTCTGGAAATGGAGGTGAAGAGAGAGCATTCATCACTGCTTCCTGATTTCAAATGCAATGGGACAAGTTCCCTTAAGATCCTGAGGTCATGCCTTCCTCATCATGATGGCCTGTGTACTCAAATAAACCCTTTCTTCCTCGTATTATTTTTGGGAAGTGTTTTGTTGCAGCAGCAAAACAAGCAACTAATTGAATGGTTATTAAAATAAAAGGCATGAATCTATTCTAGAATAGTTTATGCCACATGCAGTACATGGTGTTTTTACCAGAATATTACAATTTTTTCCTCCACTACTTGTAACCCTGCTGCTTATATTCTATAATCACTCATGAAGCACAACCAATAAAACCTCAGAGACAGAAATTGGAGTTCAACCTGAAGACCAGAAAAACAAAGCAGCCAGCCATTGGCTCTTACCTCAACCTGAGTCCGAAATGGTGATCCTGCCACCAGGAATCTCAGAATTAGACTGACACCATGTTGCAGGTTTATAATACTCTCTAGGGTTGAGGTTAAAGGTGTGCACCACTGGGATTAAAGGCATGCATCGCCCGGTTCTGTGATAAACTATTGTGACTACTGGAATTAAAGGTGTGTGTTACAACTACCTGGTGCTTGGGGCTGAATAGTGTGGCTGTTTTACTTTTCTGATAGTATTTATTGAAATAGGCAAGATTTATATATTAAAGTACAAATGAAATGTCACTACAATTCAATATGCTGAAACCTCTGTTACTTTAAACGAAGACTTTTCTTTTTGATATTATAAGAAAAAGTAAGTTATTATACCTTACTGTACAGTATATGTTCTTTGATATAGTCTTTCAATGCAGTTTCTAACTTACATCACTTTAGTCTGCTTGAACTATTTCTATTAACATTTCTTGTTGATCAGATTTGCGAAACAATAATTCCATTTTTGTTTCCTGTAAAATAATTCTTTCTTTTACAGGATCCTTTTACAGTAAAAGGATCACTTTGCTAGGTTAAAAAAAATCTAGAGTGATACTTATTTGTTTGTTTGATTTTACATCCCAACTATAGTTTCTCCTACCTCTTCTCCCCCAAGTCCCCCCAACAGCCCTTCTCCCACCTTCCCCTATCTACTCTTTCTCTTTTTCTCTTCATAAAGGGCAGGCCTCCCATAGATATCAACCAGTCATGGTATATCAAGTTGCAATGAGAATACTCGAAATATCTCTGCTTATTTTCAGTTTTCTTAAATGGCTTTAGACGAGAATATTGTACGGCTAGTTTTCTCTGCTGTGTATTGGAAGCATTATGCCATGTTCATTTCACTTTGATCCATCTTTTTTTTTTTTTTTTTTGTATTTAGAAGATATGCCAGACATTTTCTTCATAGTTGCGTCATTGTGATCCATCATGGAGGTGAACGCATGGTGAACCACTCTCTGACATTAGGGCCAGGTGGTGAAGCTCCTTTACTACAGCAAGATGTAGAGAGTAAAGGCTTCACCATCTAGCAACAGTGGCCTACAGCTATGAGGTAGAGCATATGTCATAAAAATCCACAACCTTATAAACCAGCAACAACAAATGGTTGCCAAGTATACATACACGTCATGGGGGAAATACACTTAGAATTTATTTCATTACAGAAGTTATAAGGCCTAGTATGGCTCTTCTGATTACTTTTGTTTGTTTAGCTTTCTTAAAGTTCAGTATATATTCTGCTTGGTATTCTTGGGGCTTCTTCAGCCTGTGGTTTTATTTATATTCTTCAACTATTATTCTTTCCCCCTTCTATTCACGGCATTTCAACTGTACTTATATCATACAAAATGAAGTGTACGATTTCACTTGGATCGAAATTCCCCCTGCAAACTCAGCTCTCTACAGAATCTAAGAATTCAATGGTGTTCATTTTATCTAAAAATGTTGTAAGGATTCAAATCATGTCCTACAGACCCATTATGCCCCAGAGCACCAGTTCATCTCTTGCCACAGGTTACTACTGCCTGCAGAGTTCAGTTCTTGTCAGTCTTTCGAGTTATCAACATACTTTTAGCATATTAATTATTCTGTATTTTCAAATGCTATTGTTAAATCAACTCAGAATTCTGTTTTCTAACTATCTACTGAATTATAATGTCCCAAATTAATATTCACGAAGCATCCAATGCTGTGCTCATACAATAATTTAATTGACACAACACTTGATTTCTATATTCCTGATGAGTCATACAGTTCTTATGTAAGTAAAGTAAATCCTTATCTATAAGAGGAAATTTTATTGGCCTCTAAGAAGTAATTTTAATTCCAGAATAACTTTCTTCAAACTGATATGTGAAATCACTTTCACGAGAGATCAATCTTTGATACCCAATGTGAAAATTTCCAATATCTCCTTGGAGAAGTAATAAGATAGGTTCAGTTCTTCTAACGCAAAATTAAATATCAGATTTTTTAAAGGCAGTAAAAACCTGAGAAAATGTGATGGATCAGGTAAACTGCAAAAAAAATAAGCAAAAATATAAACCTTCTCTGAAGAAACATTAAATGAACACCAGCTTTGATTTAAAACAACAAATTTATATCCTTATAGAGGGAAGTAACTCACAATTCGAGAACAAGTCTATATATACTTCACAATGAAAGTGATTGCTTGCCAATACCTCCAGAAAATTCACTGAGCTAGTCCTGATAAAAAGTTAATTATTGTTTCATTTTCACAAGCAGAAACAGATCCAAATGGCAAGTGATCCACCTAATACTACACAGGTACCAGAAACATGTCTGTAACTAAAGTAAAACTATATGAACTTTTATCTTAGGTCTTATTCTACAAAAATCACTTTGCTGATCTTTTATTTTCATCACAAGAATATTGGTCTTAAGCCATAAAAGCAGAATGTAGCAAAATTTGTTCTTCATTGTTTGAACTCTGAAATTATGACGCTGGATCTGAATTCATAAATTGAATTATGCAATCTATACCACAAACTCTTATTTAGAGGTGATAAGCTGAGCACATTACTTTGGTTTTTTTTTAAGAATGTGTTACTCATATGTAATATTTTAAACTTCTATAGATTTTTTAAATGATAGAAATTTAATGTTTAGTAGATTAAAAATTTTGAAGCCCAGATATGTGGAAAAGCAATGACATATTACTGAACAATAATTGTGCATTATCAAGTGTTTTAATAAAAGTTTTTATAAGTTAAACTAATTATAGAAGAAGTCTCCCAACTTAATTTAAACAGGCAGAAGATAGATAAAATATCTAAAAACACCTAACACAAAGGTTCTTGATACAATGACCCTCGGAAAACAAAGAAATGTGCTCACCAAGAACAGAAAACCCTAGTTAATTTTTTGAAGTGTAGTTTTCAATCCTTATTCAGCATGGAACAATTTATTCTGCTTTGAGTCAGTGATGCTACAACCAAATATGCACACGTGCTAAGGCAACTAGAATTCCCAGTTGAGAGGAATATGGGTGATTTTATTTTTTTTAAAAAAAAATTTCTTACATAGTTTTGGAACTATAGAGATGACGCAGGTCCAAAGAGCTTGTCCTCGAAGCATTCTGCAGGACCTGAGGAAAAGCCTGGTGGGTGATGTATCTGTAACACTAGTGCCAGTACTAAGGAATTGAGATGGGCATATCCCTGAAGCTCAC
Organism: Alexandromys fortis; assembly: GCF_014885135.2. NCBI lineage: Eukaryota > Metazoa > Chordata > Mammalia > Rodentia > Cricetidae > Alexandromys > Alexandromys fortis. The sequence goes on along the minus strand of NW_026067939.1, from coordinate 10,640,990 downwards.
TGCCTAGCCTCTCAAGTATAATGAATAAAGCTTTGATTCATTGGGAGATTTCATCTCAATTTATAATGCTGGGGAGCTATCAAGGAAAGACACTAAACATAGGCTTTTTGACTTGATATGTACACATCCACACTAGCAAGTACATGCAGAACACATACACACTACACCACACACAATATGTTATACATAACACACACTCATGAAATTAAAATCAGTAATGAAGAAATGAATAGATTCAACTATTCAAGTTGAAATCTTAGCAGATCAACCAATGAAAAATATGTAAAGCACAGACATAAACATAGTATATAAGAGATCTGTTACCATGAAGCAAGGCAAACTCATTAGTTCTTCAGGATAAATTAGAGTTGAAAGTATGAATAAATGAACATTACTCTGACCTAACTGCACATAAAAACTAAATGGAAATAAATACTAATGTTAGCGAATTACCAAAACTAGAATATTTCTGGAAGTAAACATATCAAACAAATATTTATTATCACAATTTTGCCAAATATATCATACAATGTCAGTTATTTTTTATTGTTTTATTGTTTTTATTGCACTATATATTTTTCTCATGCTGCTTTCTTCCTCCTCAATTCCCTTCCACCCTCTCTTGTGACCCCCACACTCCCTATTTACTCAGGAGATGTTGTCTTTGTCACCTTCCTATGTAGATCCGTGTACATCTCTCTTAAGGTCCTCTTTGTTATCTAGTTTCTCTGGGGTTGTGGCCACAGTATCAATTGTATAAATATGTAATTTATTGCAGAAAAGTAAAAACTAATAACTTGGAGTTTATTTCATTCCTTCCACTGGCGTGCAACCACAGTTGGTTTAGAAGGCTCTCTCAAAGTTTATATAACTGAAAGAGCATGTAGGGTCAATGTATAGCTTGATATTAATTGCCTGTATGCCTACCCTTAGCATCGTAAGTTTGAATACCGCCTAGGGTCTCTGAAAGACCTTCACAAATAAGGGTTTTCAAAAAAAAAAAAAACTGGTGCTGAGTGTAAAGATGCATGCTGTGGCTCTTGAAAATCATGAACTAATAATTGTGGAAACAAATGAACGTTTAGTTTCTGCTAAAACAGACTTTCTGAGCTTCGGCTAATATAGCTGCCGCAGATTCTGTTAGTTCATTACAGTTATAAACTTCCATGGAGCCTGTTATTGATGTTGAGACCTTGCTGCTTGGGCTCTGAAAATCTATCTATATTCAAGAATGAGGAATGTTTCCTAAGCAGCAGTTAGAAAGTGAAATTTGGAGATAAAGGGGGAGAAGAAAGCTTTGCTAACTAACATGTTTAAGCTGCTTTGCGTTTTCATTTATCTATCTCTTGGGCACAAAAAGTGGGAAAAGTTTTAAGAGCTGTAGTGTTCAAAAGGAGGCAGGGTTTCCCCTGCTATGTTCCTATTTGCAGGAGTGAAATGAATACGTGTGTTGAGAGGGGAGAAAGGACAATTTGCTAATCTGGACTAAAATGAAAAAAAGATGAAGCTTCACCAATTGCAACCAGACAGCCTAGTGTTGCAGGGCAATGAGATGCCAACTCTTAGTTCTGTGTGTGTGTGTGTGTGTGTGTGTGTGTGTATAAATACATATATTTACATATATATTGTAAAATTTTCATTTAAATTTCAATGTGCACACCCAAGTGGCAAACACTATATGACCAAGAAAGTGATAGAGTCATACTGATAGGAAGAAACTAATACTATGTAATTAATCACTTTCTAAAAGGTGTTTAATATTGACTCGGAGTCCTAATGAACATGAGAGCATACATTAAATAACCCTCATACAAGGCTCCACCCTTCAATGTTTGCTGAAATAGTAATAATTAGTCAGTCCCTTTGAGAGGACCTAAAATGCTGTGCAATACCAAGTGACCAGTATTAAATAGACATGAACACTAAATGTACTCAGAAGGATGCTTAATTTTTTCTTAATTTATTTATTTCTTTATTAATTAATTAAAGATTTCTGTCTCTTCCCCACTGCCGCCTCCCCCTTCCCTTCCCCAGCCCAAAGAGCAATCAGGGTTCCCTGCCCTGTGGGAAGTCCAAGGACCACCCACCTCCATCCAGGTCTAGTAAGGTGAGCATCCAAACTGCCTAGGCTCCCACAAAACCAATAGGTACAGTAGAATCAAAAACCCGTTGTCATTGTTCTTGAGGTCTCGGTAGTCCTCCTTGTCCACTATGTTCAGCGAGACCAGTTTTAACCCAGGCTTTTTCAGGCCTAGCTGGCCTTGGTGAGTTCCCGATAGGACATCCCCATTGTCTCAGTGTGGGGTACAGTGTCAATCTATCATCTATCCATTCTTCTCTCTCTCCAGGTGTTTATAACAACAATGATTAAAGAAATAATAATTTATAAAAAGAGGAGTTGATTTTGGGAGGAAATGGAGAGGTGATACAGGAGGACCTGGAGGAAGATAAGAATATGCAGAATAATATTAACTATGACAGTTTATTTCTTTTCATGATATTAAAAAAGGGTTAATGGCAAAACAATAAATTAAAATTAAAAAGAAAGTCCAGAATGAATTATGTAGGAAATTGGCAATCACTTGTTCTTTCATTTTCAGGCTTTTAAAGTTTGAAATCTCTCTAACTGATGTCACTTAGCAGCAGGGATAATAACTGCGAAGTGGGCTAGTTTTCTTTACAAAACTAAAACTGTTGAAGGCAGGCAGATTTCTGTGAGTCTGAGGCCAACCTGGTCTACAGAGAGAGTTTCAGGACTGGCTCCATAGATACTAGGAAACCCTGTGTCGAAAAACAAACAACAACATAAAAAAAAAAAAAAACAAGAAATAAATAAAGCTGTGTCACAGCATTGAATGTAAGTCTGAGTAAAAGAGCAGTTTGCTTAGGGAAACTACTGCAATGCATTAGACATCTATGCTTGTATCTTTGCAAATTCCCAGTAGGAGAAATACTCACTGTGTTCTGTGATTGTAATTAGGGATTAAATGCAATACTGAGCCAAAAATTAGTAGTGTGCTCTTTGCTTTGCAATTCATAATACCTAAAGTATTTTAAGTTCAATATATTATCTAACAAGATATTATTACAGTTGATTACAAGAGTTTCACATTAAATAATCTATTACAGTTTAATCAGAAGTTATTTATTCATTGGGAGATGAAAATATTAACCCTTTATGATTCTGTAACATGAGAAAACTCTTTGGGAAACAGACCAGCTTGCAATACCAATAGAAAACAGGTATATCTCAATAAAGTTAAACAAGCTTAAAATAATACTTAACATATGACACATTGAACAGTAGACTGCATATCTTATATTTAAATTCTTGGTATAAATGTATATTGCCTCCCACTGGAATATAAATGTTTGCTTTAAAATTGTTCACTGTTGAATTTCACAAGAATTAAAAAAATATTTTTTTGAAATTGCTTTAATGAGACTATCCGTTTCTCTCTCTTGGCAGTGACATGTCTTTCTTCATATTCAGGACAGTTTCAAGACCTGACTGGGCTACAGCGTGAATTTAAAGCCAATCTTTGCAGCTTAGAGAGACTCATCTAGTAAAAATTTAAAGATGATCTATTCCGAATGCACTGGTGATAGAATGTGACTGTAAGAGTTGACTGAAAATATGCAAGGCCCTACATTCTATCTCAGGAAACTGGTGAAAGAGAAGCAGGAAGGGAGAGAGAGAGGAAGATGAAAGAGAGGAGGAGATGGAGAAGGAGAGGGAGAGAGCAAGAGAAAGCATGGAGACATTCTTCCTCAGATGTGATACCCTGAATGAATTTTGCAACATGAGGTCTCTGTTGCCCAGCTGCTTCTTGTACCCCATTTACAAATCACAGATTTATGCACTAAAGAAACTTCTACCCCTTAGGAAGATATCTCATTTGTTTCTGAATGGAAAACAGAATAAGACTATATTCATCTTCACACATTTTAATCTCAAGAAAATAACATGATTTTTAATGTCTCACAAATATGAATATTTCTACAACTACTAATAATTTGAAACTATTAATATTTTGATAGGACTAAAAAAGTAACAGCATGCTGATTGTATAGGCAAAACACTCAGGGGAACAACTTTCTTTAAAAAAAAAAACAGTGAATTTAAAGGTACTCATTTCAAGATATACATAAAATCAAATGTTTCTTGATTTTTAAACATGTTGTTTCAAAATTTGTAACTGCATTGGACCTCTCAAACATGATGCTGTTTATATATTTTATTAGCAATATAAATGAAGAGCATTGACCATTATTCCAGAAATAACTTTGTCTAAATGTATATTTATTGTTATCTTATACATGCTATCTCAAAAATAGATTATAATAAAAATTACTTGTTTAAAATAATTAATTTATATACTTTTTAGTAGAAGGAATAGTGAAAATAATATGTGTGTGTTGCCTAAACAAAACCAAAATAAAATCCTACATGAACTGAAAGCATTTAACTTAAAGATTAGACTAAGACATTTTGCATTTTCTTTTTTTTTCTTTTTTTTTCTTTCTTTATTGAGAATAAGAAAAAAAAAGTTTCCGCCTCCTCCCAGCCTCCCCTTTCCC
>NW_026067939.1:10630639-10635797 GCF_014885135.2 Alexandromys fortis | reverse complement strand
TAAAATGCTAATTAACCCAATTAAAAAATGGGGCACTGAACTGAACAGAGAATTCTCAAAAGAAGAAGTTCAAATGGCCAAAAGACACCTAAGGTCATGCTCAACCTCATTAGCAATCAGGGAAATGCAAATCAAAACAACTTTGAGATATCATCTTACACCTGTCAGAATGGCTAAAATCAAAAGCACCGGTGATAGCCTTTGTTGGAGAGGCTGTGGAGGAAGGGGTACCCTCATCCATTTGCATTTTCTTATGATAATTTTAGAGACACCATTGGAAACTGTAGTCATTATCATATAAACAGCATCACCAAAACTGAGGATTGTTTCTGGATTTTATCTTGAAATCACCAAATAAAAAGGTATTAGCCATAAAGGAAAAACATCAAAAAAAGAAGTAAATTATTTAAACAATTATATAAAATCTTGAGATTTCTGAAATACTTCTCTAAAGAAAATTATAAAGGTCAATTTGTCATTGAACAGTGTACTGAACAGCAGATAAATCTTCATGGTCATACAAAGGACAATCTTTTATAATTTGATAGTATAAATTATTACTCTTATTTATTAACTCAAGCATTTAGTATATAATTTTTGTCATTCCAGACAAGAAAAACATCAATATTCTGACTTGAAGAAGAGTTCTAATGATTCCTATTTAAGAATCAAGTTTGCTATAGGATACTGGTGACTACCCTGATGTAACTGAGGCTCAAACACGGTCAAATCTTCTTGTCTTCATAATAATTTACAAGTGCATTTTCTTATTTTTTAATGTAATTGTTTGCTCTTTCATCTTGAACATAAGAGGTACATTATAACTCTTACATTTAACCAGAAATGTTTTCTCTGAAGGTCACAGTTAAATTTATCTTTGAGTCCTCTATTGTTTCTGTCTCCCACTGCTCATTTTCTGAGTTTTTACAGTTCCTTATGCATTGATGACCCACTGAGTTGGTGGTTCCCATGAGATAGAATTGAGGGGTTTTCATTTCATGGATATTGGGTTTTGCCTCTGCTTAGTACCCAAATAGCTCCCTCTTGAACTATTTAAAATTAATGTTCCTGTTTGGATTTTCATGGGTTTTAGCAAGAAATGGTCTCAAGGCCCACGTCACTATGGGCTCAAGTGTGTGTTTACTAATTCTTTTTAGAAAAATAATCTCTTTACAGAAACCTCTGCTGATAAATGCTGCTTTCTGTGTTGTACATGAAGGTTGCTTCCCTCAGAGGAGGGAATCATTCTCCCACATAGGCCATTTCTTCAGAAGTCTTTGACCTTGTTTGGGTGTCCAGAGAGAAAAGACTAGGTAGAACAGCTTTCTTTCTGTCCTTTACTCTTAGATGACAAACCAATGTGTTTGGTCACTCATGTGATTCTTAGATCCCTAAACTATACACAACAGACAATAAGTGTAAATATACCTTTTCCCTTGATACATTCCACTGGTTGGGGCTCCACTTTCATGGCTTGGAACTTTTCTCCTGAAACTAGCTCTCGTAGACCAGGCTGTCCTTGAACTCAAAGAGATCCACCTGCCTCTGCCTCCTAATTACTGGTCTTAAAGGCATGTGCTACCACCTCCCAAGCTATGTCTCAGTTTTATTAGAAGGAGTATCTACAGTTTTCTTTTTTTGTTGTATCTTTAGGTGGTTTTTCTATCATGGTAATACCAGCATCATAAAGTGAACTTGGGTAGCTTTTGGCCCCTTTCTCTTTTATTCAACAATTTGAGAAATCTTAGTGTTGACGCTGTCTTAAACTTCTGGATATCCATCGCCTTACTAACTTAGTAAATGGGATAATATTTATTTATTATTGCTTCATTATTATTCCTTGTTATATATCTTATATAAACATGATTTAATTGTGGTTGTTATATGGTCATTTATTCAATTATCTTTTTTAGATTTTCTGTATTTGGAAATATGAGATTTTGTACAATATCTACTAATTTTGTGAATTCATGGGTATCTGGTGTAATGTCAACTTTAAATCTCTAATTTTATGAATTAGTGCTTCTCTTTCATTTGTTTAGTTTGACTAGGCATTTGTTTGATGGCAAAAATGCATTGTTCGTTTGATAAATGAATTACTTGCTTGATAATTCTCCGATTTTTCAATGTAAGCAGTAACTGCTATATATTTTTTTAGAATTAAAATCTTTATCATATACCAAAGTTTATGAAAAGTTGTATTTTCACTTGAATCAAGAAAACTGTTAAGTTTCTCCCAAGATTTGTTCAGTGCCCAGCATTGCTTTAGACATGCACTATTTAATCTCCAAGAATTTCTGTAGATCCTATGTTTTATCTTTCTATTGATTTCCAGTTTCATTCAGTCAATATCTACTAAAATTTAAAAAGAAAAAATCTTTTGATTCTCTTGAGTGTATTAAAAGTTTTCTGGCATTAAATATTATACACTCAAAAAGGTTCCACAGAGTACTGAGAATAATGTATATTTGGTAGGTATTAGGTAGATTGTATGTATGTATCTATTAAAACTAAATCTATGACTCACTATAATTTTGAAGTCAATACATTGCATTTTGGTCTCAATGGTCTCTATTTGTGAAAATTGTTTTTATAAACCACCCACTGTTACTGTATTAGGAGCTGTGTATTCTTAGATGTTCATAGTTGGGGTATTGTGTTGTTTATTTGTTTTCAATAAAATATAGAACACATACTTTTACACTTGTTATAATTTGACTGATATTTCTCCTTTTATTAGTATATAGATCTTCTGATGAATTTTAAAAGGAAGATTGATTTATTAGAAATAAACATATAACCTTAATTCTTGTAGGCTTTTTATTTACTTCATAGATTGGCATTCATCTTTTCCCTTAGAGTCAATATAATTTTTTGCTAATGAAGTGTTTTTCTATAGACTATAAAACATTGAATTGTGTTTTTTTTTCAATTCAGTCAACTAATTGGTGTTTATTCATTAGACTGGAGAATGATGAGTATTTCCATTTAGGATTAGTACTGGAATGTTTGTAAATACCTATGGTATTACGGCTCATTTTTCTGGCTTAGTGGATTTCTTAGTTCAGTGTTACTATTAAAGTTTCAATCATTTGCTTTGATGGAAGTGTTGACGGATACCATCCTGTCACCTTTTTGTTTATCCTTTCATCTGATAAATTTGTTCTTCCCCGAGTCTGTGTGGTTATGGTTTTATTTTTCTTCATGTTAAGAGTTTCTTCATTTATCTTTTGTACTGCTGGGTTTTGGAAAGGTGTAATGATTAATTTCTTTACTCTGTACCTGCTATGAAATACCCCTATTTCTCTCCTATTTTGAAAGATCAATATGCTGAATTTAGCAATCTTAGTTGAAAATTATTAATTTTAGCCATTATAAGAAAGGAAATACTTTTCTATTATATGTTTTAATAGAGTGTCTCTATTTATAATTTGGATAGATTAACATTCACATGTTATTGAGAGTTTGTTCACTGGCAATTCCAACTAAGGATTCTCAGTGTCTCATAAACTTGTCTATCTATTTATTTTTCTTGATTTTTGGAATTTCCTGAAATAATTGAATTGATGTATTTCTATGTGTTTAACTTTTATCTCAGGTCTTTCTTCTTTCTCAATTTTTGATGTTTCTTCTTTCTCAATTATCAGGTATTTGGGTGTTGCTCTTGATACTGTTGTTTCTTTTTGGATTTTGAATATAGCATTGACTTAAATTTACCGGCCATATTAGACACTTATTCTCCTGTCTTACCTAGTCCATGGTAAGTCTATAGCTTTACACTGAATTTAGTTTTTTTAAACCTTATAGTGCTGGAGGTTTGGGGAGTATATAACAAGTAACAACTAATATTCAACAGGTCAACCTACCAGATGAATAATTCTCTGATGGGGACCATATTTTAAAAAGACAGTGAGTTCACAGAGTGTAAATGAATAGTTGTTTCTGTCTATAGCTTTTCTTATGTTCCAATATGGGTATTTTTCCCACTTCTTGTGTGTTTATTTCATGAAAATATTCTATCTACTGGGCACACATATATCTGTGGATGGTTAGGAGGATGATTTGTCCATAAATGTATAATTTGTGAAGAAATGTAACAGAGTAGAAAGGAGTGTATAGAAGAGAATTGTGTGGAGAAAAGACACATATCTGTATGTAAAGAGATGTAACTGTGTAGAGAGATTGCTAAGAAAGAAAGATTATTTAAGTTGAAGTAAAAGAGATGGTTTACATCAAGAAAGTGTGTGCTTGTTCCTTTTTTCTTAAGTTACTATTAGAAAATGTCTGTTTCCTTATTTACCCCTTAGATAGAAAACTCCAGCCCTATGATTGAGAAGAATTTTTTTTCTAAAGCCTAACTACTCTGTAGGCCTTCATTTTGCTATGCTGGGTATAGTCCTGGGAGCTGGCCTCCCAGGCTGTGGGATCATATTCTTATTTTATCCCCTTTCTTGCTATAGTTCTCAGTCATGATGCTGAGTTTATGCCATATGTTGCTGTATTGAATATCATTATCGTAGTAATGTCACTATATCTTTAGATAATTCATTTTTGTTCCTTCTCAAATTCATGGATTATTGGCAAAAGTGCAGTTTTTAATTATTCGTCTAGCAGTCCCACTGCCAGTGTCTTTGGAGCAAATAATTGAGAAGTTACCCCATTAGGTTTCCATGGCATGGCATGCACATTTGTTTATTTTGAAATACCTTCAATATTTTCACTGAGATTTTCTTAGTGAGTAGCCTCCTGATCAGCTTGATCAAAAACACTACACAATGAGGCGAGAACAAAATTCTACACTAAACTTATTAAGATACAGAAATACACTTAAATTTGATTAGAACCCAATATCATACCACCAATGATCATAGAACAAAAATGTCAAAAATTGTAAAATTGTAATATATAAATGATGTGGGAATGATTTCTTACTAATAAAGAAACTGCCTTGGCCCATTTTATTGGATAGAAAATTAGGTAGGCGGAGTATACAGAAGAGAATTCTGGGAGAAAGAAGGTTAGAGGAAGAGTCGCCATGAATCTCCCGCTCCAGACAGACGCAGGTTAAGATCCTCCCTGGTAAGCCAGCTCGTGGGCTACACAGAATATTAGAAATGGGTTAGAACAATATGTAAGAGCTAACCAATAAGAAACTGGA
>NW_026067939.1:10608545-10628079 GCF_014885135.2 Alexandromys fortis | reverse complement strand
CTCCAGACAGACGCAGGTTAAGATCCTCCCTGGTAAGCCAGCTCGTGGGCTACACAGAATATTAGAAATGGGTTAGAACAATATGTAAGAGCTAACCAATAAGAAACTGGAACTAGCCGGGCCAGGCAGTGTTTGAAAGAATACAGTTTCCGTGTAATTATTTCTGGGCATAAGCTAGCCATGCGGGCGGCCGGGTGCCGGGGACGCAGCCCCGCCGCTCCTATTTCAACATATAAATAGTAGTTGGATCAGTTAAAGGGGGTCAAAAAGGAAAGGGGAAACAGATTAAAAAAGATTAAATATTATTTGGGATTCCCCTCTGCATGCAATAAATAGGTTTTATTATAATTAGTTGATAAAGTAGCTGCTTTGGCTTTTGACAGGGCAGAATATAAGTTGACTGGAAAACAAAGCTGAATGTAGGGAGCAAGAAGGTGGAGTCATGGAGATGCAATTTAGCTGCCAAAGGAGTATACCTGGGCCATTAGTCAAATAGTGTTTCAATTAATATAGTTTTGTGTGGTTATTCATTCTGGGTGGCCAGGAAATTAAAAATCAGTACCATTCACATAACTAAAAATAAGAATTGAAAAGGCTATTGGAATATAATGGTAGGGAAATCATAGCAATATATAAAATATAGATATATAAAAATAAATGAGACAGCTAGGATGATAGATCAACCAGTAAAGTCCTAGCTATGCAAAAAATATGCCTCACTTTGAGCTTTAAAATCTATGTAAAAGAAGTGCAAACCTTGTGGTGAGATATAATTCCAGTAATGGAGAGGTAGAAATAGGTGGATATCTAGAACTGTAAGTAAGGAATAGTAGCTATAGAGTTCTCAGTCTCTGCATCAGTAAACCTGGTGGGATATCAGGATCCAAAGTGTTAATCAAACACCTGCAGATTTGAAGTTGAGCTCTAGCAGATGTTAAAGGGAATGAGAGGTGATAAGGTCTGCATTAAATCATACGGGAAAGGACTTGCTCCTCTTGTACACTTGATTGTTTGAGTAAACCTCATGCCATTTTTTTTTCTTTCAATTGACTCTTTCTCCTGCTCTTCACCAGTGTTTCTGAAACCTGTCTTTAGATTGGCTTTAGTGTCTCTAAATGAATTCTTTCTTCTCAGTCCTCATTTAACTCAGTTTGGAAGAGTAAGTGTCTGTTCAAAATGTCATCTTGCCACAACTTTCAGAGACATGAACTGTGAGGTACTGGTTCAATGGTTGACCTTTACATTCAGAGTATCATTGTCTCCTAAAATGTCCCAACTGGAATACGGCTTGCTTGCAAAGTGTGGGTATTTACTATTTGGATAAGATAATCATTGCTCACCAACGCCATCTGGTTTACCTTTTTCATGAGGCTTCTGCCTGTCCTTCTTGGATGTGATTCTCAGTTGAACCTTGTGCTGCTCAAATGATTGTGTGCTTTGTTCTTTAGTTTCTTAGGCATTTTACAGCTGCTCTCTAACTCCCTATGAAATCTTAGATGTCATTTTTTTCTTTGTTGGAATAGTCTTTCTTTTGCTATCCTGTCAAATCTTTTTTTTTTCCATCACAAAGAAAATGTTTCCCATCCACAATGCATCTAAAAGTTTTTTTTTTTTTAAAGTTTGTATTCCTTTAATAGATGTAACAGGGCTAGTATGAGAACCATACTAACGTTATTTTAGTGAATCTTCGTAGACACTGATTTAACTTTTAGATTTAAGTATTTTCTATTTCACTACTTTCAAGTCCATATGTCAAATTTCCTCCTGCATCTCAAACATGCCTATGTTATACTAATTTGGTGACTACATTAAAATGAAGACCTATATATCTTTTATTTCTACTTGATTTATGAACCTTAACTAAAATACACTTTTTTTTCTCCCCTGCTTTCCTTTTTGCCGTTGCTGTTTTTGTTTTGTTTTGTTTGTTATGGTTTTCATTTGTTTGTCTGTTTTTGAAGACAAGGTTTCTCTGTGTAATCTTGGTTGTTCTGGAATTTACTCTGTAGTCCAGGCTGTCCTCTAACACAGAGATTAACCTGCCTCTGTCTCCCAGGCACTGGGATTAAGGGTGAGCACCACATCTGCCCAGAAGAAAATATATTTTCAAATGAAGAAAACAGCTTTGTACCTCACTGAAAATTTTTTTCACTATATTTGTGTTTTCTATAGCTTTATATTGGATTTTACATACATGCAGTTCTATTCATAATTTTCTTTTATGTTAATTCTTAATTTGCCTATCCAATGTGGAATAATATGTCTTACTATTTCTTCTGTAACCTCCCTCTACATTTTTTAAAATAAGAAATTGATTAAAAAATAAGAATTAAATAAAGGTAACATCTTTGTGCCTTTTGCTAACTGACAATATAAATTAGAAGTAAATTATAGTTTGAAATTTAGCATTGTTTTCAATAATTGAAACATCATTTTCTGAGTTGTAACTTGTTTCTGCTTATAAAGAATATTACTCAACTACTCAATGTCACATGCCATGCCCTTGAGGCATGAACAAAGGGAGAGAAATAATGCAGTATGAACAGAGAGATTATGAAATCATAAAAGCATGTTTGGCTACATATTTGATTATTACTGATGCTTAGCCATGTATTTATCACTTTCAGTCATTTCTCTTAAATTAAAATAATTCCCCAAAGCAGCACAAGCACAATGATATTTGCATGCACGTCATTATTTAAATATGCTGTTGGACACCATCTCTGCGTTAACTTAACTTCCATAGAAAACTTGTAAAATAAGTATTATCATTATCTTACTTGGCAGAGATGACAACATTTCTTCATAGGTGTTGTAGTTAATTAAACTCTGTGTTTGTACTTTTTATCTAGATGTCAACACATCAGTTGAGATATAGGGAGAAAAAAAACACAAGGAACAAGAAATGAAAAATATATACACTTGCATTATAGAGGTCAGTGACTAGCATAACAATTTGGTTTAGTATAAAATGACTTTTAAAACATAGCTTCTAGGTTTCGTATGTTTTCTTTATAGCCTTGTCTTGATTGAGGCTCAGTTGGATAGTGTATGCTAATCCAAACAATTTGAACTGAAACAGATTCGTTAGAACATACCAAATAGATTACAGAATTGTTATATTACTGCAGAAAAATGTCAAAATTGATATTCCAGAATTTTCTCTCAAATCTGCAATGAGTAACAAGGGTGGAAAAGGACTTGATTGCCCTGAAAATATTAGGATGGGCTAGTGAAATCAAGAGACTTCTGTTATTAAAGACGGAAATGGTGCAAGCGCCTCAGTTCTGAGCTGCAGGGTTAACTACTTCCTGTTCACGGACAGCACTATTCTTCAGTCATGAAACTGTCCCTGTGCCCCAGTCTCACACCATGACCGAGTTCCTCACAGCTGATTTCTGCGAAGTAGTCTAAGCACCACCCCACCTCTCTCACAAGTCATGCCAACAAAACGCATGTCCTGTTTCCTGTTCATTTCTAATTGAATTATGGTTTTCACATGATTACATATGATAAGATACCTAAATCTTACCAATATCTTGAAGTAAAATGAACTGGGAAATTTTTTATTTTAGATTTATATCCTTTCTAGGGAAGAGCAGTCACATCAAGAGAAAATCTGAACGGCTCTTATAGGAGTAACACCCACAACTACACTAGACTTTATGACTCCTCTTTTCCTTTTTTATCATTTTTAATTGAAACAGCATTACATAATTGAGCCATCTTAGTACATAGCTTTAGAGGTTATACTACTCCAACAATGAAAAAACTTAATTGTCTGTTCTAAAAATCAATGTGAAAACTAATAATTCATTTTGTATGAATACAATAGAAAAATGCATCACTTCGGTGTTCACTTCCTTTTTTAAATCACTCTATATGACAAGGCCCATCAGCTAAAGCTTTATACGAAATTCTTACACATCTGTGTGAATACATTAATGGTGGGGAATGTTAATCACATTTTATAAAATTAAACAACTTTGTATAACAAATTGTAAAAAATGAGAAAACTTCATATTATATAAATTGCCTCATGAATTCAACTTTTCAAGAAATGACATATAATATACAAAATGTTATAGTTACCACTACAGTTAAATAACTGTAAGAGTCATATTCTTTTATTGACTTCTCATAGGCATGTAGATTAATACGCAGGAGAACAGTGTTTGAAATGAATTGCTATAACAGCTGTTTTTGAAAAATACCAACAAACAAAACCCATAAAATTTTATAGTTCGAACAAAAATTCTAGACTCTGGTGTTATATAAAATGTAAAATTACACCCTCAATCACACTTATAAAATCGAACCATGACTAGAATTCTTTCTAAAATGGAAGGGCCTTACATGAGTGTATTACATGTGTGTGATTACAATAACACTCCCAGAATAACCAGCCTATACAGAAGGAAGGCTACTTTGACTCACAGTTTTGTGGCTTACAGAGCATGATTTATTTGTCACAGAATTTGAGCCTGTCACCCAAGGCCACAATGTGTGGCACGGCACATTCCTGAAAAGATAGATGCTGTGGAAGACTTCCTTCCTCTTCACAAAATCAGCAGGTGAGAGCGGGCTGAGGGCCTCACAGCCACCTTCAGTTCATCTATCTAAGTCCTATGGAGGCCCCACTGTCTCTCAGTAACAACACTCCATGAGCTATTGTTCTATGCTGTAAGAAAATACCATGGCCAAGACAGCTTAGAGAGGAAAGTTTATTTGGACTTATAGTTCCAGAGACTTAAAAAAAATCTATGACAGCAAAACAAAGGCCTGGCAGGAGAAACAAGAGGCTGCTGGCTCATACAATGAATGTGAATCATGAAGCAGAGAACGAACTGAAAATAGCATAAATCTTTAACCCTCCACATCCAATCTCAGAGGCATGCTTACTTCCAAAACACCAAACCCCCTAAAAACCTACCAAAACAGTGTCACCAGCTTGGGACAAAAGCACTCAAATTCTTAGAGTATCGCCTCAATTCCTCCACAGTTGCCCTGGGGACCAAGTTGTTAAGTATGAATTTTAGGAACAATAATGCCACAAAAAGTTTATCTGCCAGGCCTTGGTGGCGCACCCCTTTAATCCCAACACTCAGGAGGCAGAGGCAAGAAGATCTTTGTGAGTTTGAGGCCAACCTGGTCTACAAGAACTAGTTCCAGGAGAGGCTCCAAAGCTACAGAGAAACCCTGTCTTGAAACCCCCCCTCCCCCAAAAGTTCATCTGTTAAATGAATAATTGCTTATTTTATGAAGCATCTTTTTTTCTTTTTATAAAGTGTATGAAAAATATTAAATAAATGTATTATGAATAGGAAGTCATTAGTATGAATCTTGAAAGAAAGTATTCACTTAACAAATGTATTTACTTACCTTTTTTATGTGTTTGTCCCTAATTTTTTGAAACAATACATAGATTATATATACAGTTCTTTCTCTAGTGTGTATATCCCTGGTGGAGAATTCTGATAGTTCTAATAATTACTAGTAATTTTAAGATACCATCAGTTTTTATAAAAGAGAAAAATGTTTAAAGATACAAAGTGTGAGGGAGGCAATCTGACTGTGTTTTATGAAAAGTGAGCAAAGAAAGAGCATCAAGAGTGGGTTTTCTGAATGGCACGTAGAGTGTCTAACATTCCCACAGCAGCTGGATAGAAAATTGTGAAGCAGTCACTCTGCAAAATAATTTGCAGTGGGGCAGGCGATTGAGGAAACTCTTTGAAAAGTAATGAGAAATCATTATGGGGAAAATGGAGGAAAAGAAAAACGAGCCAAAATCTGTTACAGCTGACACTCTTTGGATTCTGTATTCTTGTAGTTTCAAAATCAATACCAATTGACGACCCTTTTCTGTTGTTGATCTGCCACCCTTATGTGTTAAAACAGTTCCAACATTTAAAATTCTGGTATGCACAGAAGCACAACACAATGTGCCATTGTTTGCATTTTAGGAAAATTCAATGATGTAAGAGAGATCTTTATTATAAAACTAAAATAGAAATGGTCTCTGACATTGTGAAAAAGAATAAAATCCTAAAATATTACTAATATGAGAGTAAGCATGTGGTGCTTTATAAAGAGGCACTGTCTTTTCAGAAACTCTTTAAAGGGAGAGAGAGAGAGAAGAATTAAAAATGTAAACAGATTATACAGATGAGAATTTGCAAGGCAGAAAAATTAAATAAGCTTACCAGAAAACAGAGAGCATTCATTATCTCCCTAGACAACTTAGAACCAATTTAATGTGTCTGAAGTTTTTTATTTCTTTTTCATTTAAATTTCCTATTACAATATACTGCGTTTGCATGATTCAAAAAAACAATTAAACATGTAAATTGAGGAAAACTTTCAGATCTTTCTATATCTAATATTTCTGTAACAGATGATTTCTTTTTCTGCTCTCCAATATAATCTTGTTAGTTTCCACTAATAAGCATATTTGTACTCCCTCAAAGGGTTTAAAAAGTATTTCAGCCACTTCGTTGTTTTCAGTTGATTATGGGAATCAGATAAAACATTCTTTGCTCTTCCACTGTTTTTTTTTTTTTTTTTTTTTTTTTTTTTTTTTTTTNTTTTTTTTTTTTTTTTTTGCTGATGTATCCTTGTTTTGCTCCTGTTTGAATTCATCTTGTTTCACATAGTTCTTTGTCCTCTTGTTAGATCATGGGATAACTTCCAGCTCTGCTCAGTGCTTCTTCATTGTTCCATTTTGGAGGAAGGATCCCAGTTAGTGCTGGTGAATTTTGGAGAAATTTCAAAGAGGTGCTGAGTAGACATAATATTCTATAGTGTGTGGGTAAAATATTCTATAAGTATCTGTTAGGTCTATTTGTTTTATAATGTCTGCTAGCTCTAGTATTTCTCTGTTTAGATTTTGTGTGGTTGTTCTGGCCATTAGTGAGTGTGGGCTATTGACGTCTCCCATTATCAGTGTGTGAGGGTCAATATGATTAAAGTCGTAGTACACTTTCTTTACAAAGGTTAGTGTGTCTGTTTTTTATAGCATAGATGTTAGAATTGAAATGCTATATTGATGGATTTTTCCTTTGATTAATATGTGAAGTGGCCTTCCCCATGCTTTTTATTAGATTTAGTGGAAATATGTTTTGTTAGATATTGAATAGCTACACCAGTTTTCTTCTTAAATCCATTTGTCTGGAATATCTTTTTCCAACTCTTTACACTGAGATAATCCTATCCATGATGTTGAGGTATGTTTCTTGGATGCAGCAGCAGGATAGATACTATTTTCACATCAGTTATGTTAGTCTGTGATTTTTGTTGAAGAATTGAGACTAATGATATTGAGACGTACCAATGACCAATAAATACTTATTCCTGTTATTTTGTTGCTGTTGTTGTTGTTGGTGGTGGTGGTGGTGTGTGTGTGGGAGAGAGTGTGTTTCCCTTCCATTTGTTGGAATAAGAATATTTACTTCCAGTGCTTACATAGGTAAAGTTAACCTCCTTAGTTAGGAGTTTTCCTTCTAGCACTAACTATAGAGTTGGGTTTGGAAATAGACTTTATCATGAAATATCTGATTTTCTACATCTATGGTGATGAAAATTTTTACTTGGTTTTTAATCTGTGTTGGTTTCTTGCAGTCCACATCACACCTGTCCAGGCACTTATGACTTTTACAGTTTCCATTGAGAAGTATGTTATAATTCTAACAGTCTGTATTTATTTGTTGCTTTATATTTTTCCCTTGCAGCTTTTAATATTCTTTCTTAGTTCTGTATATTTAGGGTTTTAATTAGTTTTGTCAAAGGGAATTTCTCTTTGGTTACTATCTATTTGATATTATGTATTATTCTTATATCTCTATTGGCATCTCCTATCTTAGGTTGGGAAAATTTTCTTCGACAATTTTGTTGAAATTATTTTCTAGACCTTTGAGTTGGGATTATTCTCCTTAATATATAGCTATTATTCTTAAATTTGGTCTTTTCATGATAATCAAATTTACTGGATCTTTTGTGTCAGGATTCTTTTATATTTAGCATTTTAATTGACTAATATATAAATTTCTTTTATAATGTCTTCAATACCTCTGATTCTCTGTCCCATCTCTTGTACTCTGTTAGTGAAGCTTGCCCCTAGAGTTTCTGTTGAAATTTCTAAATTTTTCCTTTCAAGAATTCCCTCAGGTTTTACTTTATTGCTTCTTAGTGTTTTATTTTTTTTGAATAGATGCCATGACATGGAGACTCAGAAAAAGGAAATAATTTAAATGGCACTGACTTACATTTCAGAAGTTTTGTCTGTTATTAACATGGTAGGAATCATGACAACAAGCACAGCAGCGTGCAAGCATCAAGACATGGTGCTTGAGAGGAGCTGCAAAGTCTACAAATGGATCGTGAAACAGCAGGGATAGAGAGTGTTCCTGGGACTGACTTGTGCTTCAGAAACCTAAAGCGTACCCTCCCGTGACATACCTCTTCCAACAAGGCCACAACACAAATTATGCTACTTATTATGAATGTGTGGTGACCACTTTCATTTATACAACCACATTTTCCTCTCTAGTATTCCCTCAGGTTGTTTTTTTAATTTATTGATTCTGGTTCTATTTTCTGGTCTTGAACAGTTTTGTTTTCTTCAGCTGTGTGCTTGTCTTTTCCTGAATTTCTTTTAGGAATTAAATAATTTCCTCTGATTGTTGTCTCTTTTGGGTTTCTTTAAGGTATTTATTCCTTTCCTTCAATTGTTTTTATTTTCCTGGATTTCTTTAAAGAAATTACTCTTTAAGGACCTCGTTTACTCTTTAAGTACCTCTATCATCTCCATATAGTTGGTTTTAAGATCTTTTTCCTTTTCTTCAACTATATTAGAATATTCAGGGCCTTCTGTCTTAGGGCAACTGCTCCAATGGAGATATATTACCCTTGATACTGTTTATTGTATTTTTGTGCTGGCATCTTGGCATCTGGGTTTGGAATTATTGTTGATTTATTAAATTTTTTTAATTTGTTTTGTGGGTTATTTCTTCCTTGGTTTCTGTTTTCCTCCCTGGATTTTCATAGATTATGATGCCTCTGTCTTGTGTGTTTCACTACCTGATTTGTTCACACGTAATGTCTGCTGCTGTTGGAGGATGGGTAACTGGAAGGTGTTGGGCGGAGGAAGGTTGGAGGAAAAAGTCATTGGGATCTGTTCGAGATGGGGTCAGGGAGGAAAAGAATATGGTAGTAGGTTTCTACCTACAGAACTTGGGATGAGAATAGAGGACTCTATCTCAGGAAGTAGAAGTGTTGGTCTGCTTTCAGCCTACTTGTCAGGGGTCTGAAGGATCCACGGGAGGTGTGCGAGGAGTAAGGAAAGCCTGAAGCTGATATTCTGTTGACACACTAGAGACAAGACTGGGAAGTTGGGTCTGGAGGACTAGAGAAAGCACCTTACTACATTTATCTTCATACACAGAGATAAGTATAGCTATCACTTCTGCTTATGTTTACAACAAATGGGAACCATAATAAAAACTCACAACATGATGCAATGAAAAGTTTAACAGACTACACAGAGACAACCATATAGGAGACGTCTAGATCACAGATCTTACAACTGTGGCTCAAGTAACATGAAGAGAAAAAGGGGAGGAGGAGTGCAAGAACAAGAGGACCAAGAATTTGGCTGTAAAATAGCTGTATAAACAAGACAAGAATAATGGCAATATCAATAAACATGGTAAAGTGGAAGAAAGGAAACTACATGGAGTTCTAGCACTAAACAAAATCTATAGTTAACTAATGTTGCAGAGATGAGCTCCCATATTGGTATTCCATTATAAAATAGTCATCTCTGAAACCATACACACTTAAACAATAAATTGGATTTAGCAGAGAGTATTTATAATTTGCACATACATGTATATATGTGTATGCAACATAATAACCAAAAAATATGTCTATCAGTTTGAGATTGAGGAGGTGTGAGAGAATACCAAAGTTTGGGAAGGAAGTGAAGGGGAAACTGATGTAATTCTATTTAATTCATATTTAATAAAAATCGCAGTGAAATCATAGAGTTCATATTGTCTCTAGAAAAGTAGAGTTGAATATGTTTATTCAGGTGCATAGCTCTCATGGTCCTCATTTTCTTCTTCTTTTCACTTATTTATTTGTGTATTTTGTTTATGCAACATTAAAAAGATACAGTTGGGGGGTAGAAAAAAATAAAAAGATACAGTTGTGTATCAAATATTGCTCAAGAAACTATATCTGAAATTATGGTCCTTATGAGTTAACACTATAGGATAATAGATGCCTATACATAGCATCAAGTAAAGGTTTAGAGAATTGGAAATGTGGTGTGGTAGAGAGTTGCTAGTCATTTTGCATAAATACAAAGCTTGATGTATTTTGAGTGGCAAATATTTTTCAATCACACCTAATTTAAATCAATAAAAATAAGCATAAAAAGTAGACATTAATTTGGTCTTATGTAAATTAATTATTGATCAAAATATTTGAATATTTCTCTTTGCGTTAAAATGTTTATATTTCTGTTATATAGACTTTGTTTTTTTTTTTAAAACAGGGTTTCATGTTTCCAAAGCAACCTTAAAACACAAAGTTGCTAACAACTCACTAAAGATGACATTTAGCTCCTTATCTGTCTGACTCCTGAGAGCTGGTATCACAGTGCACCTACACTCCAGGCTTGATTATGTGGTGCTAGATTCTAATCCAGAGTTCTCATACACTTGGCAATGACTATCATATTTTTCTCTAAGAAGAGAAATAATTTATAGTAGAAATGGCCTTTTATATGGACATAATTTTAAAGAAACAATAGGCATGGACTATTATTAATTTGTCCTGTTTCTTCTTTCTTTCTCTCTCTTTTTCCTTCCTTCCTTCCTTCTTTCCTTCCTTCCTTCCTTCCTTCCTTCCTTCCTTCCTTCCTTCCTTCCTTCCTTCTTTCCTTCCTTTCTCTCTCTCTCCCTCTTTCTTTCTTTCTTTCTTTCTTTCTTTCTTTCTTTCTTTCTTTCTTTCTTTCTGCTTTATTTTGTTCACCAATTATGTTCCTGTCTTTCTTTGATAGTCCCTCTTCTCTGGCTTTCTATTTTCCAATTTCCTCCTCCCTTTTCTTCTCCTTCTTTGTCATCTAGTATCTCTTCTCCATTCCAAATCCGTTCCCTTTATTAGTGAGTTTCATTATAATTTTAGGACAAAGATTGACGACAGCTTCTCAGAAACATTCCCAAATACCTTAAATTCTGAGCTTTCATTCCATCACCTGTGGACAAAGGCAGTAATAAATCATTCTGCAAACACTAGACTGAATAAAAGACAAATACAAACTCAGCTAGGATCAGTGCACTGGAGTTCTCTATGTGTCTTATAATTAGCAATTGAATATAATTCCTTTGCCATCTAAAATTAAACTTGCTTATCTAAAGGAAATAAAACAATGAAATATAGCTTATCATCTAATATTTACACCAATTTTTTGTTAAATATAAAAAGTATGTGACAGTTAGGTTACACAGTTGACCACTTGAACTCTAAAATGGCAGTTTCACAGCACTGAAGTAAAACCAGTCTGACTGTCAAGCTGCATTCTTCACTGGGAATCTGTCCTACCTGATTAATAGAAATAACTCATTTTTCTCTTTCATCATTTGTCTTCTGTACACCGATTATTTCTCCATTAAAAATTATGTATTGTTTTTATTTAAATTTATGGGTGACTTGTTATTTATATTTTTCATTGTAAAACAGTCTTTTCATTATACCACAAAATTTCAACATTTACTGGGTACAATTGGTATCAAACTCATGCAGTAATAATTGATACTATTATTGTAAGCTCTGATTTTCCCAAAAGCACTATATTTACTTAGTATCCATATTTTCCAAATATCTATTAAATACTTTTAGAAAGATCTATTCAGATAACATTAGCAAGATTTATAACTAGTTGATATATTACTGTTTTGAAGATAATAGCTAACATAAATACACATGACAATAATCCTGATACTGTCTGTCAGGAAACAAATAATTTCAATTTCACAACCACAGACATATACAGCTAAGGATCATTGTTACTCTCAGTACATGACTCTTTATTATGTTCTTTGACATTATGCTGCTTGTCTCCCAGAAGAAACCAAAATTAGCAACCTAACAACAACAACAAAGGCTTATTTTCTTCACTTGGAAACTTTCATTTTCAAGACCAGGAATGCAGTTCAGTGTCAGGTTACATAAAGCTTTGAATTTATCCTATGCACAGACAAATAAAGTGGAAAGAAAAAGAAAAAGAATAGGAAAACTGTGTCAGTTTTGAATAGTAAATATGAGGATATTGCTGTAATGACTCCTAAATTGTTAGCTGCATAACATGTATGAACTTATTCTAATTTATGTATGTTCAGATCTCTGATGTAAATCTTACTGTGACTACTTTAAATGAAGAAATTGTCTCATATAATTAACTAATATCATAGAAATGGTATGCTTGTCATAGGAAGTGTAATCATAAATATAGCAATGAAATCTGTAGATAAAGTCTTATTTTATTAATAGATCACATGCAATGTATGATGCCAGAAATCATATGAGGTATTAGATAAACAACAAGGTGAGCTGAATTGAAGGAAAGCATTGAAAACCAAAGATAAAACAGTTATAATGTGGAGAGGTCAGTTATAATTGATTAACTCAATAAGACTAAAGATAAAATATCAAATTTTTTGTTTTGATTTTATCTTTAAAGTATTTATTCACCAAAAGCACAGGAACTAAGGTGAACAATTAATATAGAAGGGAACTCTATAAAATGAAAGGACACCATTATTAAGACAAAATGGCAGGATACTGAATGAGAAAAAAATTATCAACTTCATAAATGCTAGAGAGCTAATATCTAAAATTTATCAAAGAACACACACACCAAAAAGAAACTGGAATCAAGAAAACAACTCAATTAATCAAGGGTTCAGATATAAAAGAGGAAACAAGGGTTGAAAACACTTAATGAACTATTCAACATATTATTGCAATAAAATGCCTTTCAGACTTCTTAAACTACTAGAATGATAAAGATAAATAAAACAAGTAACACCTCAGGCTGGCGTGGATGTGGAGTAAGGGGAACTCTCATACATTACTACTGGGGTGTAAACTTGTATACTCACTATAGAAATTATTCTGAAAGTTCCTCAGGATGCTGGGACTAGATCTACCTCAACATCCATCTACATCACGCATGAGTTATACCCAAAAGATTTTACATCATATTACAGAGACACTTGTCCAAACTTGTTTATTACTGCTCTATTCCTAAGAGTCAGAAATTAGAAAGAGCCTTGATTCCTATCAATGAATGAATGAAGAAAAATGTAGTATGTTTATATCATAGGAAACTGTTCAGTTATTTAAAAAAGAAGCAAAATTATGAAATTTTCTGGTAAAGAGATAGAGCTAGACAAAATCATCATGAGTGAGGCAACCAGACCTGAAAAGACAAATTTGGTATATATTTACTTGTGCATGAATATTTGAGGGTATATCTTTGATAAGCAATCTACAATTCATATAACACAGACGTTAAGCAGAGAATAATGGACTGTGGGGTAGGGAAGAATCTTCCTAGGAAGGGGATGTATAATCAATAGATATTGTTAGAGGTGGAGCAGGCACAGACCGGAATAGAAGAGCAGATGAAGAGGGGGATGCATCAGGAATAAGGGAGGAAGTATGGCGACAGACAGCTGAAACTCAGGCCTGTTCGGGGGAGGGGGTGAAATGAAGACCAAATAACTAGAAGCTTTTTAAAACATCTGGCATGAATGAAATATAAAAGTGAATACCAAACAACAGAGAAGTCAAGCCTAAACTAGACATGTCATGTTACAAGTAATACAGTTGTTGGCCAAAGGAGCTCCATGTAAATTCCAAACATCCCAAGCCATTGGTAAGGCTATTTGGTTGCTCTCCACAAACTGATAATAAGTCCAATTGCTGGGGAAAAAAAAAAAAAAAACTAACACCTGCATAAGGCATTGCACAAGGAGAAAGACAGCTGGTGCCTACCTAGAGCTTTCATCTCTACTAACTAGTGTTTATGGGTTTATGGTAGTGGAAAGTACTCTGCACACTCCCAAGGGAAAATAGTTAACACCAACTCACTTATATGTCCTTTGATCTACAATGGTCTTCTGGCTTCAAGATACACTGGGTTAACAGTGGAAAAAACATTATAGGTGTAACTAACCATCATCTGATAAGGTTTAAGTTCAATTCCATGAGATGGAACCCATGTTCAATGTTATTCAGATGACAAAGAACATGCCTAGACTAAATAGGTTATGAATCTAGAGCAAAAGAAAGTATCTGTTCTACTAAAGGAGCATATTAATAAAATACATTTCTAACAGTATTCTACTATACTCTTAGATCACTGTTTTGCTCAACCATAATTAGAGAAGCTTACTGTATGCCTACTTATAGACATTGTAACACTCATCCAAAATAATAGAGTCCCATCCTATACCTCTCCTTAAGTAACAGGGAAGTTTGCAGTAGAGACAGAGTGTAAGAGCCAGTAAGAAGGAAGACACACACATACACACGCACACACACACACACACACACACACACACACACACACGGTTTTCTAGAAGCAATGGAATTGATGCACATATGGATTCATAAAGACTGACAGAATATAGAGAGAGGGTCTACAGAGGTCTAAACCAGGTCTAAGTTCTACCCAGCACTGAGAGACAAAGTCAAACCTCCATCCCTAAACCAGAAGCTGTCTCCTCCAATTGATAATTGTTTATGAAGGAAAAATTAGTTTTCTCGCATGGAGTCTCATTGGGTTTACCCAGGGACAGGCTCCATGCCCAGAAGTAAACGACAAACACAAAACAAACTCATTGGTATTTAAGAGAGTTTTATTGTCTTTCAATGCTTTATCTGAATATCTTCTTTCCTTCCTTCCTTCTTTCTTTGCTCTGCCCCCTCCTCACTTTACAGGTCTTTGGATTATCTATGTGTGTTGTTGTTGTTTTTTAATTTGTGGGTGTGTTTCTTTTGCTTTTCCTTTTTCTTTTTGGTTTTTATTTTGTCTGCTCAAGTTTGTTTTTATTTTATGCTTTATTCTTTTTTTCAAAAGAGATGCCTGCTTGTTTTTTTTTTTTTTTTTTTTTTTCCGAGACAGGGTTTCTCTGTAGCTTTGGTGCCCATCCTGGAACTAGCTTTTGTAGACCTGGCTGGCCTCGAACTCCCAGAGATCTGCCTGTTTTTTCATTAGAGAGCAGGAGAAGGTATAAATTTGGGGAGGTTGAAAAGTGAGTATAATCTGACATAGGACAGGCACAGGAAACTGTAATTGGAATCTAGAGTATAAGAAATTATATTCTGTGAAAACCATAAAAATCAAGTAAAAATGTTTATTCTCAACGAGTCATGAAAGCTGCAAATGAACTATACCTCTTAATAAAACTAAAGTAAGCAGTTCATTTTTTCAAATCCTTTCAATTTCCAGAAGTGTATATATACTTTACAACACTTCAAATGTTCGTGTACTCTCCTCTATATTATCTTCATTACCCATGTATATTCACGTAGATGTTGTAAGATATCATTAAATCATAAGATTAGCAAAACAAAATATAGGATTAAAGACAAAAATCCTATAGTGCAGAGAGGAAAAAAAAGTGACAAGAGTATACCCTGATACACAATAGATAAGAAACAGCTAAAACTCTAGGCAACAGATGCTTCCAGTCCATAAACCACTGCCATTCAAATTGAAACGTACTTAATACAAACCAATCATTTTCTTCTTTCAAGCTAGTCCGAGTGCCTATTTTGGTTGCTTATTTCTGGAATAGCAAAGAGTGGAACAAACATTGCTGAGAACTGTGATACAGAAGTTCCCAGGATGAATGATTGCTAAGTGAACCTCCCATGGGTGGTCAGTAGAGCAGAGTTACTATCATCTGAATGTCATATTCCCTGAGAATTCTGTGCTTTCAATTTCACCGTCCAATACATCTAAGCAAACAACAAACTTCAAGTTTAAATATTTGTAATGTGCTGACACTTATAATCTATAGTATGCTGCAAATTCTTTAAACACCAGAAAAAAAAAACACAGAAAGCAAATATCATTGTGCACAGTGCACAGATCATGATTTCACAGTTTTCTGATTCAGAGTAGGAAGCAACATTAATGCTAAGCAGGAAGAAGACTCAGTCTTGAGAATAAACTGAAGGCTCTTAATGATACAAGTAAGTTTGTTCAACTTCAAAAAGCTTGCAGATATCAGAGGGTTTGCCCATTCATTATGTACCTCTGCATAGAAGGTATGTGTTCTACTGAAGAGACAATGATACAACGTAGCAGGAATCAATGGTAGAAATATGTGAATAAGACAGGGTGGAGAGAATAAAATAAATGTTTTTCCCATTCTCAGTTTGGGCAAAGCTTAGCAGATGGATATTGGTCATGGAGATCTGTTTCTAGGACAAACCTTGCACAAATCATATACATTCACTGTTACCTGCATAAGTTGAATGTCAGAAACTAAGTTTAAAATATTATTTTTGTTGGTAATATTTTGTGATTCTTAAATATTTCTAATTTTCTCATGTAAAGTTTTGCTTTGATACAGAAAGGGGGATGTTATTAAGATTTATAACAAGAAAATTTTGGAACTGATGAGATTAAAATGCATTATAATTTATAATTGAGTCATGGGTATAGAACAATAATTTCAAGAAAAAAGTAGATATAAGTAAAGACACCACTATGAAGAATGGATGTTTATTTAGTATATCAATGAATACATACCTGATTTGGAAGACTTAGCTCCATTTAATGACCTTAATTTAAGTAGTATTTACCCAGGTAAAAAAAAAATGATGACAACATTTTGGTTAAACAGGTACAAGTACTTAAAATCAGTCCCCACCTTTCCCTGTGTTTTTTTTCTTCTTTAAAATGTTTATGTATGTGAAAATATACAAACGTGTGTATATAAGGGTACACACACTATATATAATGCTCAAACATCCTTACTTAAATAAACCATACATAAATCTATAGTGAAACATAACCATGTTTAGGTTCTTACATTTATAATTATGTGAGAGTTTACATGTGAATGTATGCATGGATGTGTATGTATCCCATTAAAATAAGTGGTGAATAAAATGTAGTTTTGATTTAAATTCTGGTGCAAGTTCCTTACAGGACAATAGGTAGATTGATTGGTAGCAGATTGATTCGGACCTTTTATATCGCAAAAGGCTTGAAAACATCTGAAAGGTGAAAAACAAAAGAAGAAAAGCCTGCTTCGTATAATTTGAAAGATTGGGTAGAGCTGGTAAAGATACAACAGTCGGGAATATAAATCAGTGTGGCTGAGGTAATAGATAAAGATAAATTTTAAGAACTTGAATTAGCTGCAAGTTATGAATAGAGCTAGCCAATGGTTTTAATGTAAGCTATCCAGTGGTTTTAATGTAAGCAGATTATACCTTTGGTTTAATAGTTATTCAATATAGCCTAGTTATTCAATGAACTTTATTTGATTGCATTGGGAAATGTTTTATATGCACTTGAAACTTTATGTGTATTCTGGTGGCAGATTGTGAAGATTTATTGGATTAGTGTTCATGATGGCATTTCATCCTGTGGAGTTGTCCTCAAATTCAATCACTGAGCAGTTGATTAACCCTTAATAAATGCACAAACTTGAACAGGTAGGAATATCTTACCTGACAGGTTGATCTCAGAGTTCACAGAGTTCAGGTCTAGGTAACACCACAGACTTCTCATCCAATAGTGTGAAAAACATCGTCAGTGATAACAAAACTAGCCTACACAGAAGAGACTTCCATACTTACTCATATTTATAGCTCGTTTAACCTCACTAATTATAATATTTATATTACTTATTAATCTACTTATAGTCACTTTTTCTCATTAAGTAATAAGTCACAATTCCTGCTTCACAGAAGACTACTATATTTTTGTTGGACATCACACTAAATAAAACTTAGTGATTTCTTAGGTTTTTAATTTGTAATTATTTTTAAATGTATCAATTTTATACATTAAGAATGTGACATTCATAATATATGAAACATGAGAGTATTAAAGGGTCACAGCATTATGGAGGTTGCAAATCACTTTTCTAGATACTTTCTTTTCCCTACTGTATTTCCTCTTAGGGTCAACATTAATTAATAAATCAATTATAAAAAGTGAAGCTTTTCATAGAGTGATTGAAAGAGTTTCTCTGAACAGATTCCACCGAAGAAGTGCCTTCAAGAATGCTCTGAGCTAGACAATTAAGATAAAAGAAACAGTAAACCAAAGCTGTGAGCCAGAACCACTCCTGATGCCTTGACACGCAGATAATATGAAATACCTTCTTAGGTAATCCTCTTAAATCATTAGTTGCTGCACCTTCATGCTGTGGGATGTCTGTCTGTGTGTGTGAAATACATTTTTCTGCTAAGAAAGAAATTTATTTTGCACTTGCCTAAATTGAAAATAGCTAAAGCTATGTGGAAAACTTGTATCTGCTGGATTAATTAAAACATTCCAATGCTATAAAACAGACCCTGACAGTTCTGTGTCTTGAATTCATTGACCAAGAAAGTTGGCTTAACTTTGTCACATAAAGGTTATCATAACTGTAGTCCTAGTGGAGAGAATTAGCCAGCTATCTATAGTGAGGAAGCCTTTACTTCTTTTATATTTGATTTTTCATATCACCTCAAATGAAAGAGAGAGGAATGGCTCTTTCAGATGTTTTCTTTACTATTGATTGTTATTCAATATCCATTCTAGAAAATCATATCATAAAATATTTATCCTAAGTAAAATTAAACCAAATAAATTATTTTATAATTTTACATGATTAATAGTCTCTATCTTTTATTATTGTAAACAAACTCTTACTACTACTGTGTGCATTTGATTTTGGTAGCACGAAATAGGGTAGGGTGTAATAGCTGTAATATCTGATTTGCAGATTATCACAACCCTTCCCAGTCATGCTGTGTTTCTGTTGAGGGTTCCTGGAAATCCTCTGCTGCAATAGACACTCAGAGAGTTTGTACCCAATTAAGTTTCTTTGTTCAAGCACAGGGTTTGCATATATGTAGACTGCATATCATAATTTTTAGACCTATTATAGAGCAAGATAACAGCCCATGCCCCATCCTCAACTTAACTCAATAGTAAGTATTTAATGACATGTTTTAAATGACATAAACAGATTTTTTAAAAATCCCATTGGAAGTATTTTTAATATGACACATATTTTAATGAACATTTAATGAAAATCTTTATATTTAGGTTATATCTCTAAGAAATACCCCAGGTCAAGCATGAAGTAATCTAACACTAAGTACTACTTAGAGCTTTAAAAGCGAGTTTTCCAGTGAGTGATCACTCAGCTCCTAATAGTCCTCCTGTGGCTGTGGAAAAACTATATATATATATATATATATATATATATATATATATATATATATTTCT
>NW_026067939.1:10502506-10608522 GCF_014885135.2 Alexandromys fortis | reverse complement strand
CACCTAACTCATATGAACAGCCATTGTAGTATTAGAAACTGGGTGTATTGTAAAATTAAAAGGTTGAGGATTTAACAAAATCTTGAAATTCCATTGTCCTTTTTGGTCATCATATTTTTATGTAGTTGGATTCTCCATTTTTGAGTTTTACTACAAGAGTTTAGTAGAAACCTAGTCACTCTTTCTCATTGGTTAGAATTTACATAGTTAAATATTCAGTCCCATCACCCTCAAGGTCTACCTTGCACAAAACACTACAACAGCGATATTTAATTTTTTTTGGTGTTTGTTTGTTTATTTGTTTGTTTGTGTGAAACAGGTTTTCTCTTTGTAGCCCTGGCTATCCTGGAAATTACTCTGTAGTCCAGACTGGTCTTGAACTCACAGAAATTGACTTGCCTCTGCCTCCTGAGTGCTAGGATTAGAGACACATGCCACCACACCTTCCAGCCACATTTTAAACCAGAGTGTTGCTAGGAATGTTGTCAATCTTGTAGCTTTTAATAGCATGTTCATTTTTTAGTTCATTCTCATCAAAATTCTCAAATTCCTATTAATATGTATTTGAATGCTTTTGTTTTTCTGAAGATGTGAGCTTTTTATTTGATACCTGTACCTTTCTGAACTTTCATAGGAATCACCTTGAGAACATGCATCTGTGAATGTTTGCCTTTTTGTAAAATGAATTTTAATTATCCTCTAGCTTCTACCCATTACCCAACTTCCAGTACACTTTAACAAACTTGTTAGGGGGGTACTATCACATGACTTTCTTAGGTTTTACTGTCATAACAATATTATATAGATTGAATGGTTTAAAAAGAGAGATATTCACTTCTCACAGTTCCAAAGACTAGAAGGAAGTTTTATGATCAAGTATTGATAGATCTACTTAGCGAGGGCCCTTGTCCTGGCTTAAGGAGAGATACCTGTGGAAATAAAATAGATGGATAGAGAGAATTAGAGAAAGGAGATGGGGTAAGGTAGGATGTGAAGAAGGGGGGGTGACAAAGGGAGATGAGAACCTATTATGACCCCCTTCTTATAAGGACACAACACCCATCTAACTTTAATTATGTCCCAAAGGTCCTATTCAAACTGGACAATTTTGTGATGGAAAGTTTCAAGATTAGAATTTGGGAAGACACAAATTTCATTCCTTAATGTTCAAAGGATAAATCAGATAAAGTAGGATGAGGTGGAGAGATCAACTAAAAATGGTTGCAGCTGCTCACATCCATGGGAATACAGAGCAGCTCCAAGGAGGGTGAGAGACCCAAGCAGGCTCCAAGAGGAGACTGGTATCTCCAGAATAAGTATCCCCTAATGGTAGGAGGGGGTACAGGGCATTGGCACTGCCTGCATACTTCAAGCACAACATTTGTACCCAGTGAGCCAGGCACCAGGGAATGAGGGCAGAGAGGTGTGCAGCAGCCTGGAGCTCATGCAGATCCTGCACCTGGATGTGCTGCTCATCAGCAGGATCACCATGACTCGGCAACAACAGACTACCCAAGACTAGTCTCATGGATGATCTAGTACTATTGTACTTCAGAAGTTAGAAACCTTGCAACAGACCAATGATTCATTGCCATGACGATTCGAATATAAAGCTCTTTGAGAAAAACTAAGTAGACTGTGTGACACTGTAGTTGGAAATATCATTTTGGCAAACAAATGAGCCATGGAGACGTGGGAAAGAGGGAGGATAGGAACAATGTGTCTGGTGAAGAGAGGCACAATTAGAGACGTAAAGGCACTGACAGGTGTGGAAGAAGACTGCTTGCACAGGAGAGCGTGTCAATGTGCCATAGGTCTGGCATGTAGCAGTCAGGAGCTCATGTAGGCTCTGCCTTGGAACATGCTGACCATCTGGGTGATAGCACTGACTATGAACAACTACAGGATTTCTGAGATGAAAATGCTTCATTGGGCATCCTCAAAAGACCTCCATGGTCCTTGGGCTGCTGGAGGCCATGTTGGTGTCCTTGGTCCTTGCTCCAGCCCCAGGACACATTGATACCTGTGGTCGGTGCTGCTACCTAAAACCAAGAGGATTTTCTTGGGCCATGAAAGGGCACATGGATGCTTGTGGTTCATGCAGCCACCAGAAACAGCATGAAAGTCGACAGTCCATGATGCTGCTGACTTCTTTTACTGCAATGTCAATGAATATAGACTCACAGTTGAGAATGAGAGACATAGATGGGTTCTGTGACAACCTCTCCTCCTCTCCACCTAATCCCACACAAGAGAAACAGTCTGAACAGGATTCCATAGAAGGGAACTTTTAAATTGATATAGGCTTGCTGAAGTATAGCCCTTTATAGTTGATGGCACCTGGTGGGAATAGAGAAGGACCCAGTTTGCTGTTGTTTTGTTTTTATTTTCGAAAGGGCTAGACACTGGGAGTTCCCATATGCTCCAGTGAGTATATGAGCAACAGAAATTAGATTTGATATAGATTGTTTCTTTTTTCTCTTCTCCTTCTTACATTTGCAGTCACAAGGGTGAAGGGATGGACCTGAGAAGACTGGAAAGTGAGTGCAACCGGAGCTCATTATGTAAAATTCACAAATAATAAATAAAATGTTATGTTGGAAGAAAATGATACCTTCAAAATTTAAATATGAATTTTCACAATCTTAGAAGTCTCTACCCATTGAAAGTCTCATTTAAAAGTTATGTGGACATTTTTAGACAAAATTCAGAAAATTAAGTTTGAAGCTTTTTACTAGGAAATCATTTAAATTAAAATGTTCTGATGTTGAGCATTTCCTTAAGTGTCTTTCATCCTTTTTAGATTCCTCTGTTGAGAGTTCTCTGTTTAGGTCTGTACTCCATTTTTTATTGGATCATTGTTCTTTTAATGACAAATTTCTTGACTTCTTTGTATATTTTGGAGATCAGACCTCTGTCTGATGTGGGGTTAATGAAGATCTTTTCCCATTCTGTAGGCTATAGTTTTTGTCTTGTTGACCGTGTCCTTTGCTTTACAGAGCTTTTCAGTTTCAGGAGGTCCCATTTATGAATTGTTTCTCCCCGTGTCTGTGGTGTTGGGGTTATATTTAGGAAGTAGTCTCCTGTGCCAATGCATTCAAGTGTACTTCCCACTTTCTCTTCTATAAGAAAATATTATTTTGATTGAGGTAATCCAGACACAGAAAGACAATTATCACATATGCACTTACTCATAGGTGGTTTTTAAACATAAAGCAAAGAAAACCAGTCAACAAACCACAATCCCAGAGAACTTAGCCAACAATGAGAACACTAAGAGAGACTTACACAGATCTAATCTACATGGGAAGTAGAAAAAGACAAGATCTCCTGAGTAAATCGGGAGCATGGGGACCTTGGGGGAGTATTGAATGGAGTAGGGGAGAGGCAGAGAGGGGAGCAGAAAAAAAAATGTAGAGCTCAATAGAAATCAAAAAAAAAAGAAAAAAAATTTCTGATGGATGGAAATAATAATTGACAAACTCAAAGATTCACAGAAAGGCTGATGTAAATAAAAATAAGTGGCAAATATAAAAGTTTGTTTCCATTTCACTTTAAATTGTAATTGACTAGTAAAGCAAGAATAAATTTCTCTGCGGAATGGAGCTACCAAAGGAAAGAGTTGACAAAGCCATCCATCATTATTCTGCAGGTTCTCAGGCTGAAGGGCCCACATCTCATTCCCACAAATTGTAAAAATGTCATTAATAACTAAGACTGGCTCTTCAAAGCTGAAAGTTAAATTATTTCACTGTCAACTGCTTTATTCCCTCCTTCCCACCATCTTCCCCTCCTTCCTTTATCTTCAGTAGCTAGGAATACAACTGGGTTCCACTTTGCCCATATTTTCCACATTTTTGATATAAATATTTAAAAATGTATGTCTTGTTTTCTTGAACATTATTAATTGTTAAAATTTCAGGTCCTGAGAAGAAAATGTATTATGTTCTTCAGTGGTTTTGTATGCACTAGAAGAAGTATGAGAGGATGTCTATATAGATATAGTCAACAAACATGAAGGAGGCCCTTTCCTCCAAAACTACTTGAAAAAAAATTTCTGGAAAAAAAAACAATACAGTTAAAGAGCACCCAGAGCTGTGGTCTCCCTTTGCTTTTTAGGATGTGCATGGGAAGGGATTTGGTGTATACAGAGATCATCATGGGTTAGCCTTACAGGCTTCCTATGTCCATTAATGATCTTGCAAAGAAAATATGCAGTCTGTATCAATGTGCATTGTGCTGAGCTTCTTTGATGACCCAACTGTGAGTAGAGTGTCTGAGATCACTGCATGGCAAGAAGAAAGACAAGAGAATAATTAGCATTTTCTCCCAACTCATTGAGTGTAGTTAACTGGACTATCTTTATTCCATAGATTCAGTTATAGGTTAATTATTTTTATGTGGATGAGTGCTTGTTTGTACTATGTACACTGTATCTATACAGGACAAAAGAGGATGTCAAATGCCCTAAATTGGAGTGACAGATGTTCATGAACTGCTATGTGAGTGCTAGGAACAAAACCCAGGTCCTCTGCAAGAACACCAAGTGCTATTCGCTGCTGAGACATCTGTCAAGTCCCCAGGTTAGCTTTTTTATTATTTTAAAGAAAAATACCTCTATGAGAAACATTTTCAAAGCTACCAGAAAAGGAGAAACAACTACTTGCTTTCTTATCTTCTTTCCAGGAGATGCCCAGTTAGTGGTTTCATCTCTCTTCATGTTGCCATCAATAGTGTTGGTCCGGTTTCCAGGGAAGTGTGAGACATTATTAAGCAGTATATTTAATCATATTTATTTATAGAAGCTAAATGTGTAATTAACATGTCCAGAGGAGGTAAAGTAGGTGTTGGCTTGAGCCTATTAAGTGTCATCTAATCCAATTCAAGAATTAATGCTCGCAGCAAGCAGAGTCTCCTGGGGATGGATTGGCTAAGGTGTGAAATGGAGAGACAGATACATTGGAAATCATTTCTGTACCAGATAATAGGCTTTTAGGTTGTTTCTCACTGTAGATAAGCCTAAAGGCACTTTGGATAATAAAAATAAAAAAAAAAAAACAATAGTAAATGCACAACCCTCTTGACCTCAATCATTATTTAATAATCTCCGATTTCACAACCATGACCCGCTTGCAATTATATCCCACATGTAGGTGATCACATTACTGGATTTTGAAAATTATATTTAATTAGTATGTGTGTGATTATTTATTTTGTACCATCTCTCATTACTGATATCTGCCACTGCTTATTATAATCCTATAAATATAGTTCATCTTTAAGTCTGTGTGAGTATTCTTCCTTCTATTAGACATTTATGGTGGAGGAATACTAAAATGAAACATTTCATTGAAAAGATCATTAAGTAACTGAATTATAAGCAAGCCTAAATGCTTCTTTCATAACATGGTTATGAACACTAAAAAAATTTTCTTACAGATGTCTTATTACTGAAATAAAACAGAAAACATATGGTTAAAATAAATTCTCCCTAACTTGAAGCACAGGAAGCTTAGGAGACTGAAGGTCATTTAGTTTTCTCCTGTATGACTTGGCACCACATTAGCTGTCTTTGATCTTCAGAAGCAGCCCTTGTTCAGTGAGACAAATTAAGGAGCTAGAAATCTGTATAGGAAAGGTAATTACAAAATGCAGAGTTTTTTAATTAATTTATTTATTTATTAAAGATTTCTGTCTCTTCCCCACCTCCGCCTCCCCTTTCTCTCCCCCTCCCCCAATTAAGTCCCCCCCTCTCGTCAGCCCAAAAAGCAATCAGGGTTCTCTGCCCTGTGGGAAGTCCAAGGACCACCCTCCTCCATCCAGGTCTAGTAAGGTGAGCATCCAAACTGCCTAGGCTCCCACAAAGCCAATACGTGCAGTAGGCTCAAAAACCCATTGCCATTGTTCTTGAGGTCTCAGTAGTCCTCCTTGTCCGCTATTTTCAGCGAGACCAGTTTTGACCCAGGCTTTTTCAGACCCAGGCCAGCTGGCCTTGGTGAGTTCCTGATAGAACATCCCCATTGTCTCAGTGTGTGGGTGCACCCCTCGCGGTCCTGAGTTCCTTGCTTGTGCTCTCTCTCCTTCTGCTCCTGATTTGGACCTTGAGATTTCAGTCCGGTGCTCCAATGCAGAGTTTTTAAATAATTCCAAGACAGATATCTGTACAAGTATACGGCAACTACTGATCAAGAATAGAATTTTCATCATATGCTGTTTTGGTCTGAAGAGGTATGGTGTAGAAAGACTCATGTGTTTGAATGTTAGGCCCATGAGAAGTGGCACTATTAGGAGGTGTGGCCTTCTGGGAGTAGGTGTGCACTTGCTGGTGGAAGTGTATCACTGTGGGTGCAGGCTTTGAGGTCTCAGATATGCTTAAGCTACTAGTAAAGTCTCTACGTCTGTTGTCTGTGGATCAAGATGAACTCTCAGCCCCTTTTCCAGCACCATGTCTGCCTGAATGCCACCATGTTTCCTCATGAAAATAATGAACTAAACCTCTGAAATTGTAAGTCAGCCTTCATTGCATGTTTTCCTTGTAAGAGTTGTTGTGGTCTCTTCACAGTAATAGAAACCATGACAAAGACATAAGTATAAAAAAACGCTTTCTGTAAATGATAATCAGGGTACAAAAATGTTTTTAACCTATCTGAAATTTTGTCTTCTACCTGAATTTTAGACAAAAGAAGAAAGTTAGTACCAGTAACAGATAAAGGTAGTGGATTAGTCTGTTTTTTTTTTGTTGTTGTTGTTGTTGTTTGTTTGTTTTTGTTTGTTTTTTGCTCTGAAAAAACTTTCTGACCAAATCAGCTTGATCTGAGAAGAGGTTATTTTATCTTACACTTCCAGGTGAAAGTCCATCACTGAGAGAAGTTATGATAGCAACTCAAGGTAGAAACATGGAAGAAATAGCTGAAGCAGAGAGCCTGGAGAAGTACTGCCCACCGGCTTGCTCTCTGGCTTATATTCACTGAGTTTCTTTCTTTCACAACGCAAGCCCACCTACCCAGGTGGCCTGGCCTCCTCTCACATTGCTCATGAATCAAGGCAGACTCTAACCGATATGAAAACAAGCAGAAGCTTCTGGTAACTACTCAATTAAAGTTCCCTCTCTACAGGTGACTCTAGTTCATCAACTGATGGAACCTGACCAGCAGAGGCATTGTTTCAACATTTTTTTCATGCAGTAATCCTTACCTCTGTGTTATGACTAAACTTACCTGTTCTGGCATTTTAGTGATTATTTTGATCACTAAATCATTGATATATGATTATAAATAATCGGAATTAGATTATATATTTTAAACTGTAACTTTGGCTGCATATTCTACTTAATTCCTCAGAATTCTCGAGTAAAATCCTGTTCCAGCAAAATAATTCCAGTTATCTACTTTCATACCTACATAACAGTATCATTCTCTATATTTTCAGCATATCTTGTGTTCCTATATACCGTATAAATCTTAGAATACTGTTTAATGCCTTTCAATTAAAGCCTAAGACTGTGATTTGAGCAAACAAACACAACCACGTATTCCCTTTTATAAGTTTATATATCCTGGCTCCTTTTCATAAACATACTTGCTGCACATTTATGGTCTTTTATCTTTAAATATCCATGTATTTTTGTAATGCATATTTTCAAACCACTATATGATTTTTATGTTTTTTGAAAGATGATTTCCCATGAATGTAGATTCTGAAGTTTATAAAACACACACATGTTTTTTCTGTATTTGTTTCTACAAGCCCTATAAAATGACATTTTTATTTATGGAACCTCCATTATTTCTGATGAGTAGATAGAACCTTGTGATACTGTTTCTTGGTATACAACATTCTCTTTTCTCAGAATTTTTCCAATTATCTTTGATTTCCAGTTGAATTTACCTGAATATGTGTTTTGATTCATTTCTCTCATGCTTAGGAAATTGTTCTCAATTACTTCTCAGAATGTTCAAACCTGTCCATAGGTTCATATTCTGGAATTCTTGTTCTACATAGACCAAATTGGTTCACTTTATCCCTCAATTTCCAACTGTTCAGTATATTTTTATTTCAACCTTATTTTTCTCTGTTATTTATCTAGTATCATTTCTGTGAACAGAAAAACACAAGCTTTTATTCCAGTTATTGTAAATGTCACTTCTAGAAGTTTCTCCATTTTGTAGATGTTACTACCATGTGTCATAAAATGAACTAGTAATTTTCAAGTGTTGGAAAATCCCTTTGTTTCTATGAACTGATAAATAGGCTTAAACTGGTTGTCTGCTATATCTAAGAGAGATATTTATAGTTTGATTTCTACTGATTTCTTATTTTATTAACTGTTAGTCACACCATACAATTTCTTTGCATACCTAATACTTTAAATTATTTTGTGATAAAAATTATGCATGAGGTATTGTAGAGTCTTAAGATAGTGCTGAATCCTGAAGCACATTAATTTCTTCTTCCAGAGCTTAATTTCTGGATGGTTACCTCATCCTCATAGAATTTTGCTAGCCTACTTTTGGATTGACTATGAAAAACTAAAGTGAATTTAGGTCCTTTATCCCTCCAGGTTCTATTGTGTGGCCTGTTCAGGAACTAATTCAAGATCTGCTGGGGTGGGTGGGGTAGGATGAATTGACTCTAACTTCCTTCTTCTAAATAATTTTTTATTATTTTATATACCAATCCCAGTTCCCCCTCCCTCCTGTCCTCCTGCTCCCCCAGTTTTCTTCCACCCCACCCCCCATCCATTTCTCAGAGAGAGTGAGGCCTCCCATAGGGAGTCAACAAAGTCTGTCAAATCACTTGAGGCAAGACCAAGGCTCTCCCCACTGTATCTAGGATGGACAAGCTATTCCTCCATAAGGGATGGACTGAAAAAACGCCAGTTCATGCACTAGAGATAAATACTAGTTCCACAGCTCCATCTTATGCAGATTTTAAGTGAGTAAATGAATATCTCATTTGTATTTTCAGAGTGTTAACAAAATCAGTCTAACATTTAACAGAGTACTTGACTTGTATTTTTTTTATTTCTTTGTTTTTGTTTTTTTTTTTTAAAAAAAACAATTATTTTTCATTTTACATACCAACCCCATTTCCCACTCCTTCCCTTCCTGCCATTTCCTCCACCTACCCATCCCACCCCACTCCCTATCCACTCCTCAGAGAGGAAAAGGCACATTGCTTTTGGGAAGATTCAAAGCCCTCCCTACTATATCTAGGCTGAGCAAGGTATCCATCCAAAGAGAATAGGTTCCCCCAAAAGAAGTACAAGCAGTAGGGATAAATCTTGGTGCCACTACCAGTGGCCTGACAGTCTGCCCCAGCCATACAACTGTCACCCACATTCAGAGGGTCTAGTTTGTACCTATACTGATTCCTTCCCCGTCCTGCTGGAGTTGCTGAGCTCCCATAAGCTCTGATAAACTGTTTCAGTGGGTGTCCCCAACATGGTCTTGACCCCTTTACTCGAATTCTTCTTTCTCCCACTCTTCACATGGACTTTGAGAGCTCAGCCCAGTGCTCCAATGTAGGACTCTGCCTGTTACCATCAGTTGCTAGATGAAGGTTGTAGGGTGATGTTCAAGATATTCATTAATCTGACTACAGGGCAAGGCCAGTTTGGGCACCCCCTCCTCTATTGCTTAGGGTCTTAGTTCGGGTCATCCTTGTGGATTCCTGGGAATTTCTCTAGTGCCAGGTTTCTTGCTTACCCCATAATGGCTCCCTCAATCAACATATCTCTTTCAGTGCTCTCATCTCTGTCCTTCCCTTAAGTTCTCCTCTCCCCTCCCCTTCTCTCCCCTTCCCTCCTGCCCTCCCAACTCCCCCACCCCTCCCATGCTCCCAATTTTATCAGGCGATCCTGTCTATTTCCCATTTCCAGGTGGATCTATGTATGTTTTTCTTAGGGTTCACCTTGTTATTTAGCTTCTCTAGGATCATGAACTAGGCTCAGTTTCTGTTGCTTTACATCTAGTATTCACTTATGAGTGAGTACATACCATGTTCATCTTTCTGCGTCTCAGTCACCTCACTCCAAATGCTTTTTTCTAGTTCCAACCTTTTGCATACAAATTTCAAGATGTCATTGTTGTTTTACTGCTAAGTAGTACTCTAATTTGTAAATGTGCCACATTTTCATTATCCATATTTTGGTTGAGGGGCATTAGGTTGTTTCCAGGTTCTGGCTATTACAAACAATGTTACTATGACTTGTATGTTTATCTGAATGTTTTCCAGTAAATATTTGAAAGGAGTGTATGCAAAAGGTTATGTATGGTCTTCTCCATATTTCTTCAGTGGACTGAAGACACGTACAAGCCACCTCTTCAAAATTACTCAAGGCATTCAAGAGGTGCACTTGTGTGTCAGACAATGTTTTCCAAGGAAGCTCTCTGCTTTTCCAATGAATTAATATTCTACCTCAGAATGACACCCAATATGTGTATAGGGCTACCTATTTCATTTGCCTCACTGATAAGAAGTCATCTTATAAATGAGAGCACTGATGAAAGGATCCTGCACATAATAAATCAAGAGACTGTATAATTTTAAATTTCATATTCTTCATCACCATGATTGGATGTGATACATGAAGTTTAATGGTCACCTTCATTCTCAATTATTGATTGAGATTGTTTGCCTCTGAAAAAGGAAGTAATCAGGGAATCCCAGGACAGGGTGGCTTATGATGTCATTTGGAAAATGACAAACTGACACGTGCATCAGAGTAGAGTTCCGAGTTAGTGACAAGTGCCCCAAATATACTTATCCTACACTGTGCTATCGTTATCTTTATATAGTATTTCACTGAATCTGGCCACAGGTCCAGCTAGTTTTATGTAATCTGAAACAAACTAGAGTTATAGGAGTATATGTAGCCTGATTTGAGAAGAAACAAAAAAAAAGCCTTCATAAGATCAGGCTGTTGTCAAGTCTCTAGGACATTACTTAATTAGTGATTGATGGGGGAGGTTCCAGCCAATTGTGACTGAGGCCACTGTCGGGCTGCTAGTCCTGGGTTCTGTAAGAAATCAGCTGATATAGCCATAGGTAATAAGTCAGTAAGCATCTTTATGCCCTTTGCATTAGCTTCTGTCCCCAGGCTCAGGCCCCGCTTGAGTTCCTGACATTACTGATTTTGGTTGTGACCTGTTATATGGAACTGAGTGGAGTAAATTCTTTCCCCCACAAGTTGCTTTTGGTCATGATGTTGCACCACAGCAATAGCAATTCTAACTAAGACGACCAGAAGCACCCTGCTATACAAAAGGAGCCAGCATTTTTAACACGCTGCTATTTGCTATGCATTCTACTTTCTTCATACTTTCTGAAGTTTATCCTTGCAGACTTGCTGACACTGAACATTATTCATAAAGTTTCAGCATCAAAATTTAAGTAGAAAGGTTCATTTTCCTAAGATGATTCTTGCTTAGTTTTATTTCACACCACTCTACATTTTATGACACAATATAAAATATCATAGGACGGCAGCATCCATGAATCATTTAGTGTCCTAGAATATACGAACATAATTGTAATCTAAGACAATAGAAGACACATAAAAGAAGCTCTCAGAACTCAATGAGCATATCTTAAATCCCCAAAATATTTGTTGCTCATAGAGCGCTTTATCATGGTGTAATGAGCAAGAGAATGTACATTATGTAATTCAATAATCATCTGCATAAAAAAGGCAGAATTCACACCGAGATGGTTATTTAATAGAGGAATAACTCCTACTCTTAATATGCACAATGCTTGATATATTACACGTTACCCTAGTGTATTTCTCTTTGGTAAGATACATTTCGCTTTAAAATTTGTCTGAGTTCATCTACAAGGAATAGGTAATTAAAACTGAAGATGCAATGCTTGTTCCCATCACGAAGCATACCTTATTGCAATGCACACTTTTAAATACACATTTAAAGTGTATCCATCATAAATTTTTATGTTGTACATGAAGAAAAGTGGTTAATATTGTAAGTAGGTAATAACTTTATAAATTATATGGAAATGAATGGCACAAATGTGCTAGCTTCCTTTTATTTTAGAAATACACAGCAGTTCAATTCATCAACCGCAGAGATCCTCTTCCTTGCTTCATCATTCAAAAATCCGCCTCCACCTTTATCACTGACGATATAAATAAATAAATAGGTGGACGATAATATTTAACAATTATGCAATTTTCTCCTTGGTTTTTGGAGTCTAGAGACAATTCTTACAGCAACTATTTCATGTAACAAACAGAATTTCTTGTGCCTTACTTTTTTGGTTTGTGATGAGTTTTTATGTCCCAATAAACACTGATACAATAATCCAAATCAGACCAAATCAAATTGAATTAAAAAAAATCCTGGGTTAAATGGATACTAACACTCCCTGGTGGCCTCCCAGGCCTTCAGAAAAAAGATGGGGAGGGAGGACCAGGAAACCATGTGTTTGTTCTCTGAGGGCAGTTTAAATACCCTGGGGGAATGGTCTTGAGCCTCTCTGGGGGAGAGGTCACCATTTGGCAGGCTTTCTCGGAGGTGGAATCTGGACTGAGGCGACTCTAAGAGGAGGGGGCTTGGGATGGAACTTCCACTGGAACAGTCCATACTCTTTGGATATATGGATGCCAGGGGTTGTGGTGTGGCCTTAACCCAAACATTAAACCCAAACATTCCAGACTTTCTGGATATATGAATACCAGGGGCTGACGCGAAGTCTTAACCCAAATATTCCAGACTCTTTGGATAAAGCAGTGCCAGGGGCTGGGGTGAAGCCTTAACCCAAACAGTTTGTTTCTTTTTGTTGTTTCCTCTTCTAGAGTCTCAGAACATGAATAGATTAGTGAGCATTCCACTGAGCGCGTGCTGAGGGAAATGGAAGCCAGGTTTGGAGTATTAAGCACTGTTGTGGGGGAGATCAGATGCTGCTGTCGATCCTGCGTGTGTTTATACACAAATGATACTTTTTTTCAGATACAGGAGCTCACAATGAAGATGACTGGCCTTGTGTGAGGCAGGAATGAAGTTTTGCCATTCAGGCGGCACATCTTAGGGCCTCAGCCTTCTATGAGCAGCATCTTTACAGCACAGGACACAGTATTGTTTGAAAACTGCTGAAGAGCAACTGGAAATTGATGTGATGTCTCATTACAATAAAATAAAATTTGACCAGAAATTGTTGAGGAGAGTTATGAGCATTGCCTTATTTATATGCCGAAATTTAGTCCTAGTACTTCCAATAAGGAGATAAGAAAGGCCATTTTCTAAGATTATAATAAAATTTTAATGAGGAATTAATTTTAAATGTCTTTGATTGTCTCTTAAAAATAATAAGCTCAAAGTGAATGTTAGTTTTCTTTCTCTAAGATTCACTAACATGGCTAAATAATTCCTGATGTAATCATGGGGGGTTCCAAACAATAAGACACAAACTGGAAATTACACAGACAGAAAAGAATTCTTTAGTAAGGACAAAAGATAACAAGCTCTATTAACTCAATACAGTGGTCTGGATGAGAGTAACTTCCCCTCACAGGCTCATTTATTTAAATGGTTGGTGAAACATTTTTGGAAGTAGTAGGAGGTGGGGCATTGCTGGAGAAAATGCATCATTGGGGTGGGTTTTGAGGCCTCAGAAGCGCATGCCACTCCCAGTTCATTCTCTCTCT
Organism: Alexandromys fortis; assembly: GCF_014885135.2. Taxonomy (NCBI): domain Eukaryota; kingdom Metazoa; phylum Chordata; class Mammalia; order Rodentia; family Cricetidae; genus Alexandromys; species Alexandromys fortis. The sequence continues at coordinate 10,594,859 of NW_026067939.1, read as the reverse complement.
CTCTCTTTCTGTCTCTCTGGCTCTTGCTTGCAGATGAGGTGTAAACTTTTAGCTACAGCACCAGGACTGCCTCCTTGCTGTCATTATCACTACCAGACAAGTCCTGTCTAGAAGATTATTTTATTTTCTCTTTACTAGAATTAATCTTTCTGCATATACTATAATTAATGGATTTTCCTTCTATTTTCACTTTAATAAACACCAGTACAGTGATCTGTAAAGTAAGTCACCAAGTCTGTAAAACCATACCTCTATACAAATAGATAAGCCTTCCCTCTTTAAACTCATCTCTCTCTCTCTCTCTCTCTCTCTCTCTCTCTCTCTCTCTCTCTCTCTCTCTCTCTTTATTTCTTGTTTTAATTTCTTGCTGAGGGACTTCTGGAAATTTTACCTCAGTGTGTTCACTGAAAATCGTCAGTGTGGAATTCTGACTCGAAGGATTACTTTTCATCATTTTCCTATGCAACACTAGTAGTACATACTCAAGGGCCTTTGCTGCATGTCATTTCACTAGATTAAAGGAAAATCTTAGAAAATTTAATATCTCTAAAGTAGGGGGAAGAGAAAAACTGGAAAAGAATTGAAAATGTTATAAGGAAAGCATATTCAGCATGAGTCCCTAAAACAGAGTTTAGAAATCAATTAGGATATTTTAGGGAATCCTGAGAATGAAAACAAGCAAAGAAAACAGCAAAATAAAAAAATGTAAGTGTATGTAACTATCTTTTAGCCACCTGACGTAGAATGTCATGACTCAATTCTGCCATGCGTTCTGACCACTAACATCTTCATGTAACAAAGATAAATCATTTTGTCTGCTTTTGGGTAAAAAAAAAATAATTACACAGTGCAATTCCTATTTTTGGATACTTGGTCTCTTTTTTACTAAAGATTACTTACTTGTGAAAGCTTGATTATAAATTATTTTGTATGCTCTTTGAGGTGTATGCTTTTCAATTTTTCCAAGTTTCACAATATAGGCCTGTATTTCTCAAGAACTGGAAAACATCTTTTAGTAGGAAACATGCTATGAAGTGCTCTATAAATCTGATTGTTTTTTTTCAGTTCTAATGCTTTCATGGAATTTTTTGTTCAGGTAGTGGATGTGTGCATAAAATATATTAAATATAGTTTCCATTCTAAATGCATATTCTAAGTTACAACTGTGTAGAATTCCACTGACTTGTGTAGATTTTTGAAATGTGTGATACTCTCATTTTGATACTCTTATTTGATGTGTAATACTTTTATTTTCTTGAAAGTGTTTTATAGTAACATTTACAAAATTTTAAAGGAAAAAGAAGTTATGTTCAATTTTTATTCTATTGTAATAGTCTCCAATCAAGTACTTCCCTATTTGACTTCAAGAGTTTTTGTTTTGACATTTTATTACAAGATAATTTTTCCAGAGTTGCTTTCATTGTAAGAGCTAAGAAATGACAATTTTTCAATAATTAAATATTTGAAAATAAGCAGAGAGAAAACGATCTAACAATGAAAACTGGTATATGTTTGGGAACTTTTTAAATATCCTGCATGTCTGATAATCGACGTCATTGCCTGTGAGCAAGACAACTGACTCATGCGTATGCTTTAACAATTATTTTATATATATTTGCTCAAATGCCAGGACTACTGTAATACTGATAACCATGAACACTTTAAAAGCTTGGTTCAATTATGCAAAACACTAGATGTTCATATTTCTGCTTCACCTATCACACCAAACAGTACATCTGTAGACATTGTGTAGCTGTACTTAAAAGATGCCTCTCTAGGATTGTGACTGTCAAATAAACTACTCCATTCACCACAGTATAGTCACCACAAGACCTTTTTGATCTTACCTCCAATTTACCCAGAACGTAGGAGTATATTATAATACCAGGAATATATTATGCATCCACTTTAATATTATGATACACTAGAGAGTATAGGATATTGCTTTATCTTGGACACCATTGTCAAAACCAGGCAAGTTTTACTCTTTTTGGAGGGGATTTATTTTATTTCTTGAAAGATACATGTGCTAAATAATTTGTCTGAAGGTAAAGATAATATAATTTCAATTTAGCTGTTCTGTATAATAATGTTATTGTAAATCATTATTTCTTTCAAGTAGCTTATATATGCAATATATAAACCTCACTAGTGTTGATAAAATTTAAATGATTTTACTTTACGAGAATCAGTCAAAAGGGAAATGGAAGGTCGATGCTAAGAAAGGATGAGATTCTAATAACATTTGGTTAGGATATCAATTTGCATACTTTTGCCTGGAAAATACTATCAAAATGAGTATACATACATTCAATGGTTCCCAAAATAAAAACAGTTAAATTACCTAAAAAAAAGATACTGGGCGGGATAATTAATTCCCTAAAGAAGCACTTTGCATGTTCATCATTGTCTCTATTCCCATCTGTTTCAATATATGTAAATATGCCTTTTATTTGGTGTTAAGAAAACAGAGTTTTCTGCTCACTCTGGAGAGTCCCTCAGCTTGTCAATAATTTTTCTGAGATCTTAATGAGAAGCTTTAAATTTCAGTAAAGAATGCTTTTCCTTTTGGGAGCTCATGAAGAGCTTACAGCAATTCACTCCCAGACAGTATTTCAGAGCACCACTGAGACAGAATCCCCATTAAGTCATTTTACTAAAGAATTCTGTAATGACAGACAGCTGTAAAGAATTGTTCTGATCTTAATAGTATGAACCGACTATTACCAACCTTCAAAAATATTAGCATAACACCACTATATTGTTTAATCCCAGATGCTACTTTTATTCATTTCCCTTTATCAATACATCAGTCAAAAATAATTAGGCGAAAGAGCCCACTGATTTCATTTGTAAACCAAATTGTGATACACATTTTTTTTTAATTTATTAAAGATTTCTGTCTCTTCCCCACCTCTGCCTCCCATTTCCCTCCCCCTCCTCCAATCAAGCCCCCCTCCCTTGTCAGCCCAAAGAGCAATCAGGGTTCTCTGCCCTGTGGGAAGTCCAAGGACCACCCTCCTCCATCCAGGTCTAGTAAGGTGAGCATCCAAACTGCCTAGGCTCCCACAAAGCCAATACGTGCAGTAGGATCAAAAACTCATTGCCATTGTTCTTGAGGTCTCAGTAGTCCTCATTGTCCGCTATGTTCAGTGAGACCTGTTTTAATCCAGGCTTTTTCAGACCCAGGCCAGTTAGCTGGCCTTGGTGAGTTCCCGATAGGACATCCCCATTGTCTCAGGGTGTGGGTGCCCCCCTCGCGGTCCTGAGTTCCTTGCTCGTGCTCGCTCTCCTTCTGCTCCTGATTTGGACCTTGAGATTGTGATACACATTTTTATATTCATGGAAATTCTTTATTTGTACTCTTTGACCAACATATTGGTGGATGAATAGTTTTTGTGCCCCCAATAAACGTCTCTGTCAATGCAATAATCCAAATTAGACCAAATCAAATCAAATTAGAAAAGGCCCAGGTTTAATGGATAATAATGATCTTCAGGTGCTCTTCCAGCCCCTTAGAGAGGAGACTGGAAAGGAAGACTGGAAAACCACATGTTTGTTCTCTGGGGTACAATTTCAATACCCTTGGGAGCACTCTTAGCATCTCTGGGGAGGGGTCATTGTTTGGCAGGCTTTCCCAGAGGTGGAGTCTAGACTGAGGCAACTCCCAGTGTAGGGGTCTTGGAATGGAACTACCACTGGAACATTCCATACTCTTTGGAGATATAGATGCCAGGGGTTGTGGTGTGGCCTTAACCCAAACATTCCAGACTCTTTGGGTATATGGAAGCCAGGGGCTGGGATGAGTCTTCCAACCAAATCGTGGGAAAAATAAAATTCTTAGAGGTACTGACTAGGAATAAAGATTAAGATGCTTCTTTGGTAAATAAACATATATTTCATAAGATTATAACTGTATCATGATACAGAGGTGAACAATACTAATGTATTTATTAGTCAAAAGTCATGACTTTTTCATGATATATCTTAGTTCTTTATATGTCAATTTTCCCTAAATATTTTTACAGATGCCATCAAAATACAAAATAATGCAATTAAAAATGGAGTTCAGATCTAAACAGAGAATAATCAACAGAAGTATCTCAAATGACTAAAAAACACTGAAGGAATTGCTTAACATTCTTAGTTCTCAGGGAAATGCAAATTATGATGACTCTGAGATACTATCTTATACCTGTCAGAATGCCTGAGATCAAAAACACTGATGACAGTTTATGCTGGAGAGGATGTGGAGTAAGGGGAACACTCCTCAGTAGCTGGTGGGATTGTAAACTTTTACATCCACGTTGGAAATCAGTATGGCAGTTTCTCAGAAAATTGGGAATCAATCTATGTCAAGATCTAGCAATTCCACTCTTGGGCATATATCTAGAGGATTCACACCACAAGGAAATTTGCTCATTCATGTTCATATCAGCATTATTCATAATGGCCAGAACCTGAAAACAGCCTAGATGCCCTCAACTGAAAGATAGATGAAGAAAATGTGGTACATTTACTCAATGGTGTATTATACAGTGATAAAAATCAGTGACATCTTGAAATTTGCAGCCAAATGGATAGAACTAGAAAAAAAAAAAAAACTATGAGGAATGAGGTGCCCCAAACACAGAGAGAAAAAACATGGTGTATAGTCAGTCACTCATAAGTGTATATTTGATGTAAATAAAAGGATAACCAGGTTACAATCCACAACCTCTGAGAAGCTAGGTAACAAAAAGGACACTAAGAGAGACATGCATGCATGGATGTCCCTAGGAAAGAAAAACAGATAAGATCTTTTGAGTAAATTGGGAGTATGTGGGGGGAATGAAAGGGAGAAAGGAAGAGAAAAGGAAAGAATAGACTGGTTGAGTTGGGGGAGGGAAAGAGAACAAGTAAAGAGCTACCTTGATAGGGGGAGCCATTATAAGGTTAGGGAGACACCTGGTGCCAGGGAAACTCCCCGTAGTTTACTAGAATGACCCCAGCTGAGACTCCTAACAATAGTGCAGAGGGTGCCTGAACTGGTCTCCCCCTGTAATGAGATTGATGACCATTCTAATTGTCATCATTGAACCTTCATCCAGTAACTGATGGAAGCAGAGACAGAGATCCATAGCTAAGAACTGAGCCGAATGCAGTCAAAGAGAGTGAAGAGGGATTATATGAGCAAAGTGATCAAGACCATGATGGAGAAATCCACAGAGACAGATGATTGGTGCCAGTGGGAGCTCACTGACTCTGGACTGATAGCTGGGAGGCCCTCTGAATGTGGGTGACTGTTCTGTGGCTTGGGAAGGCTGTGGGGCCACTCACAGTGGGCCCAGGATTTATTCCCAGTGCATGAACTGGCTTTTTGGAAACCATTGCTATGGAGGATTATCTTGCTCAGCCTTGATTCAAGTGGGAGTGGCTTGGTCCTGACTCAACGTAATATGCCAGACTTTGTAGACTCCCCATGGGAGGCCTTACCCTTTCTGAGGAGCACGTGGGTGGTTGGGTGGGGGGAAGGGGCACGGGAAAAGAAGACAGGACAGAAATTGTAGTTGGTATGTAAAATAAAAAAAATTACATAAAAAGTTTTTAAATGTTCATTTATCCTATTAAGCATAGAATAAATTTATCATAAAAGTCAAGCAATGGATGAGTGCACTGAATGTTCAGGCTTTGATCTTGATGCTCTGCTGCTTGCTATGCTGGTGATCACTGGTTTTTCTCTCTTTTCTTCCTCATAACAATCTCCCCTTGCCTTCATTTGCACACAAAAGTGGAAGAGAACATAAGCCCTGCCTTAAAAGAGCTGAATTGAGAGCTCTTGGTGAGCTGGTTTAATTTGCCTTTTCATCCATAAATCGTGAGATAGACTGCTAACACCTCCATAAAGATTAAGCTACATGGGGAATTCATTGTTCCTGACACAGAAGCTTAGGGCAGTCTGACTTTAGATTCAACTGAATCTGGAGAGTAAAATGGTGATATTTAGACTAATTTCCCTTTCCGTCTACCAACTCCGGTTTCTTTGAATTTTGTTCTTTTTTCTGCTATGCATGAGTCATGCCAGGAAAGCAGGTGATAATCTAGTTACTGGCACATGTATTTATGTTAAAAACATAAATCTTCGCCCTCTTATGCCCTGATCACCTGGATGTCTGATGTGGAAATCCTCTATAGTCATTTCATATGCTGATGAGAGATACTACGTGTATGTGCATGTGTGTTATATTTTATATATGTGTGTATATAATTTATGTTTCATTCCCCCAAAATACATATGAACAGAATTTCCCAGTAGACAATGCTATACCTATGTTAAAAGTTACGCAACCGTGACTGATTACAAATACTGTGAAATGTAAAGGGTTCAGAGACAAATTCCCAGAGATTATATCCAGTATCTCTGATAGGCATTCACTGCCCAGTTCTCCATTTGATCTAACTTCCGAGTATAAACGTTTGGAAATGCCCCATGGAGCTAAGAGTGTGGTCAGATAGTTTCTGAGGCCTGGATTGTAGATCTCTCCACTCTGCTTTCCGGCCCAAGTACGTCAAAGGTGCCTTTGCATAGGAATTTCTTTTGGTCTTTCACTGTAGACACTTCAGGAAGCTTTCATCATACTTGAAGATGCATAGCCTTTAATATGTTCTTACCTGTGGCTATTCTCACAACTCATTTTTGAGGTATTGCGTGGACATACGCATGTATCTTTATAATTATATACACACATATATGTCAGTTATATAGATGAATGTACAACATGTATATCTATACATCTACAACACAAACACACAATTATAAATATAATACATCAGTTAAACCTCTATTAGTAAATTTTCAAGCAAATTACATATTACACATTTCTCTCTGGTTTTATAAATTTACCTAAACTTTTGTGCTTCAATTGTTTATTTTATAGATATAGTAATATTGCAGTTAATTAAAATCTGCATTGCTTCTGTTTCATGGTTGTGCTAATAGCTATGAACCTTAAACCTATTTAGAAACCTATAAATGGATCATAAAGCCATGATTAAAATATTTCTGAATGTCCATCATGCTAAATAAGCCTAACCTCTTGGGAGATTACCCTTTTAATGTTACAAAAATAGACATGCTATCCCCCATACATGCCAGTTTGAGAAGATGCATGTAATCAAATTAAATAGTAAAAATCACAGTACACTCTAACAGTTACGACACTATAGCTACAAAATTGTTAATTGGCTGCTACTGCCAAAGAGAACGTTGGCCAGTTAAATTATTGTCATTAAGCTCACCATCTCACAAATGTCAGACATTGTATTTTAGCTAAAGCTTGCCAGATAGAGGTAGCTATCAGGGTTTTAGACTTCAGAGATCTCAAAGGAGTCATTTTCATTCCACTGTGGAATGTGATTACTTATCCAGAACAATTTGAAAATCTAGAGACCTCAGTAAAACCCTTTCTCCTTGGTCTCTTTATAGAGTTGCATATAAATACAGAGCCACTGTGATATTTTGTTTTATGGTGTATTAGCTGTGGATCAAACAGGTGCATCCCACTAAGCTCTTCGATTACATCTTGATAACAACTAAGAGTTCTTCACCAGTACACTTCAGACCACAGGTAATTTCCTTTGAATCCTTACAGAGTCCAGCAATTTTACACTCCTCACTTGAGGGAGCCACTTCTGCTGTTAAAACAAAACAAAAATAAGGTACTAAAAAGGGATTCAGTGCCCGCCTTATTTTCCAAAGTTACTTCCATCCGCAGCCTGCTCCAATCGAACACAGAACTGATGTAGAGTCTAAAAACAAGGCAGCAATCAAATATTTTCTAAAGCCTTTTTTTCAATACCCCTGTTCATTTGCTGCAGCTTGCCCTATGCCACTAAGAATGGAGAAAATAAACTAGCAAAAATCAAATTAGATTGACTACATTACTGTAGCCATAAAAGACAGTGTTTTTTGGCAAAGAACATAGAAATTCCTTTCTATTTGCTTCTAGAAGCATGCTAGAGAAATATAAGCATGCATTTATCCGTGAAAGAATCTAAAATGTGGACCAACCCTACCCATATTCTACTTTATTGTGGCCTGTTACAGTGTGAGGCATGATGTTTATTGTGAAATACTGCTTGCTCTGTGGCTTCTGTATAGTGAAGAAATAATACTGGAAAATGTTTGAACAACTGCACTTTCTTGTCCTCCAGAGGATCTTGCAAATCTTTCTTTGCTTTCTGGACCAAAGTCCCTTATAATTAAGCAGTTGACTTATGACAAGTTAAGATGAAAAAAAAACCTAAGTATTTGCTTTTATGCAGACAAAATTATTGTTAATCAAAGTTTGGCTTTGAATCCATGCATTTCTTTGTGTTTACATACAGGGTAGTGACTAAAACAATGCTTATCCATCCACATGATAATGCTCTGTTGTGCGTCCTTTTGCAAAATAATGAAGTGCTAATTTTGTTCCTGCCAGTTCAAGAGACTTGCTTTCCTTTTTCTGGACACACATTTAATTAAAGGGGAAAGCTAGCCGGGCGGTGGTGGCGCAGCCTTTAATCCCAGCACTAGGGAGGCAGAGGCAGGCAGATCTCTGTGAGTTCGAGGCCAGCCTGGTCTAGAAGAGCTAGTTCCAGGACAGGAACCAAAAGCTACGGAGAAACCCTGTCTCGAAAATTAAAAAAAAAAAAAAAAAAAAAAGCGGAAAGCTAATAAAATAATTGATGTTTACCAAATGTCTATCAGACATCAAATATAATGCCATAAATATCTTTGGAAGGTTTGCATGTAGGTATGCTTGCATCAGACAGAGCTCAGATGGGATCTAATCTGTGTGATGACCTTAGGCAAACCACCTCCATTTAGCAATTTATATGAAAACTAAAAATATCATCAGTGTGTTTTAGGGATTTCTGTAATAGTTAATATAATTAACCTGTACATTTTAAATATAAAAAGATATTCAGTAAAATATCCGCAGTCATTACACCTTCATTCTATGTTTATTCTTCTCAAAAACTTAAATCCTTCAGCCATGGGCGACAGGCTCCTGTTTTGATTAGAAAAAAAAAAAAAAAAAAAAAAAAAGACTCCACTCATCCATGTTACATTAGGACTGGAGAACTCCTCTTTCTCAGAATCTCAGTCTCACAATTAAAACATCACCTCAGAAGGGAACTTGAGGTCAACATTTGTTTTAGAGCTTGAGAGCAAAACAACAGAATCAGAAGCCTTAATGTCAACAGCGGCCATGAAGGGGCACAAGGACAAGAGGAGAAGGAATTCCAGGCATTCAGATTTGAAGGGCAGGAAAACAGGCAAGCTCAGCCTTGAAACTGTAAGAACCTGTGTGGAATGCAGAGAGGGGAAGAGTGTGAGCACCCACAGGGTCAGAGTAAACAAGCTCAGGGCTGCGGCCATGGTAGAAAGAAGGGGAAGAAAGGTTTGAAAAGGAAAATTATACTTTTATTCACTTGCAGCTCAGAAGCAATAGGCAGCTATGACAGAAGGGCTTTATCAGCAACTGCACTAAGGGAAAGACTTCAGGGATCATCGTGACACACAAATAAAGTCATCCCAAAGAAAATAAAAGAGTTTGTTCTGGAGGCAAATATGGGTTACCTGAATACCATCTGCCAAGGTGCTATCATTTTTGTTAAGATTTCATAGTGGAAGAACTAAAGGGAATCATCAATAAAGACTTTTTAACAATAGATATTGATAAAAATATCAAGGAGGAGAGTTACAGAAAAGTAAAAGAAATCATTCTTGAAGGCCTGAGATTTTACCTGACTCTATTCTTAGCATTTGAGTTGGTAGAAGCCTGGCATCTGTTAGTGTCCTCACAAGATAACTAAAGGTTACCAAGGACTTAGATCAAACACAGGGTGGACAATGAAGAGCAATTAAGTGAAAGAAGATCATCCCAGATAATTAGACTCTCAACCTCTAACATTCTCTTTCCCTACAATCTGAGACGTTCTGTTAAATTAATTAATCATGTAAATTTTTTAACAAAGATTGTCTTTTTTTTTGGTTTTTCGAGACAGGGTTTCTCTGTGGTTTTGGAGCCTGTAAGATTGTCTTTTTTTTAAAAAAAAAAAAAAAAAAAGATAATTCAGCCCACAATGAATAAGCACATATCTCATTAAGGGAATAGTTCTTCCTCCCATCTTCTTCAGAGAAGTCACCCTTTCATGAGAAATTTCTGCTATATAGGTTGTTGAAATGCATAGATTACCATTTTTCTCTGTTTTGAAATTGGATCTCTCTCTGCAGCCCAGGATGCCCTAAAGCTTACTATTCTTACCAGAGTAGCTTTAAACTTGCAGTGATCCTGCTGCCTCAACCTCCGGAATTACAGGATTGCAAGCTGGAGCCACCCCATGCCCTACCTCCATGCTGGAGACGATGGACAACAGAAGCAATTTGTCCTTTTAAAACTCCTTGGCAGGTTTTAAATGCCATGTTTCCATTCAGAGCCTGAGGTACAACTCAGGTCTTATTCTTTTGTTCCCCAATCAAGTAACAATCAGACTGAAGATAAATAAAATAACATTTCCATTTTCCTAGAAAGAAACATTTTCCTTCAGTGGGCTTCAGCACTGCCCTTTTAATTGCCATCTTCCTCAGGATCACATGACTTAGGTCTTAAAGAGAGATGATGTCTGCTCCAGTCTTTAACTCCGTACTTCAAAATACTAGGAAAACCGTTGTGATACTTTTAATGTTTTGAAATTATTGCATTGTTGGGGAAGTAGGTTCTAAAATCAATTTTGAAAGCTGGAGGTAAGAGTCAAGTCCATCTCCAATGGTTTTCAGTTCTCTGAGTTGTCTAACGAGCTGCCTGTTTCGTAAAATGCTGTCGCTAATGACAATGTAGTCACCTAAGTGTAATGATGTAGCGGTGATCCTACACTGAATCTCTGGGACAAAAAAAAAAAAAAAAAAAAAAAAAAAAAGAAAGAAATATTCAAAGGAGAGATGCTATGTAACTCTCTTCTACCAGATCATTGTTTTTCACTTGCAAAATGTGTTTATCAGTCATGCAGGACTCGGGAGTTTGACGCTGACCCCTAAATTAAAGGCTCAGTAGATTTCCATTCCATTCCTGAGTCACAAAACAGAGGGAGCATGGCCAGTTAGTGACAGGCCCTAGTGGAAATCATGGCCATCTGGAACCAAGTAACCTCACTTTCTAGAACATAGCCCCTGAATAAGGTGATTTTTAAATTAGCATTTCTGTTCATGTATAACACCTCACAAGCCTGACACCTGAAGATAATAAGTCGGCTTGTGCCTTCTACCTTTCTCCGCAACATCATCTTCTAAACTCCTACAGAGTGATGCTTGAGTTGCATCATTCCCTGAGGTTCCTTTTGACCTATGGAACCTTTGCTTTAACTCTGAAACTAGCTGATCATGTGCGCCCTCATGAATCTGCTGGCTTCATTTTGTCATCCATGTGAAACAGCCCAGGTTATGGCAGTGCAATTCTGGGTTCTTTGAGGATTTGTCAAATGACCCCCAAACATTAGTACAAGTGCTGGTCCATCTGCCACTATCATGGTGGAGGTTGGATTATGCCATCTCTCTCATGCATCTTGCATACCCAACTGCCACTAAAAGCACCTAGTATGGTGTTACATTATAAGATTCGGGTATAAACTGTCTCTTGCTGGTCTTGGTTAATCACTTAATCTTCTTTTAGGGAGTGACCATAAATTTTGGCTAACCACTAACACAGTTCTTGCTCAGACTGATTTTTCCTTGAAATAGATAATTGTGTCCCAGGCAAGGCCACTCAGCAAAACCAAGAAGGTCTATCCTCAGTCTCTAACTCAGAGTGCCTCATCATGAATGTGTACCTGTAAAAAATATCTCTGTCTCTCTATGTTCTGACCACTTCCTCTGCAATCCTGTCTTGTGTGGCCTTGTTGAATTTCTACTAAACTCCCCTGTGGTATTACTTCCAATAATTTGAGGGTTAGGAACTTTCCCTGTCTACAGTAAAACAAGGAATCCCACAGCAGAAACAGATGTGCTCTCTTCTTTTCTCAAACTACAGAAAAAGAATAAGTGTATTGACTTTTTAATAGCAAATTTCAGACCCTCAAAATCCCATAGTTCCTGGTGTGCAGATGGTGAATATGGCAGGTTTGTTTTTGTTAAGATTTTACCCTGGGTTGCTTAACCTAACAGCAGAAAAACTGCAGCAAAAAAAATGGCCATTTTCACCCTAAGACTGAATCAGAGATAAATATTTCTTGAAATCTGGTCCTGGATCTCTTCACTGTACAAAAAGTTGATCTGGAAGTTTTTGTTTGTATCCCTTTACTTTCTTACGCAATGACTATATATCCATCTCCCCTTGGTACTAAAAGACAACTTATAGTAATCTCTCTACTTTATCAAATACATTTTTTCCTGATAGTGACTCAAAATATCTCTTGTAGACTATAATTTTGAGAAATTGTAACAGACAGCATTATCTGGATGAAGTAGAAAGTCTGAGTCTAAGCCTCAAGAGTCTGTTCCTTTCATAGCTTGCTGGTACCAAAGTACAACTGTGCTGGCATGCCTGACTCCAATCAACCCTCAAGAACATTTTGCACTAAAGAGTGGATACTCTCCTGGTTCACACATAGTGGGAAGTCAGAGAATACCTTAAACTCCAGGTAACAGAACAGGAATGAAAGTCCATCATTTTTACTTTGGTATTTTACAGCCAGGAAAATTTTAATCAAATTCTATCCCTGTTTCTTCTCCTGTGGTATGCATACTCAGAAACTAGAACCAATTGAACCCTATAATCAAAAGACAATATGAATGGTGCTTTACTTCAGCAGTCTTGGTCAAAATAATAAATTAGGAGATGGGGCAAATGACCCATCCAGAGGGATGATATTATGAGCATGAAATAATAAGATGTCTGAAAAATGTATTGCTGAAATCAAAAGTACCTGGAGTCTGTCCTAATTGTCAACAGAACCACTGTATATTGGACCATCCCTAAGAGTGAAGGCCCAGAGGAAGAAGAAACAAGCTCATTCTGGTCCAGCAAGAATAAAACTTAAGAGGCACGGGGTCACCCTATAATATGTCTACCCATATCTTTATAAATATCCAGGTAATTCCGACAACGGAGGAGAAAGCTACAACTTATTTTTGTCAGAAACAGGAGCCTTTCTAACTCTTCTACACTCAAACTCTCGTCTTCTTCCCAATAGTCCAACCCTGCTAATGGTCCCAGAAAAGCTAATGACTTTCTAGCACAATGTTTTAGTTTGAAGGAAAAGTGTACCCAATGGGCTCATGTATTTGGAAACTTGGCCCTAGTTGGTGATGCTGTTTGAGGTAGTTATGGAACTCTTCTGATGTGTACTCTTCTTTGTTGGAGGAAGAATATCACTGGAGGCAGACACTGAAATTTTATGATCTTGCTCCATTTTCTGTTCTCTCCAGAAGAGAGAACTTTCCTCTTTGTCGTCAAATATCAGCCATCTTCCAGGTTCTGCTTCCATGTTTTTTCCTGAGTGATGATGGACATTACTGCCATGTTAGACTTTCCTTATACCAAAATATGTCATTTTATCCTTTTTATAGAATGTTTTATCATAGCAACAGAAAACTAAATAATACATAAATTGCTCCTTAGAGTAGAATAATTACTATGGTAAGCTTGACTGTCTTGTTATTTGAGTCTTGTTTTTTCAGGGAAGAATGTGGATAACATCGGAAATTAACACTACAAAAGCAATTAATGAGCAATTCTGCTGGAAGCATGAGATAGAGAAATGCAGAGAGAACTGCGAAGTGTGGAGGAGTGTAGAGAGGAGTCTATTGGGTAGAGGGTAGAAGCCGTTCGTGTGGTATTTTGTTAAATAATCTGGCTACATTCTGCCCATTCTCTGAGAATTTGTCTGAGTCAGAATTAGATCGTAAATGACTGATTTTGTTTTGTTGAGGAGACTTTAAAGGAGCATAACAGTGAATCCACGGTATTACTAAAACACGCGTGCAAGTCAACAATGAGAAAGAAGAACAGGTGTGTCAGAAACCTATTAAAAATGTGCATTTCAGAAAGGAAATGGGCTCTTGGGAATTCAGGATTTTCCTCAAACCATGAGCTAGAAAGAGGATGCCATTGTAAGATATTATATCCATTGAGCCTTTTGCTTTGCACTGGGTCAAAGGGAACGCTGAGGAAAGACACCACTCAGCTAAAGGCTCTAACTTGCCTAAGGGGAAAGATTAAAGTGTTTTCTCTTACTATAAAGCAGATATACAGAAAAGTTTTTGTTTTGTTTTATTCTTCCCAGAAACTGCATACAGAAGCTTCTGGAACTGTGGTTCAAGGTGTACAGGCTTCTTATCATGCGGGCAGCCAATCTTGGTAGTGTTGTCCAATTGGTAGTGGATTTGGAGATAAGAAACAAGTTAGCATACAAGAATAGTAGAATAGTCCTCAACAGTTTCAAATATACACTTGGACCTAACAGCATGTGGTATGTTCAGAATCTTTGCAAGAAGACCCCAAGAAACCACGGTGTGGAGTGCTGAAGGCTGCGGTGGAGACCTAAGATATTATTGATGGCATAGATGTTAGAGTATTTCAAGCAGAGCTGCTGCATACCCAGTGTGGAACAACCTGAAAGACTGAAACCAACCAAACAAAACCCCATAAAACAAACAACTGAACAGAAAACAAAATTACAAATATTCCAGGCCTGAATATGGATGTGGTGAATATTTTACTACCCACAAAGTTCTTTGTTCTTTCCTTTTTCAAAAGTAAGCAGAACTGTCTGGCCATTACATTTTCACATTTATGCCTTTGGTTCATGACATTTATGAATCATGAGATAGCACAATAAGGAAAAAAAACAGATTTCTAACACCTATAATTGCCAGTTTGACTGAACAAAAATAAATTCATTTTCCTTTACTGATATCTACTCCCTAAATGTTTTGAAGAGCAGGAAAATTGATGTTGTGTTTTTTTATGAACAGTGCACATGGATCTTTCGTTACGTACATAACCCTGTCTTTGTTAAAACCAGCTATCAATTACAGCAGCACAGAAAGATGCTATTTGTACAGCTCTGCACTTGCTGATCCAGAACAGCAATGCACTCCATGTTATGCATACCACTGTGCATTTGTGTGGCCAAGTACACAGTGCCTGCTACTATGAATATCCTTTATGTTTTTCAAACAAGAACGATTTTTTCAAAATGTACCTATTTTAAAACGATATATGATTGTGCACTGATATCTTCATTAAAACAAAGAGAATTATAAAATTATGAGAAATAAAATAATTTGCCTGAACTTATTCATGCAATTAAAATAATTTGAATCCAATTCTGTAAAGCAAGTTTCTGTTTTATTGAGGCAATACTCTCAACTACTTTTCATTTTCTGATGTATGCTAAATAACAATTGTTCATCCTACTATGCATTTTATTTTGAGCATGCAGAATACAGACTTTAAGTTTAATGCATATCATAATAAAATTCTCATTTAATGGCTACTAACAGTATTTGCTGGGTACAGAATATAAATGAAAAATTATTCCAATTAGTTTTCAGGAAATCTGTAAACAGAGTTAGTACTACATTTTCTATTTTACTAAGAAATTCACAGAGGTTAAACATTTTATTATGACAAGGCAAGAATTGTGAGGAAAATTCATTATTCAAAACCATGTCTATCGTACAGTAAAGCTTTTGATATGATCACCAAACAATGTTGTCCACAAACTGGGTTCAACATAGTTAATCTTGTGCCTTTCAGAATTATTTCTGCAAGAATGAGCTGCCCCTTCCCTGTACTCTGAGATTACTTACTGGTTTACAGGACATACAGTTACTACTTCTAGCTTTTATCGTTCCATTAGAAATATTAAAGATGTGAGAAACTGTAAAGGCAAGTTATTTTCTTTTTGTTGTTTCTCCAAATTATCATAGCTGCTAAAATTGTCTCATTTTCTGATACTTTGAAGAAAAGTAATCTGGAGGTCTTTTTAGGCAAGAAAGATGGATTTCTGGACCTTTTACAAATTGATTCATGCAAAGAAAAAGACAGGCTCATTTTTGAGCATACTAACACCGACAAAGAATGGTACAGAAATTTGTAATCATAAATACTATCCTTAAGAATTCTCAATATAATTAGTCATATTTCACAATTTATACATCCCAATGACTTACAATAAACCAGCATGAAGTTGGACATGCCAGGGGTCAAAATCTTAAATGCTTGTATGTAAAGAACCAGAATGTGTATTTTTGTCAGTACAACAGACTCTTTCACTCAGTTGAGAAATTCTGGAGAGAGTATGCATTGTGTGGAGAAAGTTGGTACTGGTGAATTCTGGAAGTCTTCATGGGGTTACAATCATGGACTGTAAAAGTGCTGATGATCAGAGGCTATAACTCACC
The DNA here is from genome assembly GCF_014885135.2 of Alexandromys fortis. Lineage (NCBI taxonomy): Eukaryota > Metazoa > Chordata > Mammalia > Rodentia > Cricetidae > Alexandromys > Alexandromys fortis. The sequence goes on along the minus strand of NW_026067939.1, from coordinate 10,578,427 downwards.
AAAGAAAATGCAAATGATTTCCTAATTAGGTCATCGTATCTTCCACTTTATAACATTGGTGTAAATCTAATACGTCCTGTTAAATAATGGAAATATGATGAAAACTATGTTAAAGCATACAATAAGAAAAGACAGAGAAAGGCACAATGTTTAGTGTAATTACCCATTATGGGGCTCTAATCTTATTTACACCCACTATTTAAAAAATGACATTGCATCCAAAACATGTTAACAGAAAATTAAAGTTAAATGAAGTATGTAGGGAATGATTTAGTATGATTAACTATTCTCAAATTCAACTGAGTAAAACAATTAAATATGTATACATACATTGTTGTGCCCATTATCTCTTATATCTTCACATTAATTAACCAACCTTAAACAAAGATCATAAATACAGTTACACACATAAACTAAATAATGAGGAGGGGAAATGATGCATATTTTTATTGTCGGCTTTAAGAATAACTTTTTGACCAGGCAGTATTGGCATATGCCTTTAATCCTGACACTCTGGAGGCAGAGAAAGGCAGATCTCTGTGAGTTCAAGTAAGCCTGGTCCACAAGAGGTAGTTCCAGGATAGCCATGGCTGTTACACAGAGAAACCCTGTCTTGAAAAACAAAGAAAGAAAGAATAAAGAATAACTATTTGATGTAGTAAGAGGTCGTCTGTTTGTTCCGGCAGTTCAAACCCAAAATAACCACACAGAAACTTCATTAAATCACTGCTTGGCCCATTAGTTCTAGCTTCTTTTGGGCTAGCTCTTACATATTAATTTGACCCATCTCCATTAATCTGTGTACCGCCACAAAGCTGTGGCTTACTAGGTAAAGTTCCAGAGTCTGTCTCTGGAAGGGCTTCATAGCTTCTCTCCGACTCCACCTTCTTTCCCCCAGCATTCAGTTTAATTTTCCCCACATACCCTATTTTGCCCTGCGCAGGCCTAAGGCAGTTTTTTTATTAACCAATGATAGTCACAGCATACAGAGAGGAATCCTACTTCACTTCGATATTTAGATTACACAGAGGATAAACTGCATCTTATGTCACTTTTATGTGTTATTCTTTGCAATTGGCATTTTAAAAAATGATCATAGAAAACTGAGCCATTGATATCATGCTTAAAGCAATGTTGTGACATTGTTTCTATGAGTTTTAGGGTCAGAAGTTGAGACCAGCCAGGCCTAAAATCTAGCCTTGTTCTTCAATATCCCAATAAAATATGTACATAGTAGAAAAAAATCAGAAATAGGTTCAATATACCCATACTGAAAAGAGAAACAAACATATCCAGTCATATAATATCCCATGTTCTAACTGCTGGGTACAGAATGAAATTTGCATTTAAGTATAGGTTATGGATATGTATCACTAATTAGTGCTGGCAATACTGGCATCCCATGCATCATTGGCACATCATTGCCTCTCTTACAATCTCTCCAAGTAACCTGATATATTTTCAGAAATTTTTGGAAGATAAATTTATCTTCTGGTTAAAACTAGTTTCATCATTTTCCCTTCCCAACATGACATACCAGGTGGAATTCCAGTTCTTTGGGGACCACTATGTGTAGCAATATTTCATTTGTATTTTAATAAATAAAACAATCTGAAGGTCAGGAAAGCAAAGCAGTCAGTCACTGACTCTTACCTCTACCTCAGTCCGAAAGAGAAATCCTGTCTCCAGGAATCTCAGAATGAGACTGTGAGTGAGAGCTGTCTCCTCCAGTCTTAAATTACTCTCTAGTGCTGAGATTATAGGTGTGCACCACTACCACCCGATTTCTATGGCAAGCTAGTGTGGCTACTGGGATTAAAGGTGTGTGTCACCACTGCCTAGTCTATAAGGCTGATCAGTGCAGTTGTTTTACTCTCTGGACTTCAGGCAAGCTTTATTTATTTATTAAAATACAAATGAAATATCATTACAGCTATGCCTCAACCATTTAATAGTCAAAGGGAAGGCCACAAGTGTTCCATTAGATTAAATCCCCTTTTGCCATGATATTGGTATCCTTGGCCACAGTATTATCAAATGATTATCACAGAATTTGGGGTATCTGTATCATTTTAAATGTCCATGATTCTCTAGGAGATAGGATATGGTGGTTTGAAAGTTATGGCCCTCATAGACTAATATGTTTAAATGCTTGGCTCACACTATTGGGAACTGTGGCCTTGTATGAGTAGATGTGGCCTTCTTGGTGTAGATGTGGTCTTGTTTGAGGAATCATGTCACTTTGGGGTCAGGTGTTGAGTCTAATATGCTCAAGCTAAGTTCAGTATGGCATCCAGTCTCTTTCTGCAACCTGTGGACCAAATGAAGAACTCTAAGCTCCGCTTCCAGCAGAATGTCTGCCTGTATGCTGCCATGTCCAACCATGATGATAATGAATTGCACATCCACAACTGTAAATCAGTCCCAATTAAATGTTTTCCTTTATACAAGTTGCACAGGATATGGTGTCTCTTCAAAACATTAGAAACCCTAACTAAGACAAAGGACTATCGCAAGTTTGCTTAAAGTCATTGAAAGATCATTTCGTATCCTGATTTTATGAATGAGAAAATCATCTTCAGTGTTCATCACAGTTATTATGTAAGTTAAGGTTGTTAATTTTTATTTTTATTAATTATTTTCCATAGAAGATAGTCCCTTCAACTTAAAGTACTTTCTGTATAGGGTCTGAAATAGTTAATATTTTAACAAGTTAATGGTTAGCACAAGAGAAGGCTTCTAGAGTCAGCTTAATATTGTGATGTTCGCATTTTAACAGTTGGTAAATACTTGAATATTTATTGATTTCTGAATCAGTGAACTTCACCATCACCCTGCCTGCAAATACAGAGATATTTCATAGTTAAATGCATTATCCACTGTTCTATTTATATTCTGTTTCTTCTATTTTATCTCTTTTTCCTTGTGTTGTGAGATTTTGGGGGGATAATTTTATCAATAATGCAGGAAGAAACAGACTGGTTCATAAAAATTACTTTGATATAAAGATAAGTGACTGAAAAAAATAAGATAGCAGACATGGAACATGTTACATTTTCCTCATTAAGTACTTGTTTTTTGCAAAGCTTACAGGTGAAACTAAGGCATATCTGATAGTTTTGCCTGTATTTTTCCTTTTATAATATACATAAAAATGGTGCATATAAATTCAAAGATGTGTTGGTGCACCTTCTGTGTGTTGTGTGACTAATTACATAAGTATACCTATCTCCTTGAATTTTGCTAATGTCTTTCTTTATTTTAACTATCCAACATTAATTAGTTCAAGTTTCCAATCATATGGAAGCTGAGCTCTACAAAACAGATAGCACTGAGCACTACACCAAGCGATGCCTTTTCATATTTGCACTCCCAGGGACCTGCCTGTGGCTTGCCTTACTGAGGAAACAAATGGGCTTCACAAGTCATAATCAGAAGGATACGACTAACATATAAGGTCTTAGTAGGTCCTTTCAATTGGACAGCTCCATTTAGTGGACTACCTGTAGCCAGGGATGTGTGACACTAAGGGAACAAGAGGATTGTATGGAAAACTGAAAATAGAGGTAGATGTTTTGGAAGAATGGGGCACATTGTTGGAGTAGTAGGTAATTTTATGAGAAGCTGGCAGTACTCTGGATAGAAGTGCCTCCTAAGTCAGAACTGTTAACTGTCATTTCTAGGTAATAACAGCCACACAGATATCCATAGATGAGATTGTCTCAGCGGGAAAATGCCAAGAGCTTTGAAAAATATTGGCTCTGTTCTCTACTGCCCGCTTCTAAAAGGTAGCTCTTTCACACTAGAATAGTGATACAAATGTCCACCAAAGGAAAAAAAATGAATGTTCAAATATCAGCCTTGAATGAGTTAAAACCCTAAAAATTTTGGAAAGCAAGGATCTTGACCATGCCAGCTCCCTGCTTTGAATCATTGCTGATGCTTACAGAGCTCTTTGCTTTCCTGTAGTTGACTCCCAGTGTCTGGGCTACAAGTGCAGCATCCAAAGGCTCATTGTGTTTTACCTTCTGTGCTCTGCTCATCCTCACATCCCTGCAATTATATCAGCTGGCTTGTATTTAATGGAAAAGCTGGAGCTTTTCTCATACACTGGGTCCATCTGAGTGTAGCGATAAACACGCATGCACCTTTTGTGAAATTAGCAAAAAAATTCTTGTCTCCATTCAAATTCCATTAATAGCCAGGACACTCTAAATTCTGTGAATAAGCAATTTTTTTTAACACAATCAAACTCAGTTGAAACTTCCTTTCTTACATATTGAGATAGGCTCACATTGCTCATAATTAAAAATAGGTGTATTTAAAAGAACTTGCTGTGATTGTTAATCTCCTGTCCAAATGCCATGAAATGAGTTATTTAATTCCACCTGCAAGCGCTTCCCTCTCCTTTCTCTCAATACTTCCCTCCTGTGTGTCACTCTGTTCACATCCTGCCTAAAATAAACGAAAGAAACAAAACGCAACACCCACTCCTTTGTGTACGTCTTTTGGGTACTTCTGAAGAATCTGACGGCAATTCTAGTAAAAACTTCTTTTTTCATATTCCATGTTATTATGACTCTCTGGGAATCAATGTTTGTAACGGCGTAAGCGAATGCAGACAGATTGTCAAAATATAGACAGCTTTAATGGAGGAATAGACTTACAGAACCACTGTTCCCGCGGAGACCAGGAAAGCAGAAGAGGACGCTGGGAGCATGCTCACCAATTTTATAGGAGAACTTTAGCCTGAGGCGAACACGCCCCCTAAGGGGTGGGACTTATCCCTACAAATGTTATCATAAAACTCCTTCTGTATTATTTTTCATGTTTTTTTTCTACTGTCAAGGTTTTAGTAATCCTTAATTTAGATTTCTTTTCATTTAGCATAAGTTTTAAAATTTCAATGACTCCTCTATTTGTGATTTTCAAGAGGCTTTAGCTAAATCATTTATTTTAATTGACAAATAATTATGTATATTTACAGAGTAAAACCCAAAGTTGTTTGCTTTCGTGCAGGTGCACATTGTGCAATGACTGAATCATGTAACTAGCATCACCTGTCACTCCATATACTATTTATTTCATGGTAAAAACATTTCAAGTCTATTCTCTTAGCTATTTTTAAATACATTAAAATATCTGTAGTAACTATGCTATACAAACTATTTTCAGAACTTACTACTTCTAAATGCTTGATCCCACTTATCTAGTACTTCATTATAGCCAGTCCTCCCTCAAAGTATGCTAGTTACCGGTCTACTCTCAATTTCTGTAACTTCCACGTTTTTGCATTCAACCATTAAATGAGATGGGAATATGTTCCATTCTCCAGCATATCTTCCTGACATAATCCTTCCCTGCTCCCCTCAGAAGTTTGGAAATGGAATTTCTTCATCTTTTATGATGTCAGTGGGCCCCAAGAGAATGGTGGTTATAAATGAGGCCACTAAATCTCATGAGGGAGCCGACTTTTTTTAGAGCCTCAAACGATTTATTCTCCGAAGTTTGAGGTCACATGAGTAAAATACTCATGAGTTCAAGCTGTATACAAGCAAAAGGAAAGCACATGACAAAACATGATTTTTATGTAGAGGCATATAAAGAAAAGCATAAACATTTAGCTGAATAGCATCAGCTAACAATGATGAGTAATCTCGAGTAAAGTCAATCCTGTCCACTGCACCGGGGAGGAACACAAAAACACTTGCTGAGAAAAATTTGGGGTTTTGAAGAAACTGAGTTCACAAGACTCTTGTCTTGTTTGCTTGGAGTGTTTTCACAGCACTTAGAATTCTCCTGACTTAACTTCATTCCTGGACAATGTTCTGACATCAGTCACAATTGCATTTGTTTCTGTGTCTTGGCTGCCATCATCCAAACCTACAAGTCACTTCAGAATGCAGCTACCTCCATAGGAAAGAACAAGAGCATTCTTTGGAAACAAACTTAGGCACGGGATTCCTGATTACAGTGAATCTGTTTTAGAAGAGTCATGGGATATTTTTTTCTGAGTAATTTTTCAGAGTCTATTGCCTGAAATTGTTTCTCATCTTTAGGGTAAAGGATCATTTTTGTCCAAATTAGTGAGTTGAAATTAAACAAAATATTCTAACTAAAAACACTTGAAAATTAATTGCTTAAAATCTTTCTCATCAGAAACTTAGGGATTTTAGAGTTGTTAATTATATTTTGTCTCCCCCAAGTATGTAACATCTTACAATGAGGATCGGTACTGTGGGAACCATTTGTGAGTTATTGTTTTGTTTTATTTGTTATATCCTCTGCTTTTCAGTGTGGAACAGCCAATATCTATTTTTTAGTTTAAAACTAACACATACTACATAAAAACAATCATTGTTTTAGTCTAAGATGACCCAAATTCTCTTATAGGACTCCCGCAGAAAAAGTTAAATTGGAAGAACAATGAATGAAAATGGAAACGTCAGAGAGCAAGTTCAACTGCAAATCCAAAAATATGCGCATTCTCCTCCACACCCACCAGTTCTTATTGTGCTTAACAACAAACAGAAAACCACAGGGATGAATGAGAATCCTGACTTCTGGAAGTACTAACTTCCTCTCAGGATAATCCAGTAGCACCTGGAAATGTGCAAAGCTAATCTTTTGTTTTCCATAATTTACATATGTCTTTCATGCAAATATGACTTATATTCTCACACTTCTGCTCCATTGACTACACACAGAGTTATTCCTGACACCTGCTTTTCTTAGAAAAATGCCCCCGTGCCTTAAATTAAATGAGACATGCTCCTGGCAGTCATTGCTTAAATGTGTCAAAAACCTCAACAGAAGCACACTGGCAGCTGATTAAAGAGGTATGATGGGAAAATAGACCTCAGATGTAAATTGTCTTTCTGTGTCTGGAATACATGACATATGAAAAAAATCAATAATATACAGAAACTAATACCATTTCAGGCCCAAGCTGACATAGTATATGACCCCCTCATTACCATGTTTTGTTTAGTGCTGTATCTCTATACTGTCATTTTGTTTGGCCTTACATAGAGAATGAACATGTAAGAAGAATGATACACTTTTTGTACTCTGGCGTTATTTGAGCTATATTGACTACAGTGATAGTACCATCAGGAGGGTAGGGGTGGCCACCTATCTCAAAACAAAACATGAAAAGGTTTAAAATTAGAGAACTAGGAAATCACAGAACTACAACCATAGATAAAAAATATGATCTCTGGGAAGCCCTACCAACTAACAGGGGCAGCATGGCAATCTAACCATCCAAAGAGAGACTCAAAGGTAATAACAGGAGGACTCATCACAGAGGGCGCCCAAGTGTGACACAGGGTTCTAAGAACTGGAGAAGTTGCGTGAGAGTCTGGATAAGAGTGAACATTCAGGCCTATCTATTTTTGTAACCTAGGTCTCTTCTACAGATCAAGCAATACAAAACATCATCTTCACAGATAACTGCATCTCTCCATTCTTGCTCTGCATTGCTTTCTTCATTTAAAAAAGTCATGCTGAGGAGGCAGGGTATATGACTTAGAAATTATAGCATCTAATTACTGTCTGTAATTTCATTTTCAGAGAGTCCTACATGCTTAATCTGCATGCAGGTGCTCAAGGGCTCACTAATGAAGTCAGGATCAGCAGAATGACAGTGGGTTTCTCATGAGAAACTTTTAAAAATGAGAAGGATAATCATTTCAATTGATTCAAGTTCTGAAAGACCACAGCTGTCAAAACAGACTACAATGACCCAGCAAAACAGTCAGTGAATGAATATATAAAATAAAAATAGATTAGGTAAACTTAGTTAGCTCTCCAGATGATACTGGATGGACTTTTTTCAGACTAAAGGAAATGATAATCATAACAAAAGTCTACAGAGGAATCAAAGAATGTTAGAGTAGTAGTTAAACAAATAAGTTTTAGAGAAGAACTTAGAAAAAATAGAGAAATCTCAGATATTAACTTTAGATACCAATTGATGGCACTCAGCATTTTGGTTAGTTAATATGGAAATTCCTTTGCACATTACATTATTTTAAAAGTAATCTGTTGATATTTGCTTAGCCTGCCTGAAAGCATGCATTAGCCAGGCTAGTCTCTATGCACTGGAAATGCACTCTCTTCTCCTATGATTTTGTCTAAAGTTGTGTCTTTGGAAGTAAAGGTTTTAGACTGAGAATTGCTGACTGCTATGGAAGAAGGTATTAGATGAACAATCTAAATATAAAGCTGGAGGACTATGGACATGAGTAAATCTATAAAATACGATCTGTGGCATGTGTCCTTTAATCTATTCTGCTGCAAGACTACTTAAATGAAAACCTGTGTGTGCATATTCTCTTTGTGCTTACGTATCTATATGATTTCTGTGGTTCAGTTTTGGTTTATCAGTTAAATGATCACATGGTTTAGTACTGTTAAGCAAGTCAGCATTCCCTTGAGACAATTATAGAACTAGCATTATAAAGCAGAAAACAGAGTGTATTTGATTTAATAGCCTTAGAAAAGATGTTATTTCAATTAATGTTATCTTAGATACAATTCTGAAAGTGGGCCAGGCAAATCTCTATTCCTTTGGATATTATACTGACTACAATTGTTCCTACTTCATAAATTTTACCTTCAAGTACATTCACTCTAACTGGGCCATGGGCGTCTAAGTTCTGCTTTCCCAGAACCCAAAGATGTGAGAATGATGTATCTGCTGCACACTGCGGCCCCCATCTGTGCTCTATGCGCTAGAACTCAGTACCCCAGCTTCGGGCAAGGGGCTGGAGGTTGAGAATACACACGCAGCAGAGACAGACCGACACACAGACCTTCAAACACTGGTACCAAAAACTCATCTTTAATAGCACCATGGAGGCTTAAATACGCTGTAGTCAATGGCCAACAGGTGAAAATCCCATCCTCTGATCCTCTAAGCTAGGCACAGCTTCTAGTAACTTCAATTAAAAGGCTCTAGACAGGGAAGAGCAGCTGAAGGCCAGGACTCAATTAGTCCCAATGTGTATCTCTATGCTTTCAGCCTTTTTGAGTAATTAATTTGCTTAAAGAACAAAAAAATTGTTCAATCAAGACAATTGCTTATAATTTATAATGAATGTATTAAGCATCTAGTTAAAAAACAAATCTTAATGAGAGTCAAGATTCATTTAAAATTCTGTTTCTATGAAGCTCTTTCTGTGTTACACAAGAGCTAAATTTTAACTCTGATCATAGTAATTGTACAACTGACCTGGGTGTTCAGTGATCATGATTGGAGGCCAAAGTCAATGATCACCTCAATGGTAGCTTATCCCATGTCGTCAAGTCATATATGTTCAAGGGGGAAGGATATGATAGCATGCCTCTTACATGACTCTGTAGATGATTCTAATAAGTCATATGTCCTCTTTATCACAGAAACCTTGGAGACTAAGAGACTGTATATAACCAGAGCACCTTCTATAAGAAAATAATCAATAGAGAGAAATAAATCCATTTTAATTAAAAATCACAGAACAATATTTTTTTAACGTTGAATGAAATTCTGTTGTGAATATATATTATATTTTCATTTTCCACTGATCTATTAATGAACATTCATTTTGGCCTCATTTTCTTGCTGTTGTGAACAGAACAAAATAAATACAGATATTGAGTGTCCTTATGGTCAGAGAGTATGTTTAGAATATGCTTAGAAGTAATATAACTGAGTAGTATGGTAAGTCTAATTTATCTCATGAGAAATCTCTACACTGCATTTCCACTATTTTGCATACCCCTAGACATTGGTTAACAGTTATTTCTGCCTCATGTCCTTATCAGGATTTGGAGAGCCAAAGAACCTATACACTCAGGATAGTAATGTTAAGTCACCAAAGTGCAAGTTGAGGGCAAATACTTCTCACACCTAATACTTCCTTTTGATGTTTAGAAAACAAGGGTTCCTTGTAGAATTTCAACCTCATTGAATTGAATGTGAAGCACATCAAAAAAAAAAAAACTACAGAATTTAAACACAGGAAATTAATTAACTGCACAAAACAAACAAACAACAAAATAAAATCCTGGGAAGCAGGGTCAAGGGTCTGCAGGCATTGATTTATTAAGTTGCTCTCTTCAAAGCACCCTCTAACTCCAAGTGTGTATAAATTTAGAGTTTCCTGCACTTTAAACATGTATCTTTTATTTCACAAAGATGTAATTTCTCTTTTGAGGTTGCTTTCTATGTTCACAGAGCATTAAGGTTTTGATCAATCAATGATGTTAGAAAAAAAATGTCTTTTTAATGTATATTTTAAAAATGTGTTTGAGTTCATTCAGATTTAGGTTTTACTTTGTTTGCTTATATAAATATTTTTGCTATATTCCATTAAATATATCTTTAGTTAGATCTTATACATTAATAATATTTTGTGTAAAGTTATTTTCTATACCTAAATATATATACAGATAAAATTATCTATTATAGTCCATAAAATCTAATAAGGTATTCCAGAAAATGATTCATAACTTTTCCATGTGTTGATACAAATAATAATTATGGTATATTTTAAAAATTAATGAAATTAGAGAATATTAACTGCTGATACATAGACATTCTAAATCTGTACTGAGAGAAAGAAATGTACCTAAATGAATATATTTAAGCCTGTACCACCACATAATACATCAACCAGATTGTGGTTTTAGACCATTTCTAAATGATTAAAGATGCATTATTCATACATATGACAAAAAATACGAATATAATATGAAATATAACCTTCATCGCCTCACATCATTTTAAAAGAACATAGAAAGTAAGGCCACTTTTGTAACTGAAAAAAACAAACCCTAAAATTTCAAATGACAAAGCACTTACTTTATGGCAGTTAGTTTCAGAAATTAAGGAATGAAAAATGAAAACCTTCTTATCTATCAAAGTAATTATGCTCATAATAAAGACAGAATATGAAAGCAAAGATGTTTATGGCATCAACCTTGATACAATGGGTGCACAAAAAGCTTTAAATAAACATTATCATCATGTTTTACAAAAATACTGATTTATACTAACATCATAGTGCTATAAAATCAGCACACACCTGAATGCCACTGTCAATTACAACACGGTGTGCTTGAGGAATACGTACAGAATGATCTGCCCTATTTTTATTGCAACATTAAGTCCAAAAGGAAAAACAAATCACCAACAAGATGATTTCAATGATGTGTGATAGAAGAATCACAAGGCACAACATGTGCAGATAAATGTAAAATATCTTAATGCAGAAGGACTAGCTAAAATAATTTTTTTGAAGACTCAAATCTGTACACACACACACACATCAGTTTTGACTGGTTATATGTTTGTGGGTTTTATTGGTTTTATTTTTATTTATTTTAGGGGCAGTTTTATAAGTTTATATAATACTCAGGAGTTAGTTCTTAACCACATTAACTGTATATAAATATCTGAATGTGGTACAGATGCCTGACACCAAAGCATAGCTCCTGATTGATGAACTCACATTCTCATTGCACTTTCTAATAAGGGTACATGATTATGGTACAGTGCATTCCTTATTTCTTTGGCCCAGATGGCTTTGTTGAGCCTGGTGTCAATGCATACACTTGAAGTTTTGACCTTCTTCATAGCAAATTTTCAGATTTCCTCAGGTGTCTGAAGCACATTTTTTTCATATGTTTGTTTGTGATAAAGAGGCCGTTCTTTGTGTGAGTCATTCTACTTGCTCCCATTTGGAAAGGCAGGTTATAGTGTTTTATACTGTGTTTCTAAATTTAAAGAAATAACTGTAAAAATATCATCCCACAAAAGTTCTTCACCAACCCCACATCAGACAAAGGTCTGATCTCAAAAATATACAAAGAACTCAAGAAATTGGTCATCAACAGAACAAATAGTCCAATAAAAAATGGAGTACAGTCCTAAACAAAGAACTCTCAGCAGAGGAATATAAAATGGCTGAAAGACACTTAAGGAGATGCTCAGCATCTTTATTCATCAGAGAAATGCAAATCAAAACAACTCTGAGATTCCATCTTAACACCTGTAAGAATGGCCAAGATCAAAAACACTGATGACAACATATGCTGAAGAGGTTGTGGGTTAAAGGAACACTTCTGCATTACATCCACATTTGATGTCAGTGTTGTGATTTCTCAGAAAATTAGGTAATTTCCTTCCTCAAGACCCAGTCATAAAACTTTTGGGTATGTATCCAAAGGATGCTCAACTTGTACCACAAGGACATGTGCTCAACTATGTTCATAGCAGCATTGTTTGTCATAGCCATAACCTGAAAACAACTTAGATGCCCCTTGACTGAAGAATGGAAAAGGAAAATGTGATACATTTATACAATAGATTACTAAACATCAGAGAAAAATAATGACATCTTGAAATTTGCAGGCAAATGGTTGGAACTAGAAAACATCACATTGAGACCCAGAAAGACAGTTATCATACATACTCACTCATAAGTGGTTTTTAAACATAAAACAAAGAAGACGAGGCTACAAATCACAATTTTAGAGAACCTAGACAACATGAGGACTCTAAGATATGCATACATGGATCTAATCTACATGGGATATTGTAAAAGACAAGATCTTCTGGGTAAATTGGGAGCATGAAGGCCATGGGAGAGGGTTGAAGGGGAAGGTAGAGGCAGGGAGGGGAGCAGAGAAAAATGTAGAGCTCAATAAATTCAATTAAAAAAAAAAGGCCTGGAAATAAAAGAATCATCCCAAAGAAAACTGAATTTACTAAGCTCTGTAATTATCTACAATATGACTTCCAATAACTTGTTGGCTTCTCTGTGACACTTTTTTCTTTTAGAATCTAGATCATAAGAAAATTATATATAATACCTAGCATTTTTTTTAATATTCTCATTTTCTATCCTGTCCTATGCTATTCTACATATATACAGAGTAAAAGACAGATTTGGCTGTAAGGAGACATAGACAAATGTGTCAATGTTCACAAAAGGGTGTAATGTATGCAGGGTCCTGTGAGTTCACCCTGTCCTTTGTGTTCAGGAGGGGAACCTGGATAAGGACTGTCAGCCTGTGTCAGGGTATCATTGGAGATGGAATGCTTATACTCACACTGAGAAAACAGTTTCAGTTTTAGATGAGGAAGGAAAAGAATATCAACCTAGCAGAGAAGAGATTTGTAATGCCAGAGGGCATAACATGGACAGGTGTGCATTGTGATGAAAAAGATAAGAGAGAGGTTAAAAATGAGACATGACACCAAATTTGCTGGCACAGTTCTAACTCTCGCCTATAGAAAAGTTGAGGCAAGTGGCTCATGAATTCATGGATAGCTTAGACTTGGAAAGTAAAGGGAAAGGAAAAAAAATAAAAGGAGAGTACGGGTATATGTCAAGTAGAATAGCACCAGCAACAACACGAAAATCGCTAGGCTCTAAGGTAAGCACTTTAAGACTGACTGGAGACTGCTGTTGGAATAGTTAACATGCATTTGCAGTTCTGACAATACTTTGCTTCCCTGGGTGGAATGGATGAACATGCAAGAAGTACAGAATATGAATCAAACCTAGATGTTTAAGCCAAAAAAAGGAATAACAATCAATCAATAAAATATAAATTGAAAGGGGAGCGTGCAGAAGAAATGTAAAAAGGGAAGAAGGTTTTTCTGTGTCCGGGTTGGTCAGTAGGGAGAGACAGAAAACTCATGGCATTGATAAATATAGGCACACTGGAGATTTGGGAGACAGAACATTTGAGATTGAAACGCATTCTCTTTCAGTTGTCAATGAGACGTTTCAGTGAAAATGCCAGGTGGACTTTGCCTCAAAAGAACAGGGATGGAATTAAGTTCAGCTTTGCCAGTACTGGTTCCTACGGATCGGTTGGTTTACTTTCTGTGACTAAGACAAATATTTTAGATGATTGAAAATGAAGGAAAAGTTTCAGTTCCCATTTGAGAAATTTCACTTTGTAACTGGTTGGTTGGCCTTTCTGCTATCAGCCTTAGGTGGGGGAAACCTGCTCACTGGACCACAAGGAAGCCAAAGAGAAGACAGGAAGTGATTGGTGTTCCACCATCACCTGTGGTGGCACATGCGCTTGGTCTAAAGGCCTCCTGTTGGGCCCTAACTTTTGAGTATCACTTTCTGAGAGTTGCACCAGCTAAGAACTATTATCTAACATTCCTTTCAGGACATCAAAAGTCTAAAATACAGCAATATCATAATCAACCACATACAGCTTGACAATTACTTCCTACTGTACTTCATCACCAGACCCCGAGTATTTGGAATGATGCTATCCTGGGTGGAAACATAAAAAAGAATGGCTGTAAGTGAAATAATGGAGGGAAAACAGATAAAAATAATCACACAGGTTTTCTGTGATAATTAAAAGGTGTTTACATGGCTCTAAATGCTACAGATTCAATATCTGTCATAGGTAAATCTAATATATAGTTATGTAAACTGTAGCAAAAGTTTATACTATGTACAAATGAATAGATGATGTGTATATAAGTATGTATGTACATATATTTATATATACCTGAACTAGATTGCTTCAAATGTATAAAATAACTAAAAGAGAAGACAGTTCTAGAATAGCCATAAATTATTTTCTATATTATATATAAGAATATATTATGAAATTAAAAATGACCTTATCATGAGTGATAAGAGGGTAACTTCCAAGCAACTTGAAAGCATATTTGAATAAATCAGACTGTGGTTTACTTTCTTCACCTCACTTTAAATATTGCTCTATCCTATTGCTCCAGCCTACAGACTAAATTGCCACGTTTTCCCGTTAGTGAAATTCTTCTTTCTCCTGTCCACTTTGCCTAATCCAGACATCTTTGAAACATACACTGGCATAAAATTTCAATCAACTGTCACAAGTTTCAAACCTCTTGTGAGTTCCTTTTATAGAAAATAAAGATGTCTCTTGCATAAAGAGTAGTTCACATAGTCTTAGTATGCCTTTGGTTTATTTCTGCAAAAGGAAATTGTGCTTCTCAGGTATTATACAATCATTTTTTCATAATGTATGCAGAATGAATAGAACAATAGAATCTATACCTCTGCATAAGAGGCTTTTATACTTCCCAAATGAAGATTTGCTCTCTTATAAACAACAAATGATTATTTTATGACCTAATAGCTGAAGCCATCTGAGCACACAACTTCAATAGCAGATGAAATCAGGCTGCTTGAAGTCTTCAATCAAGAAAAAACCCAGAGTCCTTGTGTCATAAAAAGTGCAGTGCAATTAGGGTTTCACTGGAGAAAATAGCTTAATCTAATTCCATTTATAAATAACAAAGGGAGCAGTGATAGCAACTGATCATCACTCAGTGCTGAGGAAATACATCAAAGGGAGCGAGCAGAAATACTGATGCTTGAAGGCTTGTGTGCTGAACTATTAAACCAATGTTGGTTTAGAACTTCGAATTTGCTTGCCCTTGGTTTATTGCTGAAAAGCAAAATAAAATTATTGAAAATTAAAAATTAAAAAAAAACAGGTTTATTGGTGTGTAACAGACAGAACTATGCATATTTGAGATGTATAATTGTTGACATTTGTGTGTATTTGCAAGTGATTACCAATACCATGCAGTGCTTCAGCTGCTTACCTAGAGTGTATGTGTGCTTCTTTCATGAATCCTATAAAACATGTCTAGAAAGACAACCTTCCCTGCTCTTCCTCCTCTTCTTTTTTTTAACTTCTTAAAAACAAGTTTATTTTAAGCATCAGCATGACGCACAAGCATGATAAACTAATAGAACAGATTCCGGACAAGTGAGGATCTTGAAGAGAGTTGATACCTTGAAAACCACCCTTACCCTTGGGTGGATTTGGAAATTCAGATAAATACTAAAATAAACAATAAATGCAAAAAGAAACAAACAAACACTAAAAATAAACAAATTAGCACCCTAAAACAGAAGAACATTGGACTGTCCACTATGGGTTTAGTGACTGGTTTTACTTGATAACACAAGACAGTGAAGTTTGTGTCATCAGACACATAGGATGGTTCCCCTGAAGATATGCTGAAATTTAGACTGCTTGATCCAGATCCTCTGGAAAACACAGTGAAGAAGAAAACCAGCTGGCAATTGCGCATGCCCAAATGAAGGTCAGGTCATGGGACCATCTTACAAAGATGGCACTAGACAAATTTAGAATGGCCAACTCCCAGAAAACTGACAACACCGAATTCAACAGGAAGTAAAGCAAAAGAAACCCCTTTCTTATTGATGAGGGCATCTAGTACAATCACTTTAAAAAGCCGGCTGCCAGTTTCTGAAAATACCTGTAATCCACGAATCACCATTTTTTGTGTCTACCCAGTAAATTTCAAAACGTTTCTGAATAGAAAACTGTGTTCAGATACTTCTAGCCACTTCCTTTATAACTGTAAGGTATACAAACAACCCAGATGTCCTTCTGTGGATAAACAAGCAAACCAGACCCAGTCAATGGTGTTTAATACTTGACACAAATGGGATATAGGTCAGGAGCGATGGCATAGGCGTGCAACCCAGCTACTTTGAGATTGAAGCAGCAAGGTAACACCTTCAATGCCAGACCAGGCTTCAATATTAGTTCAAGAAAACACTGAGCAGTTATTAAGATTTTGTCTTAAAGAAAATTAAAAAATAATAATGTATATATTCAAAATGTTTAAAAGATTGTTTTTTTGTTTTGTTAATTCTTTAGGAATTTCGCATCTTGCACCCCAATTTCACTCATCTCCCAGTTCAACCATATCCACTCCTCACCCTTGTAGTGCCTCCCAAAGGAAAACTAAAAAAACACGTATTAAAAATAATATAGAGATAAAAATTAAAAAATAAATAATAAAAGTAAAAATAAGAATAGCAATAGCAATTAAAAAATAAATCAGAAAACAAAAAAACAACTAAGCAAGTTTATCAATAGAACAAAGCAAAACAAAATCCAAAGAAACAGTTCCCACCTCTGTCTTTGCTATTTCTCTACTGCTTCTTCATTTTCCTTAGTGGCATTGGAAGCTGTGGTGTGTCATACAGTGAACACTTTTGTCCAAACAGCTTTACTTGCAAATTTTCATTGCGTAAGGTTGTTGGGTTGTTGGTCAGATTTAAGGCTTTTTACTTCTGGTGCGCCATTAATACTGTACCCTTATAGAAACTACTTGAATGCTCTGTTGTTGCCCGAGTCATGGAGATCATGGTCTCCACCAGGACATATGTGGGGTAGAAGCCAGCTCAAAACAAAGCACGAAGGTTGGTCCTTGGTTTCGTCCTACCCACCCAGAGCAAATTGCTCCACTGCTCTGGGTGAGCCTTGTGAATGCATCTTTGATTCTCGGTCCTCTATTTCCTTTCTCCTAAGCAGTATTCCACCAATGAGTAATAAAATCTTCTCTTAAATCTCACCTTCATAGCCCCTAAAATTTTTTTTATAGAGTTTGCAAGATAAATCCAGAAGACACCAGTCAACAGTGATTTGGTAATTTGTGGTTTTAAGACTCACTAGTACCCCAAAGTATAGCTCTACAGAGGCACGAAAATCTCTGTCACTATTGAGTACTGTCTTTTTCCTCTTTAATAGTAGATGATATACAGTCTTAGAAGGCTTGTTTTCCATACTACAAAGTGTAAGTTGTCCTGAAAGTCACTATGTTGATCAACTGAGACTTTCACAGATGATCCTGTCTCAAAGTCCTCAATGTTGTGTTTAGTATAGATATGAGTCATCACTCTAGTAACTAGCTTCTTATTTTAACAATTTTGACATTAACTTGGAAAGTCCTTATAATTACAGTCTAATATTTGCAATATGAATAACTATGACAGATATTTAATATTATTCTTTATGCAAGGTACATATGGGGGTACTTCAAAAGCACAATATAGCTTTCTGCTACATTTTAAGCAAGGAAAACACATGTAAATTATTGAAATAGTACCTAATTGTATTTATTTATACAGATGGAAATTTCTTATATATTATTTGGTTTTTGAAGCCACTTTGCTACTCCTTGGGCAGTTTTACATGCCCTTTCTTATGGGACTATCTAAGTTTGTTGGAAAAGCACATGAAATACACAATAGAATCTAGTGCATTGAGATGGTTATATTATTCAACTTCACAAAGCCATATGAAATCCTTGCCACAGTGCGAACAGTCCCTGCTATGTGAAACCTGTGAATGCTAGTTATTAGTATGAAGAATTCGTAACCATTCATTCAAATCGTGTATCTAGTTTTCTGGCTATCAATCAGTCCACCCATGTTTCAGCCGGCTCTACAGTAAAGCTGAATTACACACTCTCTTGGACAGCACGACACGTCCATTTCATCTCTGTCAACGAAGACATTACGATTGATTCTCACAGCAAACAGTTTTGTACCTTTTAATCCTGGACCCAAATATCAAGCTTAAGCCCCATGCCATGAATATCATTCTAGAGCCTGGTGCTCTAGATCACAGTATGTGATGTTTACTCTTTGGGCCTCCAACCCCAAACAGGGTGAATCAGCACAGCGGTGAGCAATTCCTAAAGTAAGGATTGTCAGCCACATTTGGACTCCTTAAGTTATTGCTACTGTATACCAAAAGCAAAGATAAAATCTTAAAATTGGGATTTTATAATAATATACTGGCAGTCTGTACATTAAAATAATTACATTTTAAACAGTAGTTTATTAAATTACACAAAAAGCAGCAGCATATCAAAGAATTCCTAGTTCTCTTTCTGGGCTTTGGAAGAAACGAACGAAAATAAATCTGTTGAGGAGTTAACCTTTATTGCAAATCTAGTGTGCCATATCCTGTGTATAGTTGGGTCAAAAATTCATTAATGAAGAGTGAAATTTCCAATGACGCACGCAATGTTAAGATTTACCATAGTTATCTTTGTGTAGTGGTCAGAGGATAACAAAAACATGTCCTATTTTCGAACAGGTCCACTACAGAGCAATGAATTTCCTACAACAAGTGTATTAGAATTCTTATCCTATAAATTAGTAAAATGGCAATCATGGTCTTGCCTTTCCTGTTTGCTTTAGAAAGTTCTGAAGAGGAGCAAGAAAGTTAGGGAAGAAAAATATTTCAAGTATAATTCTCATAGAAGCATACCAAAATGTCGATTGCGTTGGGTGGGTTACTCAGTCTAGGGGTTTGTAACCCACCCTGCAATCAGTTATTCCAGGGTCTCGGAGGGGCGCTACCTGGAAGGGAATGAGCTAGGACAGAAGAATGAGGCCAAGCAGATTTGTCAAAGCCTCCGTTTATTAGGATCATGGTTGCTGCTTATATAGCCCCTGAAGGGTAGGGAAACTGGACTCTGCGTGTTCCAGGTCACATAGGCCAGGTTACGTTCTGACAGGTAGGCCAGGAAGTCACAAGTTGCCACACCTGGTTCCCTGGATAGCTGGAATGTGAGGCGGGTTCCGCTAACAGATAGCTCTCCATCAACAGCTTAATTGGGTGTGGGGCAGGTTCTCAATAGAACATAATTATGGGTGTGAGGTTCCCTGCAGACTCCCCAGGGTGATGGTTCCTGTAATGATTTTTAGGGGGGAAATGGCTCGTGACACCAAAATATAAGAGAAATATATTTTATAGCATTTTTAAACCTAATTCCCCTAAAGGCATAAAACCACTTTGTCTTGCACTTAAGGAATGTGTATGAACATTGAAAGCTTCATTCAGTGATGGGCAGTAGCACAGTGTCAGAGTAGTTGTCTAGCATTCACAAGACCCAATAACAACACAGCGCCACTTTCTGCACCCCTGGAAAGGAAGAAAGATGGAAACTACAGGATGTTTAAGCAGGTAAAGATACCCTTCACTCGGTCTTAGGATTTAAGTTTTCTCCCCAAGATGGACTTGGTGGAAGAGTGTAGGGACTCCTACAAATTACCTTTTGCCTCCCTCCATCCACACAATACGTCATTGATCTATGACCCCCAAGAAAGCTAACTAAATTAATGAATAAATGAATAAAAAATTTAAAGTAAAAAGTACTATCTAGATCATATCTTCTCTTTTTATGTGTGCCTTCCAAGTTTCCTTGTTTTCTTATTGCAAGTATACTGTTTATTTTCCCAACATCTACAACTTTCTTTCTTCTGGTAATTTCAACTATTTTTCTATTTTCTAGTCAGAGAAACTCCTCCATTCATTTGCTAGCCATTTAACAGAATACTTTTTCTGTCCTTAGTATTTCCATTTCTCCTTTTAATATCAAGGAATTTACACCTTTAAAATTAGTTCAACTACACTACTGCTGCATACTCATAAAGATAAAGGCCCTGTGTGTTGAGTTTTATACCCATATTCTATCTTCCCCAGTGGCATGAAAAATATCTAGACCATGATTATTTATTCAACAAAGCAGAACTATATACATTAATAAAAACAGCATAGTTAATTATAGCTGTACCCTCTGTGAATCATTTCTGAGCAACCTCTTTTCTACAAATACTATCTCTTCTCTCTCCCAATTTTTCTAGTTAAATTGGCCTAGTTTAAACATTAAAAAATTATTTTTCTGCAATAAAAACAATATAAATTCACTAATAATTTATTCAGTGTTCATACACATTTGTTTTATCTTTGTTTTACGGTTTGATCTCAATACAGTGACCTAGTTATTTACACTCAGTGTTAAATAACGTAGAAATACATCCTACTCATAGTTACAATATAGAACATGAATGGGAATGCCTGCTTCTCACATAAATTGTCATAAATCATAAACCATAGTCATGCTTAATGAAACATTATGACAGAGACTGCAAGGCGGGCCCTGACAGCTTTAGAATTCAGTGACAGGTGGCAGAAAACTGGAATATGAAGGAGAAAGTCACCCTGTAAAAAAACAATAATCATCTTTTGTTTAATGAAATGGTACCTTAGTCTATCTACAGTTAGAAATGAGATTTATTGGAAAGTTACACCATGAAGGAGTAACTGAGAAAGCTATAATTAATGATAGGTTTTAAAGGTATTGCATTTATAATGAATCAACTATATGTTGGTTGGTAAACATGGTTACAGGAATATTATGAGCATCCCTGTATCAGAAGGAAATACGAACTTACACCATATCTCCAATGTCCAAATCTCTATATATGCTTCTGTATTTTCCTCTAGCATTTTCTGACTTACAAGTCTTACAATAAGGTCCTTGATCCATTTAGGCTTAATACTTGTATACATAAAAAGAACTAATTCAGTGTTTTATGGATAACCTTGTGTTTCTGAATTCCATTTGTTGGAGAAACTGTCTTTTATCTAATGTCTTCTTTTGACACATTCATCAAAAGCTGTCTGTAACTGTGTAGCTATATTTTGGGGGCTATCTATTCTATTCCATCAATCTACATGTCTTTTATTTTTGCCAGCACAATGAAATTCATTACTATGACTCTATAATGGAATTTGAGAGAAGGCATTGTGGTATTTCTAGTGTTTCTCTTTCATATTGGAATTGTTTTTGCTGTCCTTACTTTTGTCCTACCACATGAATTTTAGGACTTTTTTGCAGTTCTGATTGAGTATAATTGAAACTTTGGTGCACCTAACTTTTATATCAATTCCAATAATATTCCTATTTTGATAATAGTAAATATTTTCTTATCAATAATCATAGAACTTTTCCAACTTCTAGTGTCTTCTTCAGTTTCTTTGGTGTTTTTGTAAAATAGGTCTTTCATCTATTTGTAGGTATATTTCTTGAGAGGTTTTTTTGTTTTTGCTTGTTTCAAAAGTAATGTTAGTGAAATTTTCCTGGTTTATTTCTTAGTAATTTTGTTATTTTTATACTTAGAAAAACTATTGTTTTCATGTGTATTTCATGACCTGCTTATTTATTGATATGCTCTTCATAATAACTAGGAAATGAAATCTAGGTTTTCCTCAACAGATGAATGAGTAGAGACACTAAGAACACACAAATAATGGAACTGAATTCATCAGTAGGAGAAAATTAAATCATGAATTTTTTAGGAAAATGGATGAAACTAGAAGATGCTGTGTTAAATACAGTAACCCAGTATAAGAAAGACAAAGACTTCTTTCTTTCCCTTATGAATGAAAGCTCCCAGAAAGAGAGAGCAGCTTCAGTTGGACCTTCTGGACATCTGCTTATTGATTAGAACTTCAGTGACTATTGAGAGAGATTTGAAAGCAGAAGATCCTGGGCCTGAATACAATTTATCTTGTGCTGTCTCTGGCCTCCTAAGTAGACATTCCCTGCTTACCTCTGTGTGGGCTCTAACATTCTGTGTGTCACACATAAAAACCATTTACAATATATTAGCAAAAGCATACTTTCCACCACTCAAAAGACTCAGGATGCCACCATGTAGCATTTGAAGCCTCTGGCAGAGGTTTCCAGGCTTTACTTCAACCTACATATTTAATGTTTACACCACTGCACTTAGAAAGTGCCTTTATTTGTTAATGTCTTTGTTTTGCTACTGCAAAAGCATCCAACTATTACCACAGTAGAGCATGGAACATGAGGAAAGTAAAATCTGTGTTTCCAGGCTATTTTCATACACAACTGACTGTTGAGCAAATGACCTTTGAACCCTTTTGTTTTTGATGTAGACATTGTGTTTTTGTGAAGTCAGTTCCTAGTGTTGCTTCCAGATAAAGTAGTCCTGTGTTTCAGTGTGATTGTGTATGTGTGTGTGTATTTGTGTGTATAAACAACAAAGGGAACGATGAGAGAAGAGAACACAGTATTGATGAAAGGCGATCAATAAGAGCATAATGGAATATATAAAATATATAGGCAGAAACAGGGTCTGTTTGGGCATACAAAGAGGTGTGAGCGATCCAGTGAGGTGAATGGTAGATGGAGAAGAACATGGAATACATGTGTGTATAAATATGCACATATGTGTATGTATATATATTATGTTGAATATATATGATTAAATATATCAAAATTAAGCCCATTAATTTGTTCACTAACTTAAATACTCTCTTAAGAAAGGGTAAAGTGATTACTACTCGGACCAGGGGTACTGAAATATAAATGGTCCATTCAAGGTAAATTGTTCTTTCCCGAGAAATAAGTAATTTAGTGATGGAATCAGTTGGAATTGTACGTGGGAAAAGTTATCACTGAGACAAGTGAATAAAAGCAGTGTTGGAGAGAATACCAGAAGCTGATGCATGAACATAGGAAGACCGATGGTCCTTATTTTACCTGGGTTTCATTCAGTCAACCAAGCAAGCTCTGGAAAACTGGTCTGTATTACAGGAAACGGAGAATGGGCAGTAAAGACCTCTACCCACAGCACTTTTCCCTCTTTTCTTTCTTGGAGGCTGGCACGCCTCCAGGCTCCTCCTCCCATCCCCATGAACAAAGTATCTCTGTTCCTTAACTCTCCATGTGTCTGCACCATTCTTTTGTGAAGAGACAGCAGAACATAGTAGCTTCAGTTTCTGCCTTCCAGGTTCAGTTCTATGCCTGGTAGATGATTAAAAGCAAAATTCAACCACTTTTGAAATGTTGGAAATGAGGCCAGTACAATAATAACCCATGTCAACAAGTTAGTGACTAATGACTGTACTGGCTGGATTTGAGTATAATCTTGACACAAGCGAGAGTCATCAGAGAGGATGGAATTCCAGTTGAGGAAATGTCTCTATGAGCTTCAGTTATAAGGTATTTTTTAAAATTAGTGATCAGTGCAGGAGGAAATAGCCCACAGTGGGTGGTGCCATCCCTGGGCTGGTCTTCCTGGGAGCCATAAGAAAGCAGATAAAGCAAGCCAGGAGGAAAAAACTCAGTAAACAGCATCCCTCCATGACCTCTGCATCAGCTCTTATTTCCAGCTTTCTTCCCTGACTGAATTCCTGTCCTGCCTTCCTTTTGTGATGAACAGCAATATGGAAGACTAAGCTGAATAAAACCTTTCCTCCTCAACTTGTTCTTTTGGTCATGGTGTTTCATCACAGCAAACAAAGACAAGGGCTGATAGATTGAATCTACAAATTCTTGTACAAAACTAAAGGAAACCAAAAGACCAGCAGTAAATATTTGTTCAGTGCAAATAGGATTAAGCAAAGCTTGTTATTCCAGATTAGTGTACTGTGTATGTAAATGTCTCTGTTCCTTTCGGTGTGTCTCTGTGCATGTTTTCATGGTCCAGAATTCAAGAGCTCTGAGAAGTTTAGTAGGGAAATTAAAAGAAGTGAGGGATCCCCTGAATTGGAATGAAAAAAATTGCCATTTAATAATGCTATTTGGAAAACCTGGTCACAAAAGGGAATAGCCCTCTAACCCAGTAACTTAAAAATAAAATGCTGGAATAATCAGCTAAAGTGGATTTTGAATAGTCTGTTTTTCATCAAAGTGTATGTAGTATGGGATGTTTTTACATGATTATTTGAGTTGGTAAATTTTAATCAAGTGAATTACGTGCATGGTATATTTATTCTACTGGCTTTGCTCCCATGGTCTGTCAAAAGAGGACCTGGCCTTTACAATGTGTCAAAGGAAATCCATGTTTTTTGAGACGAATTGAAATAATAAGGATTTTTATGAAGAAACCAAAAAGAGGGCACAGAACTCCCTGTTTGTTTTGAACTAACTGCTTCAGAGTCACTGGTGATGGCAGAAACGGCAACCGTGGCAACGAATCTGTGAGTAAATTTTGCCAATGTGGTTTTACTTACTTCTCCTACACCAGTTTTAAGGTAAGTAATTATGAGGAGATCCTCAGAATGCAAGACTAGCACCACCTGTTTTCTTATTTGCTCGTCTGAACCGACCACCATGGTTGTCGCTTGTGGATGTCACTTTATGCTTTGCTTATGCCTATTCTCATAAAGTTCTTCGCTTGAAATTATGAATTTGAAAGTACATGGGTTCTAGCTGGAAGATAATTTGCACAACATTACCATTTTCAGACTGCTTCCATTTGTTTATTTTCTTTTTCCCTTTTAGGGAAAATAGATTCCTTTCTCACACAATGTATCTCGGTTACAATTGCCCCTCCTTCTACTCTTCCCAACTTATCCTACCCACCCTCCCTTCCAGATCCACTCCCTATCATTGGAAAGAACGATTTCTAGGAAATAACAAAAATAAAACATAGTGAGGTGAAACAAAAAGCCTTCACATTAACTGTGGAGAAGGCAAACTAACAGAAGAAAAAGAGCCCAAGAAAAGTCATAAGAAACCCATCTGTTTCCAACTCACACATCCCATAGAAACACTAAACTGGACACCATAATATATACACAGGGGATCTGGTGCAGACCTCTGTAATTTCTGTGCTTACTGCTTCAGTCTCTATGAATTTATATGAGCTTTGTTAAGTTGATTTAGAGGGACTTCTCCTGGTATCCCTCATTCTCTCTGGCTCTTACTTTTTCCTGCCACCTCTCCCGCAGGGACGCTAGAGCTCTGAGGAGAGAAGCATTAATCTATAAGTATAGCAGAATATAATTAGGAATCATTTTATCATTACTATGTTTATTTGTTTGTTTGTTTTAGGCTAGTGAGTTATGAGTTTACCCTAGGTTTCTGGGATAAGGCACACGGGAAAAGATGAAGAGGAAAGCCCAAAAGATGTTCGGTAGAGGTATGAAAATAACACAGTCATCTAGGACTGTCCAGAATAGGAACAACTGGAGAATTGCCATAAACTGTTTAAATTAAGCATTACTGGAGCATAAATGCTGCTGCTGCTGCTGCTGCTGCTGATGATGATGATGATGATGATGACGACAATAATAATGATGAGGTATGTCTGGTCTATCATCTCTAGTCCTGTTACCTAAACCAAGTTGAGTGTGAGCTTCATCTAGTACAGTGAGACTTAAGTCAAATCAGATTTGATTTGGTTGGTTAACTTGGTGGATTACTCAGACAAGCTTTGTGGCACCATTGCCCTAACCCGTTTTTCAGGTAGGACAGCATTGAGGATCAAAGGTTTTGTGTCTGAGTTGGTATACAGTTTCTCTTTTGGTAACCTACAGAGTATCTTGCCATATTAAAGATACTGGTGCATAAAAATGAAGGTTTTATGCCTACACCAGCACAGTCACCCAAGTCGTGGAAAATGAATTTTATGAATTATTTGTCAAGTGCTTCCTTAGAATGGCTCACTACTGTTTCCACAGGACAGAAGGACCTAACTGCATTGAAAACTTAATCATCAAACCTCAAAATGTAACTCAAATAAAATATGCCAGCATCAAAAGACCAGCCAAAATAGTGAATTTCCTTGGTAGAATTGAACTTTAGTCTTCTGAACTCTAATCTATTAAAATATTATATTTTGTAATATGAATATTTAATATTTTCATTAAATTACACAATCTGTTTATCAGTAGCTATATTATGATTTGTGCATGTCAGTTAGCTCTGTTATTTTTAATTCAAAGTAAATACATTGCTAAAGAGATTCATTTTTTATCATAAGTATGAATCTGTGGTAAATATTCATTGACCATTACAAATTTCAAATGTCAATATATGCCAGTACAAAGAAGAGTCATACCTCAACCCATGATTCTCATTCTTTCTTTAAATATAAATAAAACAGAATTTATGAAGAATGGTGTGTTGACCCAGCCTTGACATAAGAGCATCTCCATAGATTTCAAACTTAAAAGTAAAGCAAATTTTCTCTCATGAAAGGAATGTGATTGGTACTTCAAAGGACACTGTGAAAACAAATGTTCATATTTATTTTCCTAATGTTCCTGGAATGTCTTTTCCATAGAAGGTAACGATTTTGTGCAGATAATTATGCCTTCAGTTATTTAATGTTAATAAAACCCTGCATATAAACATGAGGTGCTAATGGAAATTAGAGAACGGGTGGGTGTCTGTGCACAGTAACCCAAGAAAGAGCATAAGAGGAGGGCAAAAGGGTTGTGAGCAGGATGAAATACAATGTGTGGCCTCAGGAGGAATGAACTGCAAGTTTTTAAAAATTCCACAGTTCTATTAAGTACTCAAAATAATAACGTCAGGGACAACTTCAGGAAATGTATCTTTTATTAGCAAAACTATTCTAAATTCCTCTTGGAATTGTTCACTTTTAACTATCGTAAAGCATTTATTAAGATATAAGATTCAGTACATGGTCATTATCATCATAGAACCGTGACTTCCCCCTAAACATACCTATTAACGCTCACAATTGTTATAGTAATAGGAAAAAAAGCCAAGACTGAACATTTTCCTGTACTTTAAAAGTGGTCTCTTAGTTATGAGTTTACTTGCAAATGAATCTTTTATAATGCTCTCTAAGGAGCTTGAAATGCTTCTGCTCTTTGTCTTTCACAGGTGAGAAGCTTCAAGTGTCTCCCACCGTAATTTCATTTGAGCCCATTCTAACCTTTCAAGCAGGTAAAAGGAATTTGAAGAGCTGTGTTATTCATCACTTAGTAAGAGTTAAATGTATATAACATTGAAAAATGCAAGCTTAATTTGAGTTTGCCATAAAAACTTTTAATGGGTCTTTTTCATAGTACAGCAATTTACCTAATACAGGCTGTTTTATTAATGTATTTATTATTCCGTCTTTGATTTCAAGTAAGTTTTATTAAATTCATATTCATTCACATTTGGAAATATTTCCTTACATTTATGAATAACTAAAAGAAGTAACACCTAAGCACCTAAAGTAAAACACTGTTTTCTAAATTATGAGGAATTTACTTTGAATGACAAAACAAACTCCACAGATTTCTGTAACTTATAAACAACAAAAAATTCAATTCCACATTTGGAAATGGAAGAGTCAACAAAAATGGTTGAAAGTGTTACTGCCCCCTGAGGTTTGTATATGTAGTGTGTTGATTACTGTCATCTAAGTTGAGTATTCACATGGCAAAGAAGGGAATATTATGTAAAAATTATAGTTATGCTCAGAAGCTCAGCCATCAGAAGTTAACCAGTCTCTGCAGGTCTCATCTCTTAATTCCACTAATTTGAGTGTTAAGATTCCAACATGAATTGGAAGTAGACATATTCAAATTACACACAGCAGGACAGTGATATACAGGCAACTCAAGCACCATTGCTCTGTGTTAGCTAGCTATTATCAGGGATGTATAAGAATTTATGTCAAAAAAGTGATAACATGGAAGCATTACCATTGTGTTTGTATATTTATAGAATCACTGTGAAAAAAATGAGAGATTATTTTGAATACATGATTATATTTATCATGAAATTTTGAAACAGTTGAGATTTGGATTACTTTACTGAATGGCTCTGTGTATTTATTGAACATCTTGTTTCAAGGGTTTTTTTCTTTCCTTAGGGAGCTCAAAAGTTGCTATGGTTTGAATAACAAACTACCTTTATGTATCAGTCAAATCACAGACACACTCCTAAGGAACTCCTTGTCAATAATTAATGTTGCCAAATGCATATGCAATGCAACCTATATACAAGGACAAAGATTAATTTGGTAAACTGGGTATGCAGAGAAAATCAATCTTCTATTGACCTAACAACATCCTTGATTTTTTTTTCTGAACTTCAAACAAAAACTTAAATTTTCTTCCTGTTAAATGGCTAAGACCTCTTTCCTATAATTGCATTTACAAGATATATTTAATTAACAAGATTGTTAGGTGATAATTTTTCAGTGAACATTTTGTCATTCAATGGACTCCAGAATTTTTGATTAAAGAACATTGGCAGAGATTGAAGGCTGATTCAATAGGGAAGAAGATGCTATAGTATCTAGAGAGAGTTTTGCTTTGTAATTATGTATGTTGCTGTACCTCCCATTTGCTTGTAATCCAAGGTAAAGAAGCTGCAAAGGCCCAATGTACTCCATAAACCTGTACATGACATGTTTTCTATCTGTGGAAAACAAGATGCATCATTGTGTGGTTCACTCTATTCAGACCAAATTGACAGAATGTTCAAATCCCTCCACTGTGGCCAGCATCCGGGACCTACGCTAGATGACACTACTGGTGTTTAATTGTCCTTTGGAGACAGAGGTTAAAATAACCCACGTTAAGACGTCCTGCCATTCTTCTAATCCAGAGATTATACATTTCAGTTTGGAATATACATCGTAACCCCCAGATTTAAAGACAAAATTGTGAGGAACTGTTTCCTTGCCAGAAGTCTATGTTGAAAGGAAGTCACATTCCAGGGGCCATATTAACCTGTGCCATACTGCATTTACATCAAAAAATTACTGGGATTGTTGAGGATTCAGAGGTTAAAAAATCAGATCACCAGTACATGAAAGTCTCTTGAAACTCTTGAGTTTCTCCATATGAAAACTATAACCTACTTGACGTATAATCAAACTAAATCCTAAGAAAATTGTATAACAAATATCTAACTTTCAGAAAATGTAAGTTTTAGCTAATCAAGATGACATGTGTCATTCAATGGTTAAAGTTAGATGTTCTACCACTCTTCCTTTCTGCTTGTTACAGCTGTGAAAATTCCTGCACCTCAAGTTGAGTAGCTTCTTCATTCATCCTATGTATGTGTGTGTGTGTGTGTGTGTGTGTGTGTGTGTGTGTGTGTCTGTGTGTGGTGTGGTTGTGTGGTCTCTACCCCAACATTACTATTGCAAAGTCTCAGGATAAAAATGTTTTCTTATTTTATTTTCTTATTTCTCACTGGGGGTTTAGCTTACATGTTCTTTATTTAGAAGATTTGAATATATAACTGTTAAGGAGAATATTGGAAAAGGAACAGTATCCCCCTATCTTCCTGCCCTGTTGAGAAGAATTCCCAAAGACACAGAAAGACAAAGAAAGATAGATTAAATCAAAGGCCACTTGTCAGGGAAAGAGCAGTCTTTTCAGGGAAGATCACCACAGGGGACCTGAGATTCAACATTTGCTCTACTCTGTTCACCATTGATTGCCTAGATCACCCTGATTCCCACATTTAAAATATGATCCCTCCCTTCTGTTTCCTTAGATCTACTTTAAATTAAAAGTTTCTTTATTTTTCCCATAGGTCATTTAATATTTTGTGACTGACCTAATGATTCCATGTGGTTAGGGAATCCTATTGCTTTGAAGTCAATGAGTACTGTTATTTTTAAAGTGAAGATCCAGTAAAGCTGAAGGTGAATGTTTTTTAATAGCTTGTCAGGATGCACATACCAGCAGACACAAGAATACAGTTTAGATTATCTTGTAGGACTTCCTTCTCCCAGCTCCGCCACTCACTCATGTCTGTATTCGACCTAGCAGTAACAGGGTATAGGATTTTTACGCTGTATTTCTTTACATGGTATAGTGGTCACTGTCCAACTCTGGAAAATTCTGCTTCTATTTACCCTAAGCAGTAGTTAAACAAAAATTACTTCTCATTATTATTCCTTCTTTGTGACGTTTTCTTCTCTTAATGACTTTATATTTTTAGATGATATGACAAACCAATAGTACAGCATGCAAAATCAAAAAAAAAAAAACACAAATCAAAAGTAGCTGCTAAGTTACAAACCTTTGCCAGATGGATTCAGTACTCTTTATAAAATAAAATACGATTGTTGTTGTTCTGGTCTTGAACCCCACTTAGTCAGGGTATGGCCCGGTTATTGAGCACTAACCTGCCCAGAAGGGAGAAGACAGGCCCTAGCATGGCTAGGACTGGAAGATCCAGAGCAGCAATACGCACAATGGGAGAACACCAGCGAGACTGCATCGCTGCACAGTTTGTTTATTTGGAGGGAGACAAGGACATTTACACTCTGGGAGAGGGGGTGTAGGGAAAGCCCACAACCCACGGTTGAAAGAGAAGGAGAACCAGCTGTCTGAAAAACGCTGGTATGCATAATGCATGTGTGGCCGGGGCTGCCTGAAGGCAGAGCCAGCCAGTGTTGGGGGGTAAGTCCTGTGGTGTTTGGAAAACTCGTACCTCTGAAGTTTGGGTGGCAGCTGGAGACTGTTTTAGAGAGGTTACAACAGGAAAATCATAAACTTGCTCAGAAGCTTGGAAAAAAAGAGAAAAGAAACTCTAGCCAGTGTGACACTAACTCCAATAGGAGTCCCATGTGTGTGCAGCTCTGGCCCATGTTGGTGGCTGCGAAGCAACAGGCAAGTGGCTTATTCATGAATTCATGCCTTGAATTGGGGTGCCAATATGTAGCATGAGTTATCATAGGTCTTAATAATAAAAGCCCAGAGTCAGAAACAAGGGAAAATGCTGAGAGGTCGGAGAGATGAAGGAGAAAACAACACTCACCTTACCTACTCAACTTCCCAGCCACAAAAAGAATGAGCTCCTGTCTCCTCCTGCCTTACACTTCCTCTCTCTGCCCAGCCATATCACTTCCGCTATGTCTGTGCAGACCTCCAAACCTCTACAACTAGCACTAATGCCTAGCTCTGCCCTCTGGTCTTCAGGCAAGCTGTATTTGTACAAACACGATCTTACCACATTCCTGTCAGTCTCAGGATGAGAAAACTGGGGTTCAAGCATCCTTTGACTCCATCTTAGCTTCTGACCAGACCTGCATTGTTGGACATAAATTCTGTCAGTGCTAATATTCACTACAAGAAAGAAAGAAAGAAAGAAAGAAAGAAAGAAAGAAAGAAAGAAAGAAAGAAAGAAAGAAAGAAAGAAAGAAAGAAAAGAAAAAGTCATCATTTAAGTACCCAATCCAAGCACTGTCGTTTTCAGAACAGTAATTTATTTGAGATAAGTTAATTTACCTTGAAATTATACAGTTTCTCTTTTTATATTGAGTCCCTCACACACACACACACACACACACACCACTATGATTTACAGATACAGGCAACTGTGTGGAGAGGAGGGTTACTCTGTGTAGTTCTGGTTGGTCCAGAGACAGGTAGTATTCCAATGTCTAAAGAGCTTTAAGAATCTACCTTAATCAATAGCCACATCAATCTCTTCTAAGCACTTACAAGAAGTTAATTATTCTCATAAAGATCAGACCCTCATAATCAGTCATTTCAAGTCCTCGGGTCATTCCTTGGATTTAGAATCTCCGGATCTTTTGTTTTGATCATATGTCACATATCCTTCTCCCAGCTTAAAAACGTCTTTTCAAAATAGTTGTATTTAAAGAAAATAACAAAAAACTGGCTTTTAAATAATATACCCATCTACCGAAACCACGTTTGTGAATAAAACATTAGTAAATGTGAGGTCTAATGTTTTCTACAAAAGACCAACTACAGAATGAGCTTCCGGACATATGTTCTGTTGCTTGCCACACCAGTAAGACATGTCCCATTAAATTCTGTTCCTACTAGTTGTTAATGAGTTTGTGGCCATGCAACTCTCTAGAGGTATCGATCCACCAATGCTGTACAGGTAAGGCAACCATGCTTAGAGTCACAGGATTTCAATATTTTTGCACGGAGACTATTGTAAACCATTCCTCAGGGTTGTTCAGAGCTGTACTCTGATGCGGAGGCATTCATAGTATGGGTCACCTGCCTGGAGTCACATAGTCAGTTTGCTACAATGAAAGACACATGTTAAACTACTCAGCCCCATTGGGTCTGCTCTTCCAGTTTACAAACCACACAGGGGCCATTAGGCAATTCAGGAGTATTTGTGATTATACTCTGTTTTCTGGGTACAATTTGAATACCAAAGTTGATATTGTGTTGGTTTTGAATATGTGATCATTAATTTTGCATGGCCAAGAATTTTTACATAACATAAAAACACATCAAGTAATATACCAAGGCTTGTAAAGTATAGATTTGTGAAAACTAAAAACCCTTGGCTTTAGTTAAGCAAACTTAAGCAAAATCTCCAGGGTTTTTATCCCTATAAGAGTCATGAACACTTTACTCTCTATGTTAACTAATACAAACCAGAACCACAAAATTTAAAGCCTTTCATGTATATAACCAGTAGTACATACAAGAGGCATTTTCTTTTTTTCTGAAATTCCAGGTGCTTTATAGTCTCATCATGCCAGATGATCTCATTTGATTTATATTTGAGATTTTAGAAATTATACATCAGAAAGCAGAAATATTTTCTGTAATGAATTTCCTGGTATGATTTTCAAATGAGAACTACTGCCCTACATTTATCATGTGGAATTAATAAAATTTATATAGTAGTTCAGTTATACATTTTATTTATCTAGTTATGCCATTTGGAAATATGAATATATTCTTGAACCTAAGACAATAATTACATGGTTACCGAGTGTAATGAAATATAGTAGGTACTTAGAAAATATTTAAATACTGTTGACATTTGTTTCAGCTAATTTGCAAACAAGGTCAATGAATATTTATCATTATTTTCTGAAGTGCTAATTTAAGTGTTTTCCCTGATTATCTTTAGTTTATAAACATCAATAGCCATTCTAGTAAGAATGCTTTATCCAACTACAAGTTAGTTGGAAAGCAATCTCATGCAAATAATTGTTTCTTTCCTTTGTGGGTACTTATAGTACAATACTCCTGGGCAGAATATGAAATGCAAAACATAAAAGTAATTTTCATATATTTATTAATACAAAGTGTACAAATTTATTTAGCCTCCTGTTCCTAGTTGATCAATACTTGCTTTCTCAGTCTTGAGTTGAACAGTTCATGATTTTTTTCAACTGGCATACAGAAATACATGAAGAAAGTTCAGTAACAGCTTATAGAATCTAATTGCTAGAAATGATATTAGTTTGGACTATTGAGCCTCCGTAGATATCAGATAGAGTGAGGAGAATGCTGTATTTCAAATTCATAAGAAAGTCATGACGAAAAAAGTGTTTAACTATAAAGATGCTTGTGTGACTTTTAAGTAGTATAATAATGATGATATATGTATATTGTATTTACACAATAAAATGAAATCAAGCTATCAAGTGATATGGGATTTCCCTCTGTGTGCTGTGATTACCATTAATAGAGAAAGAAAGCTGGCTTGGCCTGATAGGGTCGAACAGAGAGAGCTAGGCAGGGAAAACTAAACCGAATGTTGGGAGGAAGAAAGTAGAGTTAAGAGAGAAGTCATGTTGGCTCACCGGAGCCGGACTGAATTTTAACCAGTAAGCCACTGCCACGTGGTAATACACAGATTACTAGAAATGGATTAAATTAATACATAAATGGTAGCCAATAAGAAGCTAGAGCTAATGGGCCAAACAGTGATTTAATTATTACAGTTTCTGTGATTATTTCTCGTTCGAGTGGCTGGAACCAACAAGCAGCCTTCCTCCAACAATCAAGTTATGAATTGTTCATAGATGTTGAATCCAGAACCAGGGATTATTACTGCTTAATCTAGTGTCAAATGTAAAGATATGATAAATCTTTTAAGGGTTTACTCTACCTCTACTTTGAATATAACCTTGTAACTTGTCTTAACAATATAGAAGCATAACAACCCTGTGATAAATTTTTACTTCTATTTTCATAAAGTCAATAGCTGTCACTTCAACCTTTTAATAATGGCATGGTCTTTAAAACACGGCATCACCCAAAGAGTCTACTAAAACCTCCAGACTAATGGTGAAACTGAAATCAAGAGAGATATCCAAATGACTTATTATAGTAAAAGTTGTTTCCTGGGAATTTGCTATAAGAAATAAAAAGGGGGAGTGTTTTAAAGTAAAATTAAAGTGTACTTGAAACTAACTTCTTTTTATAGAATGCATTAACAAACATTAATAAAGATAATTAGATTATAAGCAGAAAATATGACTTGTATGTTTTTACACTTTTCTTTTTATGACAAAAAACACACAATTGCATGAAATAATCAACGTAAAGCTACCTTGATGACTTGCAGTAGGCAGTGATGTCATTTGCATGATACAAACGAGAAGGGGTGGAGAAAATCCATCTTCATAAGATGAAATGGTGTACTTGCCCATTGAAGCACAGCACAGAGACCTGGAAAGGAGGGCATTGTGGACAGAGAGAAACACAGGACTCTCCATCAATTGAAATAGAAGAAAAAGAGCAGCATTCAGTGTGGTACCAATGTTAGCAGAAGAGGTCTTGAACAAAAACAACAAAGCAAGCAAACAAAAGAGGAAAAACAACTCACTTTTTGACATAGGGTGCCACTTCACGAAGACCTGTGTTACTGGGCGGCAGGCTGCCCCACTCCCTCTCTGAACAGTAGTGTCAGGAAACGACACAGAGGTTATGCATGCGACTACTAAGAGTTTCTTTGACATAACCGCTTCAACAACAAAGAAAGTGAAGGCAGAAGATGTTTCCATTACACTGAAGCCAGGATAGCTCCTGAAGGGCTTCAATCTGTTGTCTGGTTTATACTTTCATTGCACACGTTAAAGCTAAAAGGTGGGGTAGAAAAGCAAGCAAGATTGTAGAAAAGCAAAGGTGGCAACAAGCCATTGTTTCAGCTATGCCTCCAGGTCACTGTTTTCCAGGTAGCATGCCAAGTCATGCTTGGCAAATGAGCAGACCAAGCAGTGATTTAAGGAAGTAACTAAATAAATCAGTATCTAATAATTGGTCTTTTTCTACCTTAATCTACCTCAGGACCATTTGATGAAACATGGCCAGCAGAATAATGCTAGGCTGTGAGAAAACGTGAGGAGTAGAAACCTGGAAGGAGGTAGAAAGCTCAGGAGAGTTTGAGTACATGGTAGGGATCAAAGACAGACGGAGCTAGCACTGGGAACTGGACTCCTGAAGAAATGCCCCTGAGTATGACAAGCATTTGACATCTCCTTTCAAGGAACAGGCTGGCTTGGTTTGCAGCATCTTAATGTCTGTGCTCCTTGGAAGTTGGAATTTGCTATATTAAATAATTATATTCATGATATTTCTTTTTTTTCACTCTGTTGACCCTGAACAGTTTCCTTTGAAAGACCCTCGAAGAGGACTTTCTCTCAGAAGGAGACCTCCCCAATGCCAAGGAACAGGCCGAGACCATATGGATGCAAATCGCAAGAGGTTTATTGGGTAAACACAGGTACCTGCGGGCGGCAAGTCTTTCCGAGGACTTGCGCGCCTGCCGACTGGAGGGTGGGTTTTTTATAGGGAAGAGCAAAAAGCAAGTTTACAGAAGCAAAAGCGTGGTTATTGGAATGAGGCAGGGGGCATGAATGGTTTCCTCTCTCAGCATGGATGTCAGCAAAAGTCATCCTGTTCCTATCTTATAGATATCCTGTTTTGCAGTCAACCTGCTTTGTTGATGTCCTATCTTATTGATATCCTGCCTTGCAGTCTTCCTATCTCATCCTGCTTTCTCAAGCACATGGGATGTTCTTACAAGAGCAGGCTGGCTGCTGCGGGTTTTGAGGAGGGGGTCTGTAGGGTCTTTCACCTTCAATATTATTTCTCTCTTCTACTTTTTTTGTTTATTTGATTTTTGAGACAGGGTTTCTCTGTATAGCTTTGGAGCTTGTCCTGGTAATTGCTTTGTAGAGCAGGCTGGCCTTGAATTCTTAGAGATCCACCTGCCTCTGCCTGCCGAGTAGCAGGATTAAAGTCGTGCAACACCTCTGCCAGGCTCTCTTCTACTTATTGTCTTTAATCCATTAATAATCATTAGTGTACCTTTCTATTTGTCTTTTCCACTTGGATCTACAATAACAAATGTGTAGTACACACAGTGCAATCTGCACCTTTGCCTTCTAAAATGATCCACGCTTAATAGATAACTTCTTCATTACTGTACCTTCATAGTATGCCTATAATTATGATTCTAGCCAACCAGCATGGCTGGCATTTCTGGGTTCCAGGACCACGCATGTGCAGACAAGCCCTCAGGAAAATACCTAGCCAACTAGCATGACTGGCATTTCCAGGTTTTAGGACCATGCATGTGTGGACAAGACCTCAGGCAAAATACCTAGCCATCCCGGGGATCTTAAAAGGTCATGCATGGCCCACATGCGGCATGGTTGCATCACCTACGTAAGATGCAACTACATAAGCTCTTGCGTGCATGCATGAGCTCCATCATCTCCATATGACATAGCTATGTCATTTCCCTGTACACATGTGCTAGGCAGCCTTTAAAAGCTGGATGTGCCATCTTCAGCCCTCTCTTTCTGCACACCGGCTTCACCAGGCATGCACACGTCTACTCTAATAAACTAGGTGGGTTTATTGCATGCTTAGTGCTTCCTTCTTACTTGTGCGAGGTCATTTCACCTACCCTTAAAAGCGATTATTGTTGGAAACAATGTCCTTACTCTCAAAAGAGTACTGAGGATAGAGCCTAGGACTCTGAACACCAGTCTAATGTAAGTGTAAGGTTCATAGTTCTTTTATTATATCCAGCAAATGCACAGTATAGGACAGCTATTTTTACTGCTGTTATTGTCACTAACTCAATGGTGCAGAGATAAGAAGAGAGGATCAGAAAATTGGAATTTAGATGCTTTTAAACTACTTCCAATTATCCACGTTATCAGAGATTTCTTGAATCCTTTTTTGTAAGACTTTTTAATATTAATTTTTTTTATTTTACTTACCAACCAGTTTTTTCCTACCTTCTCTCTTCTCATTCACTCATCCCATCTCCTTTCTATACCCCTTCCCATCCACTACTCTTCTGTCTCCACTCAGAAAGGGGTGAACCTCCCATGGGAGTTAACAAAGCAGGGCACATAAGGTTGAGGCAGAGCCAAGCTCCTCACTCTGTATCATGGCTGAACAAGGCACCCCAGCTTGGGGATTGGGTTCCCAAAATCCAGCTCAAGTGCCAGGAACATGTCCTGATCCCACTGCCAGGAGCTCCACAAATAGAGTAAGCTACATAACTATCACACTCAAGCAGAGGGGATAGGTAGGTCCCATGCATCCCCCTTAACTGCTCATCCAAAGTCAGTGAGCTTCCAAGAGCTCAGGCCACCTGGCTCTGTGGGTTCCCCATCATGACCTCCCTGGCTCATACAAACCTTCCTCAACCTCTTTAACAGGACTCCAGGAGCTCTACCCAGTGCTTGGTTGTGGATCTCCGCATCTGCTTCTGTCAGTTACTGGATGTATACTATCTGATGAAAACTAGGATAGTCACCAATCAGATTGCAGGAGGAGAACAGTTCAGATACCCTCTCCACTATTACTAGGAATCTTAGCTATGGTCATCCTTGTAGATTCCTGGGATTTTCCCTGGCACCACGTTTCTTCCTAACCCCAAAATACATCTCCTATAGATATCTCTTTCATTAGTTTCCCATCCATCCTGTTCTCGACCAGTCAAACCTGATCCCGCATGCTCTCCTTGATCCAGGAACTTAGAAAGCATCAAAGAGTACAAAGAAGTGAGTTTGATGGAGATAAAAAAAAAAAAAAAGAACCTGAAAAATCCAGGAGAGCAACATTGAACTGACAAGGATAAAAATTGAGAGATGTCTAAGTGAACTTCTATTGACAATTGTTTACATATTAGTAGCTTAACAAAGAAGGAGATCTTGTTCTAAAAAAAAAAAAAAAACTTCTAAGGCAAAGCATGATTTATCATAATATTTAATTTGATTTAAAATATTTGACTTCATTGTTTGAAAATTTTATGGTAGTTCAAAATATCTAAAAATAACATTTGCTAATTTTGCTTTTTAAATTTAATCATATTTGCAATTTAAAACAAATACTGTTTTGGTTTTCAGTATCCAAAAAATGATAATGATGATGTCCATCTAAAACCTTGTGTAACTTCTGAAAACTTATGCTTCCAAATCCATGCATGCCCAGACATCTGTTAGCCATGGATACTTTGCTGTGTAGAAGAGATGTGCACAGCCTGATCCCACTCAGAGATAACAGCACTACAGTTTATACACCTGATTCCTCTTTACTCCTGCAGAGAAATCTCTACCAAAGTAAACTGGAGGAAAAAAGGCAAGGAAGAAAGGTTAGGGGAAAAAAAAAAAACATTTTTCTTAGCATTCCTTTAACAAAGATTCAGAATCTATAGTCAGCAGACAGCAAATCACTCTGTAGCTTCCTTTATCCTCACAGACAACAGGGGAGGACTAAAGTTCCAAAATCACTTTCACTACATGAGTATAGGCTGGA
Organism: Alexandromys fortis; assembly: GCF_014885135.2. Classification (NCBI taxonomy): domain Eukaryota; kingdom Metazoa; phylum Chordata; class Mammalia; order Rodentia; family Cricetidae; genus Alexandromys; species Alexandromys fortis. The sequence goes on along the minus strand of NW_026067939.1, from coordinate 10,539,469 downwards.
GATAAGAGCAACACTTCCCTCAAATCCTTACTGAGAAATTAATGATCAGCGTGATAATGAGGCCATTTCCTCTGCAAGCCAAGTCAGGAAGTTATTTCCTTTCACAAGAAAAGAGCAAAGTGAACTGGGTACTAAATATTCAAACTTCAAGTGGACGTTTTAAATGTCATTCAGGGTCATCCTTTTTTCACTGAAATTTTGAGAGAAAGAAAACAACTGAGAATATTTTCCTCCCATGATGCTTTGAGAGATATTGAATTGCACACTTCCATTTTAACTTTGTGTCTGGCATTTTTAAGTTTATATAGAAATAAGATCAATTATTACATAGCCAGAATTTATAATTAGTAATGGAAAGCTGAATTGTTTACCAGTTTTAGGATGCAATATAATAAATGATATTGAGTAACCCTTACAAAATATCAAGGGAATTTAGAAATCATCTCCTATCCTAAACTTGTAAGAATTTGAAACCAGAGAAATCTATTGCTTTGAAATTGCCTCAGCAATTATCAATGTAATCCAAATTTTCTATTCTAAAACATTAGTCTGTATATTTCTCAAAATATCATATGATACCTTACTCATAAATTATGTTGTAACAGTTTTCTTTCTGTTATCTCCTTGCCTTGTGGGCCATCTCCTTGGCAGATTTCTCTTTAGCTACTCAGGGCATGGCAGTGGTCAGGATTAGTAGCACATTTGAACTTGAACTTTACAAAAAATAACAATTCTTTTTATTTGTTTTTCTTTCAAAACAGGGTTTCTCAAGCCAGGTGGTGTGCGAGCCTTTAATCCCAGTACTCAGGAGGCAGAGGCAGGTGGATCTCTATGAGTTCAAGGTCAGCCTGGTCTACAAGAGCTACTTCCAGGACAGGCTCAAAAAGGTACAGAAAAATCCTGTCTCAAAAAAAAAAAAAAATAAACCAAAACAAACAAACAACAAACAAAAACAAGAAAAGTTTTCACTCAGTGTAACTTTGGAGCTTGTCCTAGAGCTCACTCTGTAGACCAGGCTGGCTTCAATCTCAAAGAGATCCACCTGCCTCTGCCTCCTAAGTGCTTAGACAAAAAGCATGAGCCACTACAGCTGGTTACCGATACATTCTGATACATCTAGTATTGTGTTGATGAGATACCTGAGCTTGGATTCTTTACAATAGTTGACATGTAAGTACATGCTGATGCTCCCACCTGCAGGAGATGTGTACTCATGCTCCAGGGCAGCCATCAAGGGCTCAGTCCCTTTGTTGTTACTGTCTCAGGGGAAGAATAGAAACTATGTTAAGTCTGAAATAATTTTTTTTTTAGAAAAAATTATAAAGAAATTCTCTCTTTAGATAAAATAGACAAATATAAAGCTAGATCTATACCCAATACCCAAATGTTGATTATTTTTAGTTAGACTTTGAGCCATAGAGCTCAAAGGTTGCTTCATGTAAATAAATCAGTATAAGATTTACAAATATCATGATATTTGCTCTTAAAAACAATTTTTAAAATACAAAAACGAAAATTAAATGTTAAATCAAAGCCATAAGCTTAGCAGTGAGAAAAACTGATTTTGATTGTAGACTGTGGTAGCTCTCTCTGTTTCCATTCTTAAGGCTGGCAAAGGTGTTTCCATCTTAGGTCCTAAAGTCTCTCTCCTGTTTTTATTGTCACTATCAAATGAAGAATAAAATTTGTTTTATAAAAAGCATCTTAATATTTAGAAAGACAAGTTAGGGCAAACCATATAATTCAATCCTGTGTATACATACAGTATCTTTGTATAATATACAGTATTTAGAGAGTGGACAAAAATGATAACACTTGTATCTATCTATTTGATTACTCTGATCCAGACTCTTTAAGATACTCTCCCCAAAAGCTGATGAAGAGCGATGGTAAGAACACACCTTCTTTAACCCCCCTCAGCATTGCTCCTGCATAGAAGTCAGGGGAGGTTTATGCTACAGCAGTAAGAGAGCATAAACAACCATTAGACATTTTATTTTACAGAGGTTGGTGAAGCTTGTTATAAAACTACAACCTAGAGCACTGATTGGTTGCTTTGCGTTCACTAAATAGAGGGTGAGGTTGGTTGTATACTTTACTACAAATTAGATATCACTAAATTCTTAAAAAAATAAAACATATTCATATTTCTTCTGGTTCTGCTGACTTGAAAAATAAGTAATATTAGGATCAAATTAATCCAGAGTTTGTATCAACTGTTAATTAAATGGGTGGGTGCAACACACATATTGTTTAGACAAAATGAACAAAAAGGTGCAGGTCCTTGTCTTTTTCTCTGTCATTAACAGTGTTTGTTTAGAAAAACTTCAGGCAGTCTGATTTGAAAAAGCTACATGATTTTGTTGACAAAACATTCTAGGCCATGTAAGCAACAATGGCAGGTCAAGTTACATATACAAAGAAATAAAAAATCCTTTAGTGAGAGTTTAATGGCATACCTATTTATCCATATACTTTCACATATAATTCTCTCTCTCTCTTTAAAGCAAGTTTTGGAAATGTCTTACTCATTGTTCTGTTGCTGTAAAGATACTACGTCAAGACAACTCTTGTAAAAGAAAGAAATTAGGATCATACTCATTCTTTCAAAGGTTTAGTCTATTCTCATCATGCCATGGAGCATGGTAGCAGGGCGGTGTGGTGCTGGGAAAGTAGCTGAAAGCAACACGGTGATCAGCAAGCCCAGAGAAGGAAGCTGAGCCTGGCATGGGCCTCTAAAACCTCACAGTCTACCACCAATGCTGCACTCCAGCCATACCACACCGACTCCAACAAAGCCATGTCTCCTAATTTTTCTGGTTCTTTCCAACACTTCCACTTCCTGGTGATTAATCACTCAACTGTTTGAGCCTAAGGAGGCTGTTATTACTCAAAAAAAAAAAAAAGAGGAGAAATTTAGGAAAAGAGGTCAAAGGGAAGGAGTGAAGATAGAGGGAGCTAGAAAGAGAGAACCATAAGACATGATATAGTGTTTCCATAGTGACTCTTACTATTAATATTTCTTTTCAATTACCATCAATGGCATCAGGCTGGGCCACTTATAGTTTGAACTGAAAGATGAACTAGGTCAATGAGTTGCTTGGCCTAATCAACTTTTTTTTTTTTTTAACCAGACAGGTTATGGCACAGTGGATATGTGGAATCCCTTAGTCCAGGTATATACTACTTAGCATAGCACAATTTAAGCACATGCTTAAGAGAGTTATGTTCAGCCTTTAAAACTTACTTTTTTTTTCAGCCAGAATTCAATCAGTGAAGGGGAATTATATGATGGTTTTCTCATGACAACAGATTTATGGGGCAAGCTGAGACAGCAAATATTGGAGGGGGATTTAGAAGAACCAAATGATACTGTGTTTTCAACTTGAGAAAAGAAGCGTGCCCAGGGCAATTTACAGAGAAGGTAACACATAGATAGAATGACCCTTAGAAAGTGAGTGACTCTGATTCTCATTTCTCTAGGTCCTTGGCAAACCCTTCGGTAACAGGCCTGCTGTCAGTGGGCTCAACAGCGACAAGGACAGCTGCAATCGAGGAATGCTTTTGATATTACACACACCTGAAAGTCATCGCTGGAGCTTCACTCCTGTCTTCCAAATATTACACCCTATCTGTTACTGAACAGAGAAAGGGATTATAGAACATAGGGTTCTAGCTTGATTGCACAGTAGAACACACAGCAGGACCTCACTTTTGGACACTAAAAATAGTTGTTACCTGAGACTGCCTTTCTAGGGGAGATCAACAAGGCAACGGGCACATTTTAGGAGACACAGAAATGAAGAACAATGCATGTGCAGTAGAAGAGGAGCACAGCATTGGAACTGAACTGAAGAATTTAAGACTCCAAAAATCTCTTTATATAGAGGTGGCTTTTTATTGTGACTTTGAATGATTGCTCCATAAATACTGACTTTTTGGAAAGAAAAAAAATCAACATCATGGAAAGAAAACAAAAATGACTGAGAAAAATATTTTCCCCGGGACACATGGATAAGAAAAGTCCTTTCACTGAGCATTAATAAAACTTAAACAAGAAAATAGATGTTAAAACAACAGACAACAACATCAGCAGCAGCAGCAGCAGCAGGAGCAAGCAGCAAATGGACCAAGCACATAAGAGCAGGGAAGCTGAAGGAAAGTAGCAGCAAAAGTAGATTAAGGACACCGGTAAGCAGGCAGCCCTGGGGCTGACAGAATTTTAAATATCATTGCCTAGCATGGGAAAAAAAAAAAAGGCAAATTCTAAGAGCTGAATAGCAAAGCAAAAGGCCGGGACAGCAGAGGCCCCTGTCTCAAGAGCGCTATATTTTGCAAACATTTGAGCAGTTGTTAATAAATAAAAAGGAACAAATAAACAAGATGATGTTTATAAGTAGATATGTGACATTTATCTATGACATTTATATATAACATATTACTCTTAATCTTTAATTCATGGCCATTTCCTTATTGTGTTGTCTCAGACTATTTCATAATTAGCATATATTTACTAAGCAGATTCTGGTAAGCTATTCATTTGTTGTTAAAACAAGTACCCTGCTGATACTATTAGGGACAATTAAAAGTAACCTTCAGCAGCTGCCACATTGACCTTTGTCTCCGTCAGGCGTGAACTGGTCTCAACGGGTGCCTGTTCTAACAACAGCTTCCTGTCTGGTGCTGCATAGTTCCCAGCTGTTCTTTCACCCTCACTTCCCGTCATGGTTGGAAGGTAAAACGCTGTATTTATAGGTAAAGATCCTCACAAATACAGTTTTAATACAATTTGCAGCCTAAATCAATGGTGCTTTCATGGGGTGCAAACGTTTTCTTGCACTCTCAGTGACTGCACACAAGAACTCACTCTGTGGATATTTTGTAGCTAGTTATTCATTTCTTAACTTGCCTGAAGTTTCATTGATGTAAGCTTAAAAGAGAATGTTCTGACGCAACACACACAAAGTTCCTTACCATATAAGTATCCTGCTTTTCAGCCAGTATTACCACCCCCAGACTACTTTTATTAAATTCTACTTCATTGAAAAATTGGCATGGATTCTTACATTGATTTCTTAAGCCATGATGCATGATGCTTTTACTAGAACCTCAGTGTTCAACATGGAGCATTTCTCTTCATGGTAGAGAAACTGTTTCCTCTGTCAATCTCCTTTGCCCATTCCATTCCCATATCCACATCTATGAAACAAGGTCTCAGCCAGCCTCAACTTCCTTCCTAGCCTAATACTCAGCCCCCAGCAATAAATTAAAAAGCGGAAGCGAATAGCAGCCCTGCTTCTCCTTTCCCTCTTCAGAAGTTTCCCACAAACTGACAACTCTTGGAAACAGGAGAGTAGGTTGTCACTGCCTCGCATCTCACCTAAATTAACAAGTCTTTCAGTCATGGAATGCCTGCAGTAGCCCAGCTAAAACCACACTGGCCTGTACAAGCCCGAAACTTTGTTCGGCCCTCCTTTCCTACAAAGTATGTCTTTCTTAATCCAACAACCTCCTTGGTCCTTGCACTCTTCCTCCCCTCCCATGACCCTTCCCCCACTTTAGTGCCTCTTCCTCCCTATTCTTATCGTCGAGCTTTCTTTGCTCAAAAATTTCATACAGGCATAAAGTGAGAAATGATCCAATAAAGTCAATCGTTTCCTCTCTCAAACTCCTACCCAAACTCTGATATTAATATCAGGTTTTTCCTTTTGGGTACCGCGACAAGATTTCAGATATCCTCATCTGTTACATTCCTGGAATCTCCTTAATGTTACTCTTTGGAACAAGATAAGCAACCTTTAAGGGTTTTTTTTTTTTTTTTTTTTTTTTTTTTTTTTTTTTTTTTTTTTTGGTTTTTCGAGACAGGGTTTCTCTGCGGCTTTGGAGCCTGTCCTGGAACTAGCTCTGTAGACCAGGCTGGTCTCCTACTCACAGAGATCCACCTGCCTCTGCCTCCCGAGTGCTGGGATTAAAGGCGTGCGCCACCATCGCCCGGCCCTTTAAGAATTTTTAACATATTTCAACATGGTCTTTTGAGAGGTATCTTCTTATTTTGAACAACAGGAGGTGAGAGCTTACAGGCAGCTAAATAATTGTTGGCAGATCGTATCAGACTATTTTACCTTCTAGAAAGAAATGTATGCTGATTACAGGGCCTCCTAAGCTGCTCCTCATGCACATACACTTTGAAGCTGCTAATTTCTCAGCCAATCTTCCTGACCTGCTATTTCAATAAACAAGTATTTCTGAAAGTATTACACAGATCAAAAACGAGACAGAGATGCATTAGATGATCTTTTGTGTGTGATACCTGCTTCTTTCATGTGGTTTCCTTCTGCGAGGAAAATCTTTTCATGAAGCTTGGAGCGCAATCAATTATAAAGAGTGTGATTTGTGCTTACATTTTGGCTTTGCAAGACAGGAATTGGTTCTGTTGGAATAGCAAAAGGTAGTTTAAATTTTTTAAAAGAAAATATATATTTAAGAAAGATATGCAAAGTGAATGTGTATAGTTAAGTATATTTAGTCATCTTACATGCATTTGCATAATTTAAAAATAATCAACTATAAATCCCATTTCTTGATTTCATTACTTTTTATTTTATGTCAAATACTGTCCTTCATCATGCACTTGAACTTTGCTGAAAATAATGGAAACATTAGAAAATCAAGTGTGTCATTCTGTAAGTATGATATCTAGAATTAAGTGGTTATAAACATGCTTCTGATTTTTTTTTATAAGAAGACGTTTAGCATCCATGTTCCAGTGTAAGCATTATTTGGCAATAAGTCTCTCTTTGTCTCTTTGAGTATTTGCAGAACCACACTTGGGGGTACATAGAATAGAACACATCTGCAAGTATCGCAATAGAAGTCACAGGGTCTAATCACCAAAGTGTTGAGTGTAACCAACACAGAGGAGAAATGAGAAGGTATCTACCTATTCCAGACCCTAAAACAAGGACTTTGGTATGTCATCACATTTATTGGAAAAGTAGCTAATCCTTGTTATGAATACAAACTATTGGATATAAATCCATTAATCTTGAAATACCTTCGTGTCCCAGGATTACTGATGAAGACACCATATATAATTATATAAAGCAAGAGAATATTATAGTTTTTCTAAGAACCTGAAAGAAGACATAACATTTATATATATATGTACATACATCCATGCATATATGTATAAATAATATAATACATAGTATAATACAATATAGTATTCTAATACATATTATAATTCATTATAATATCTAGTAGTCTAATTCAATGTGTAATATGTATATTGAGTATAGTTTTTACAATAACATTTTAAAATGACACACACATCTAAAAATAGATGGGCAACAGAAATCAGACTTTGTAGGTTAAATGAAAAATGTGTTAGTGTGTGTGTGTTTCTATGTATTTATTGAGTAGAAAAGGGGTATTATATTTCAGAGAATTTGTCAGGAATGTGTATGTGATCCAAATCCAGAGAAGAAAATCATCAAGAAACTCAACTTAAAAATCAATAAAATACTATAGCTCTCGACAACAAAATTCAAGGAATCCATATTTGAGAAATTGGCAGATTTCTAAATGCCATCTCTTTCGACTTCTTATATTAAATAGAGCATAAGAAACAAGGTCTCTGTCAAGAATTATGGGACATGTGTGTAGAATTGAACAATCCATAGGGAAAATGTGCAAGATATTTCAGCAAATGGGAAAGCACTGAGCTTTGTTACTATAAAATACTGATACAAAATAAGACAAAACCAGGAAAATTCTTGATTTTTAAATTCCAGTTCTTTAAAACTGAAGTTAAAAGCATTGAACAAATAAATTACATTAATACTTATATATTTGGTATTTTAAGACATGAAAAGACAGCTGAGACTGAGAACACATGTTTCTTCTGGATTAGATAATGTTCACAGATTCTGCCGTTTACATTGATTTGGTTATATGTGTTTGTGTACATGCAAAATGGGAATCTCCAAAGCATAAATGAATAAATAAATAAATAAATAGAATTTTTAAATGAAAAATATTTTCAACTGACTAGGAAAATTTATGTAGTTATAGTGTGTTCCCAAAGCCTGGCATCCTCCATGTCCATGGACTCTTTCTCCCATTTCCTCCAAAATAAAACATCTCCTGGTGGAAGAAAGGTGTAGCTACAGGATTCAGGTCATAGCCTCCTGCCAAAACTTGCACCAGCAAGTTTTTGGTGATGTAGCTATCATGAATCACACATGCTTCTGTAGGTAGCCAATAACATACATTCCCATCATTGGTTCTTCTCATAAGCTCTATATGTGTATAGATAACTACAATAAATCTATTACAGTGAGAAACTAGACATGGGTGAAACTATTCCTTTATTTCTTCAGTCTCCCATCTTTAGTGAACATATTTTTCAACGTAATATTCTTAAAACTCCACTACTATATTCCAAAAGTTTACATACTTAATTCTATCTATTTCAATATATTCTGCACTACTGAATGAAAAGACGATGTAACTCAAGATTAGCGAAATTCTCAGATATTCAATATACCATATTGCTCTTAGAAAAGAAAAAGAAAAATTCTAAAAGTAGCTAGTATATAGTAATATGTAATGAAACATATACATTCATTTTTAAATTTTTTAACATATACATTCATACTCATATATGTAGCATATTATATTCATATATATTCATAATATTCAGTATTGGAAATCACATTGGGAGCCCCAGGCATGCTAGGCCATCATTTTATCACATAGATATATTCCTATAGCTGTTCCTTCTTTGGACTGCCTACTTCTGAATAATGATTCAGAGATTCTTTATTAATTATGATAGCTTGGACTTAGCTTAGGCTTGTGACAACTACCTCGTAAAACTTAAATTAGCTCATTTATTTTAATCTACATTCTGCAACATGGCTTGTTACTTCTCCTCAGTAACTTATGTCTGTCATTCTCTGCATCTTTCTGGCAAATCCCCTGCCTCTCAGATTCTTTCCTGAGTCCTTCCCTGAACATGAAAGTCCTGCCTATCCTCTACTGCCTAGTTATTGGCTGCTCAGCTCTTTATTAACCCAATCAGAAAATAACCTAGGCTGATGAGGTAAAACAGAAATATTTCACAGTATACAAAAAGATTATCCCACATCATATCCCCTTCTCCTCCAAAATAAATACTCTTGAATCAGACTTTAAACTTAAATTCAACATAGTTTAAACTTGAAGTATATTTAATGGTACATGTTTATTTTAACATGCCATTATGACTAAAGTATTACATATATATTGTATCTCTTTTATACATCCTAAACCAAGTAAATAAAATATACTGTAAATGCAATTATATAATAAATAATGTAACAAATGTAAGTTTTACTATAGCATAACCTAAATATAAATATTGACTATGAACAAGTCAGACTTCTTTGGGCAAATGTGACATGTGGAGAAGTAAGAAAAGACTCTTATGGAAAACCTGAATGCATAAATACCACTGAATATGTGGTTGAACTTCAACCTACATTTATATTTTTTCTATGTCACAATCCTATGTTCCTGTAAGTCTAAGCCCTAAACTACATTGGTAATGATTTTCTAAACAAAGTGTCATGAATGTGTGGTCTCAGGAAGAAATTCCATATTCTCATTCCTGAAAAGTAGTAGAGATGGTTTTGAAATGCTGAAATGATGTATGGAGGGAAATGAGAACACTCAGCCTGGAGCGCAACAAACATGGTGTTTGGCTCCTTTTTCCAATCTCCACACAGTGGCACTGGAGCAATTTCCTAGGGACTTTCTGATGGAGTGGGGGGATTGCCACATCAATCCTTCGTAAAAGGCACTGTCACGGTTGTTCCAAGTGACAACCAGTAGTCCCTAATTTTCCTGGTATTCCCTACTGGTTATCTAGATTTGAAATTTAATTTTCAAGCACATAATATGTATTTGCATTTTATGATATGGATAACAGAATATCTTTTTGCCCACAAGAGTCAGTAGTACTGGGAGGATTTGACTGACAAGAAAGAATTTTAAAGAATACAAAAGCACCTGAGCAAGACAGAAAGCCTTGGAAAAAAAAATCCTGTAGACACTTTGGAAATACTGTCCAAAGCAAGCCTTCTTTTCCTTTGCACATACTAAACCAGAGGAGTGAGAATAAGTGGGAGCATAAAGGATTGGAAAAGAGAAAAGAAGAGCACTGACAAATTTTTGATATTTTCAAAGACTAGACGCTCTGATGTACAACTTTCCATTTTTATAGTTTACAAACCACCTCCACAACATCCTCAAAGATAGAAACTTTATGATGCATCACTGTGATTCACTTACAACTGGGATGAATTGTAAATCGAAAGTCACCCAATTTTTAAGGCCCTGGTTTTTGAACATGGTGAACTTGGAAATGTGACACTCCAGGTACCCAAATTTGATGCATAGAAGGCTACAGTTATTTGTGTCAGAAGTGTAGACCCTTGCCATGGGTATGATAAAAAGCAAGGTGTGTTATTCATACACGGCATAATGATGAGAACAGACTCTGAAAGTGCAGTGTAAATTCTTTTGTTATTTGAATTTCATAACATCATTATATTTTTAAGTCATATTATTCACATGGGACAATTGCTTAATGTGCTATGTGTTTGTTGATTGAGATGTGATTATGTACGGCCTCTATTCATTTCAGGCTATTCAATTAATTAATTTTTTTTCTATTTTTGTTGGTAAGAAGTTATTGCAGTGTTTTAAAAGCTCTACCTACAACAGCATACATATGTTTCTTTATAAATATGAGTTCACTTTTAAGAGAATGTTGTGATATGGATGACAATGAAAAGGGATATTGAGTGTAGCAAAGACAAAAAGTCAACTCAATTGAAAGTGAGGAGAGATTTGATTCAAGACTCAAGGGTCACTGAGCCATTTAGCAGTATTGAGTTTCATTTGTCGCCAAAGTTCACCAAATAAATCACTTCTTCCAATCATGAATTTTTAACCACTGTATGTCCATAAAATGGATTAATATAAACCACACAAAATAAAACCAGTATGATTAATATTCTGAATTCTAAAGCACTTGAACCACAAATATTGGGAAAATAAATATTTTAAAAAGATTATACCACAGAAAACAAATTACCCCAAAACTTCTTTGACAGAAAAAAAAAAAACACTAGCCACAGCCTGCTCCTGCAATTCAGGATGTATTAGTAATTTACTGACAAGAAAACTATTCTAAACTTTGTGTACAGAACTGTGTATCTTAGAAAGAGAATTTTTTCTCTAGATATTGTTTTCCTATCTACTAGATATCAGTATAAAACATAAAACCTATTATTCTTTAGTGTCTAACCTGTCTATATACACAGCTAATTATTAGACTAATTGTTTACTATTAAGTGACTGCTATATGAAACAACCCCCAAAACTATTTCCAATTATAGATATATTATAATTAGCTTATTGGTTTTGTTTCACTTTCCAAATTTGGAAAGCATGAACAACATAAGGAAAACCTTTCCTTATAAAATCCTACAGCCTATATTATAGTTCAAGCTAATGTGAACACTATGCAATGTACCCAAATAACACCTGCAATTATAAACCTTTATATACTTATTAAAACACATTTATTTTATAATTCCAAAAGATTGTACCCTTTAGAATAGCTTCAGACTTCCAGAAATATTGAGGTCAACTGACTCTGTGAGATATTTCCACTCTCTCCATATCTCTTCAACATAGTTCTTGAAGTTTTAGCAATAGCAATAAGACAACAAAAGGAGATCAAGGGGATTCAAATTGGAAAGGTATTATTTGCAGATGATATGATAGTATACATAAGTGACCCCAAAATCTCTATCAAAGAACTCTTACAGCTGATAAATACCTTCAGTGATGTGGCAGGATACAAGATCAATTCAAAAACAAAAATCAGTAACCCTCCTATACACAAATGATAAAAAATGCTGAGAGGGGAAATCAGAAAAACACCACCTCTCACAATAGCCACAAATAACATAAAAGATCTTGGAGTAACACTAACCAAGGAAATAAAAGACCTATTTGACAAGAACTTTCAGTCTTTGAAGAAAGAAATTTAAGAAGACAACAGAAAATGGAAAGATCTCCCATGCTCTTGGATAGAAAGGATCAACATAGTAAAAATGGCAATCCTACTAAAAGTAATCTATAGATTCAATGCAATCCCCATTGAGATATTTCATGATCTCTTATGATTAGTGAGCGAAGATCATCATTTTAACAATATTAAATCTTCCAATCCATGAATATAAAATTTGCTTTGTTTGCATACAAGTTTATTTCTTTAAATTTTCTTTCTAGTTTTTAGAAAAGGTTTTTAATCTATTTGGCTAAATTTTAAGCTTAATTACTCAAATTTTTAAACTGTTGTAAACTCATTTTTTCTCAATAATTGAAATTGCATTGAAGGTAGGCATTAAGTTCATTCCTTAACATATTAATCTTGTATTGCTCAATCATTTTTCATATATGAACCCCAGTTCCCCCTGTCTCCCCTTCTTCCAGCCCCCCCACCTATCTCTTCTATGAGCCATAAGATCACTCAGTAATAATCAGACTCATTTCATAAGGTCAACCCATCAGAGCCAAGAGCTTTGTTTGGATGATTAAGCAAGGAATGTTGTAATTATTGCCTTGAGGATAGAGTGGCTGTTTCTTGCTGTAGATTTCTTACTGTAGCTTATCCCCTTCTGTTACAAATTTGCAATTTATCTCCCACAGCTCAGTACTATTTGATCATTTACTGGGCACATTTTTCCCTCTACATTTGGGATTTACTGATCACATCCCCTAAGAATGTGTGAAAACAGTCACACTGTTAAGAAATCTGCTTCCCATTACCAGTTCTCTGTTCCTTTATTCAGTATTAACCCAGAGATCTCCCTTCCTGAAATTATCTTTATTCATAGACATTAGATCAGTGCTTAGGGTACAGGCAAAAGTATACCATAGAAGATACTCTGATATATCCAAGTACATAGAATTGCTACATGCCCAAGACTGATGATTTACAGATGCTCAGACGGATAGAAAAAAAAATAAGTATGCCCTGGTTTTACCTCACTTATAGTTAAGAAAAGCAAACATCTAAAGCTAACTTTGCATTAAAAGATTCCTGACTCCTCATGCTCACTTTTACTTCAGTTTACCGATCATTCTAGTTGAGGAGATTTACTGCTTGTGTCTTGCTTTCAGGAAAAATAATTAACCATTTACCCACAGCCCAGGGGAAGGCAAACTCCACTGGTACCTCTGATAGGCATCAAGCCCTACATCTGATAAGTTAGGAGTTTCTCCCCTCTTTGCTTCAACTGCTTAGAGCAATAGATGCAAACTTCAGATCTAAAAGGCCATCAGAGCATTTGGAGTAATGTACTAATGGATCAAGAGCCACACACTTCCTGTGTCTGTTTATGTAGGGTGCCTGGTTACTCTCTATACCTGCATGGGAAACTGTGATCAGAATATAATGTAAAAAAGAAGTTATTTTCACTTAAAACATTTTACAAACTGAAAAAAAAATCATGTGGCCTTACAAAGTCAAACACTTTTAAAGCTGTTTTTTAAAAATCAATCTCTTTTAAAATCCAAATTCTCTGTAAAACCCAAAAAAAAACTCTTCAAAAAAAGTTTGAATTTTCTCAATCATTGGCTGTTTTAAGTCAAAATTAAAGTATTTTCTTACTTCAAGTGGAAAAAAAATTAGTGCACAATCACAAACTCTACAAAGCAAAGCAAAACTTAAAAGTAAACATTACAATGTTCAGTGTCTGGAATCTACTGACAAAGGACTCCTTCAAAGGGATTGGATCACTTCTTCTCACTCTTCCAAAGTTTCACTAGTCAAGCCTCCATCCTCTGTACTGCTCTCAGCATTCTTTTCTTCAAAGCTCTGGGAGAACATTCCACTGAACTCTCATTTCTCAATGGCTCTTCTAGCACAAAGTAACAAAGTCCTTCCTTAATCCTTCCTAAAACATTGTCAGGTCCATCAGACTATACTCCCTCATCCTGAGGCCACCTGTCTTATGGTTACTAGTGTTATGATGAAACATCATTACCAAAGCATCTTGTGGAGGGAAGGCTTTATTTGGTGTATTCTGACATATTACATGTCTTCAGCAAAGGAGGTCAGTACAGGAACTCAAGCAGGGCAGGAACCTACATCAAGGAGATGATGCAGAGTCTACGGAGGGGTGCTGCTTATTGGCTTGTTCCTCATGTTGCTCTCAGCCTGTTTTCTTATAAAAAGCAGGATCAAACCCAGGGGTAGCACCACCCACAATGGGCTGGCACTCTGCCATCTATCACTAATTAAGAAAACGCCTCAGTCTTGCCTCCAGCCTGTTAATATGGAGGCATTTCTCCACTGAGGTGCCCTCTTCTTTGATGACTCTCACTTCTGTCAAATTGGCGTAAAACTAACCAGAACATTTTCTCCTTTTTAAAATCATAGTTTATTTTTAAAATTTATTTATTCATTTACATATTATATATTGTATATCCTGGCCACAGTTTCCCCTCTCTCCTCCCAGTCCCCCATCCCTTCTCTCTTCCTATCCCCTGTACTTACTCCCTCTTCATTTTTGTTTAGGAAATGGCAGGTCTCACATAAGAATCAGCAAAATATAGCATATCAAGTTATAGTAACATTAATCACCTCCTAGTGTGTTAGGACAGGAAAGAGAGCCCCAGCATGAGAAGTAGCGTCCCAATTGCCTGTAAAAGAATGAGGAGTAGGGTACCAAAAGTCTGTAAAAGAGTTAGCCACAGTCCCTGTTCCCGCTGTTAGGTGCCCCAGAAGAAGACCACACTACACAACTGTAACATACATGCAGAATGCCATGGAAGCTCCAGTTCAGTTGCTGTGAGCCCCGTGCATCAAGGTTGGTTGAGTCTGTAAGTCTTCTTGTAGTGTCTTTTGCTGTCTGGGTCTTAAAATAGTTTCCCCTCTTCTACCCTCTTCTAGAGGATTCCTTGAGCTCCACCTAGTAATTGGCTAACAGCCTGCAGCTGTTTCCATCACTTGCTGGAGGAATCCTCTCTGGTGATTACTTGGCTAAGCACCAATCTGGTCACAGAAGACAGTTTAGATTATGTATCTGCTGTTGCTAGAAGTCTAAGCTGGGGTTTATTGTAGATTACTGAAAGAATCCCTTGTGCCAGAGATTACCTGACCACAAAATGCAATGTCTCCCCATTCCAGTAGTCTTTACTATACTCTTCCCCTCTACCACCCCCCCAAACTGATGGCTCATACTCTCTTTCCCATTTGTCCTCAACAGAAAATGTGGGAAATTATCTCGAAGCAGACAACTACAGGAGACAACTTCCTAAACAGAACACCAATATTATTGGCACAAAGATAAACAATTAATAAATGGAACCTCATGAAATCGAAATTTTTCTGTAAGGGAAAGGGTACTGTCAATAGAATAATATGGCAGCCTACAGAATGGGAAAATATCTTCCACCAAGCCCACATACAACAGAGGGCTGATTTCCAAACTATATAAAACAACTATATATCAACAAATCAAATAAATGTGGTAGAATTACACAATAGAATATTATTTAGCTGGTAAAAACAAGAACACCAGAAAATTTGAAAGCAAATGAATGAAACTGAAAAAAAATATCATCCAGAGGGAGGTAAACCAGATCAATAAAGACAAACATGGTATGTACTCACTCTTGACTGATATTAGCTGTAAAATAAAGGGTAACCGTGCTACCACCCACAGATCCAAAGAGACATAGTAACAAGTAGGATTCATGGATGGACAACCAGATCTCCCTGGAAAGTGGAAATACCAGATTATTATCTTTTATAAGAATTGCCATGGTCATGATGTCCCTTCACAGCAATATGTTATCATAACAGTGGCGTAGACAATACCCATTACTGAAAGCTCGAACAAGTATCTCAGATTGATCACGTACTTACAGAAAGTGGTTAATTTGGTGAACAGTTCTAAACATTTCAATCCATGACCAAATCATCATTGTTTTGCATAAGAAACATCATGGCAAACAAAGGTAGTGGAGCTGCTAAACTCATGACTAGGAAGAGAAAGAGGAAGGGACATAAGCATGTCTAGAATGACCTAGCATGTCTAAAAATAAACCACAAACGCTTAAAAATCCCACCTCCTTCTACAAACACCACCCTAGAGACAAAGCATTAACTCCTTAATCTACAAAGGTCCCGTATAAGCCTCATCAGAGAATATGCCATCATAACAGTGACCAGCTTCACAGTTTCACAGATAATCATGTACTATAACCTAGCTAAAGGGATGCATTAAACGAATTCTTACAAGCAGCATCATGCATCTAGTCACCTCAATTTCACCACCCTACAAATGAATATCACCTTTGACTGAGTACCACTCTGTCTCCTGAATGTTGACATTTCTCTGTATCTATTTGCCTCAATTTCCCCTCTTTTACACCCCCTGACTCTCTTAGTTCCAGTTCCTTCCTAGGTTTGTTGGCTTTTTAAGTCATATACTTTGAAGTATGTCTTTGGAACTGTATAAATACACCTTTGCCCATTAATGAGTGAAATTAGAATAAAATACAGCCTTGTACAACTTGATTGTTGTGAGGGTAATCAACATCTGTCCACTAACCAAAAAAGAAAAATTCATGTTATGCTGAGAAAAATAATTGTGATATTTTCCAACACAACTGCTTTACAAATCCTGTTGTTCCACATTTCCAATCATATTTCTAGATTGAGAAAAATAGTTGTTTCTTCAAGAAACGTCCTGTATTACTCTCCCTCTTCTCAGATGACACCACCTCCCTGCTAGAATATTTCCTGTACCCGTGTGTCTTCCCTAAAACACTGTTTACTTTCTTTTAAGAAGTGCAGAATGTAACTCCTGTTCATTACAAGGTGATTGAAGGTGATACTCTGTCAAATTCTATTCATTTTAGATAAACTATCTCTGTCAGAATTATAATTTTTTAAAATAAACATGGCAATTTCGAGCCTGCCAGTCAAATCTTCTCTGAGAGTTTCTTTTCATTGGCAGAGCATGGCCCTGGATAGGTTTCCTCTTTATTTTACTGTTCTATTGTGTTCATTTAAGCAGAAATTTCAAAAACAACTAGAAATGTGATTGGATGAACTGTTCAAATATGTAGATTGCATTTTTAAAGGTTTTGGACATTGGTGGCTTTAAAATAACACATTAGCATGAAGATAAAGCCACTAACCATTAATAGGACAAATATTGAAGCTTCAATTTGAATTGAGTTTTGGATGAATTGAATGTTACACATACATTATCACACCATTTTGAATGCAAATGGAGTTGAAGGTGATGAACACAGAAGAAATTCTGAAGTGTAAAAGCCCATGAGGTCACATGCCATATTTTTTCTAAAATGGGTGGAAAATATTTTCATTTCTCAGTTTCAAGGCTAAAGATTCAAATTCATAACAAGAGATGACATGAGAACACTCATCATCAGCAGCAGTTCCTTTGGATACCAACTCACCATTTTAATAGAGAAAATAGGATATTTGATTTACGCATTTCTCTTTGCCTCATCCTAAAGATTTTGAATGGCAAATTTCCACATGCAAAATTATTTTATATGATATTTTAAATTCTACATGATATTTTAAAATCTATTCCTGAGCTTAAAAGTTATTCATGATTATAGAAAGTATTGCATCATTTTTGATCTTACATAATCAATACTCTGTGTATTTTCTTGACTCAATAGCTCAATGTAGACATGCATGATATTGATATATGCATGTATATATACTATAACATCTCTTATAAATACCTAAATTCTATAATTCACTTATTACTTAAAGTGAACCAGAAAACTCTTATAGACCAATTTCATGTGACTAACAATCAACCAGCTGTTCGTATCTCTTATTGATCTTCTTCATTTCTGCCTGTTTACCAAAACACTTTGCTTCTCACAAATAGAGTTCCTGCTAACATTACTCACCAAACTATAGGAAAACAAAAAGGTTATTCCTTGCTCTTCAGATTTTGAAATGATTCCAAATTTCTGAGATTAGAAACCGTACTTTCTATTAAAAAAAACTTGTCTTTATTTGTTACAGCATTAACAGTTTTTCTAATAAAGATATAATAATTAGAGATAATTATATGAAATTTAACTCTATATCCCACAAGCTATGTTTAGAACACTTATTAACTTTAATATTCCCCCATAAACACTACCATAAACAAATTAAATTCAATTCTATAAATTGACATTTCTCAGATGTAATAGTTGTTGATCTGTAGCTCAGGCTAGACAAATATGCAAACCATAGTAAGTACCATAAAGTCCCCAAAGGAAAACCATCTATTAGAATTTTTGTCTTAAGCACTGGAAGATTTTTAATCTTCATTAAACCATTTAAATTATAAGTAGTTTAGAATTCCTTACTCTTACTCAGTCATCAAGAGGAATTATCAGTTCCAGGCACTTATAAATTTTATGGAAGTTAAAAGATTCTTACTGGGATGTCCCTTGCGCATCATAGCAGTCTTCTACTTTCTTTCCTCCCTTAGAATTAACTAAGAATTGGCCAAGTTAGCAAACCTTGTCTAATTCTTTAGTTAATCTCTGCTCCTAGTAAAACATCTTGTCTAATTCTTTAGTTAATCTCTGCTCCTAGTAAAACATCTTGTGGGTCTAACACTTACATATTGATCTATTTAAATCAGTTCTTCTTATCATCAATATAAAATCATATCACACTCGCCATTTTTCTTGCTTTTTATAACAATTGCAAGAGGAGGGGGAGAATGAAATCTGCTATGAAAGTGTGTCTCCATTGAAGAGACGCGGAAGTTGTACCAATGGTACGTCAGCAAGTCCTAATCAAGTACAATACAGTCATTCATTTATTTTTATGAGAAGAAATAGTCACCTATGCTCCTGAGGGTACAACAAAACCTACTGACCAACAGCAATCTCAGGAAGCTTATAGACTTTAACAAGTCTTTTTTCTGGGGTTCCGTCTTTTTATTTGTACCACATTATTCTTAAGATATAACCCTAGTATATCTTATGTTCAGTTAAAGAGTTGTTCTGTCCTGACAATAATCTTACTGAGGGGCTCTATTATGCTATATACAGAACAAATTACCCCTACTAAAACTCAGGAAATGTTTCTAAAAAAAAATGACCAGCTCTTAGGATTTATTGTCAACATTTAAGGTACAAATAGAGCCTAGTATAATGCTTCATTATTTACAGAATGTTACAATGCATTCAGTTAATATGCCTGTTAATCCTAGTGAAATTAAGTAACAGAATATTTGCCTGATCAGGGCTTCTTATAAAGCCTGGAATCCAAGGTTTAAAAGAACGTAAATAGTTTTTCTTTTCTTAAATGGGTTTCTTAAATACTTAACACACATTCTACAACAAAGAACCTGTTAAGTATATAAAGCCTTTATTGAGGAACTCTTTTGATACTTTCCTCACCCTATTCTTGAGGTTTTCTTGATTTGTTTGCATTTTCATTGTGTGTAGGGGGAGAGTATATGTATGTGTTGTGTGTGTGCCCTCCTCTAGGAGGTTCTACCATATTCCCTTGAGATAGTCTCTCTCTAATCCCGAGGCTAATCTGGAAGCTCACAGGGCCCCAGGGATGTCACTGTCTCCAGAATCCTAGGCACTGAATTTGCAGGTGCACACTTCCATGCCCTATTTAGGCTCTGAGGATTTGAATTCAGTCTCTTTGTGCTTTCAGAGAAAATATTCTTAACTTCTGAGCCATCTTCCCAAACTCTAGAATAATCATTTCTTAAAACATTTTAAATTATGTTGATAAAATATTTGAATTGAATAAAATTCATTTGAAATGCCTCATTAGGAGGGAAGGGGTGACAATACTGAATAACTGAGAAAAATCAAAAACAATTTCTAGTCCAGAGATTTACCACTGATAAGTTTTGACCTTGGATAATCTTATTTCTCTCTGTTGTCATTTTCTCAGATATGAAAACAAGAGTCTATAATGAGATTAACCTTGAAGTGTGTTGTTTATGTTGAAATGCTTCAAATGGCACTATTAATCCTTGGAACTGTAGTGATGATTTCTCTGTTGATACACATATATTTCCATATTAGTTTGACTATTGTGCATTTCATCTTATTTTAAAAAAACTTATTTTATAAATAACATAAGTTATAAAGTCTGAACATCAACTTGTGACAATCTACATTAATTTTTTTGTTATTTTCTCCATGTAAAACAATATTTTTACTAGTCCTTTGCTGTAGCCATTATACTTGTATGCAAAAATTCATTGACATTGATTGCAAATATTAATGTTATTATGGGACAATTAGAAAGAAATAAGAATACTATTTAGTGTATGTCTCAATTTGTATAATTCTTTGTTTTGTGTGGCATGAAATCTTGGGATCATTCCCATCACAGCAAAAATATATTGAGACATAGTGAATAAATAAAATCTGATGTTTTGGATAAAAATCAATGTGGTTGTCCAGTAGTGCCCTGTGTATCTTGTTTTATTATTTGCAAAAGGAAACACAATTATTTTGTAGCATGAAGAAGTAGCTAGCACAAGATATTTTGAACTTTTTGTTTTAAAAACAGTGTTGTTTATTAACACCAGTGCCTAGAAAGTATTTCTGAAACAAAATAAAGTCATACAATGCCCTCCATTGAGTATTCAAGACAGTCAATCATTGCAACTGATAAAAATTATGGATGAGGAGAGAAAGGCAATATCTCGCAAAGATTTTAGAATAAACAAGAAGCAATACTCCAAGAAGCAATGGTGAGTTCTCCTAAAGGGCATTTGTCTATTTCACAGTTAACAATCTGGAGCAGCATTCTTCTGCTCTATCAATCAAATTTAATATCAGCCTTCCATAAGAAATAGTAAAAATAAGGCAGAGGGCACTAGCTTACAGTATCAGAACATACAAAGATTTTCTTGGGTGTTTACAATCATTAGAGGATGGGAAAACAAAATGAACAAACACCCAGAGGAAAAGTATTAATGAGGATCAGGTGTAAGAATGATGCCTTGATTCTTGTCTGTCCGGAAAAAATATTTCATGATAAAATGTGTATCTGTGATGTAGGAAACATTAAAATAGTCATCATGGAAAATTAGGATGTTCTTTTAATGCTATACTTGAAATGTCTTCCAAAAAGTATTCTAGAATATATTTTGATTTTATATGTTATCCCTTGCTGATACTATTTTTCACTTTGCTTCTGTAAAGGGTTACTTCCTGATGTTTGGGTTGTACTTGACCACCGAATGATGTAATATTCATAAACATTAAAATACAGTAGGAAAAAATATTTTTCATTGAGATTTATGAATTTAGGAAAGAATAGAAACAAACCTTTACTAAATAAGTAAACATTAAGAAAAGTCTCAACAATTAAATAAAAAACACATTACATTTTATATTATATACTTAAATAATATATGCTATATTAGCACAAAGTTGAAGTTCATTTAAGTTTAAAAACATTTGAAAAGCAAAAATTTAAAATTATTAGTTTAAGTAATATGTATCATTTAAATGTCTTTAAACTGTTCTACAAGAATACTTCTGCTATTTCCTTTTTACAAGAAAGAAGATGGCTTTAAAGAATATAGGGTTGAAAGCAGGGTAAAATTGTATATGACTAGCATTCTCTCAGATTACAGTTTTCAACGAGGTAAATGTTTTTCTAAAGAGCATTTAAGGTGAAAGTAAATTGTACAAAAAAAAATCCTTAAATAAAATGAAGTATGCATACAAATCCGAGCAACCAAGGAGATTATATTATACACACTAGTATCTTTATAACTTCTGGACTCTCATGTAGATGGCAGACTTGAACATATAAAACCCTTTTTCTTTCAAATTCTGCCCATGCATAGTTTGTGCTTGCCTTCCAGGATGCTTCTGGCTTTCTTATATATGGGTATGTATATACATGTGTGTATTTGAATCTGCACACATTTTTCCACACTCACCACCAAATATCACCATCATGTAATTGCCTGTCTACCATGTGGCTGCTGACATATTGGGTCGCTTTCTACTTTCCTCTTCTCTATTTCTCTTCTCGGCAGCTTTGCATTCTACATATTCATAGCCCAGTTGTTTTTCTCTCCTACTCTAATAAAACTGTTTGTCTTAGTTAGTTTCCATTGCTGTGAAGAGATACCATGATCAAGGCAAATATTATAAAGGAACACATCTAATTGGGGCTAGCTTACAATTCATAAGTTTAGTCTATTATCATCATGGCAAGTGTCATGCAGGTAGACATGATGATTGAGAAGAATCTAAGAGGTCTACATTTTGATCCATAGGCAACAGGAAGTAAGTCCCCTATAGGGACTATTTTCTTTCAAACGACCACATTGTTCTTAAGTTTCCTTCAAAATCTATTTCTAAATTATTTTTATTAACAAAACAAAAAAGGAACCCTAATTCATCTAGTAAGGAGGATCCTAGGGAAATTTTAATATTTTAGAGACTATCATTTTAATAGTGTGATAGCCAAAGGGAAGGACAAGGTTGTCTATACAAATTCATCTTTCCTCCATGATAGTTACCATTCACCATTCTTTGATTGAGACTTGAGTTTTGAAGTTTCAAAATATAGATTTTTTTGAGAAATATGTCTATACCTTAAACAGATGTAAGAGACAATTTATATTTTTGGTTGTGAGCTTTTTTTATTGAGACCTATGAGAGTCCAGCCCCTTTCTGAACATAAGCAGAGAAGGAGTAGACTGGAAAAAGGAGAGAGAGAGGAGGTGGGAGGAGAGGATAGGAGAAGAGAAGGGAGAGAAAACTGCAGTTAGGATGTAAAAATAAATTAATGAATTTAATTAATAAAAATATGTAAGTAAGAAAGGAAATAAATAAAAATAAGAAACAATATGTGTTTTATTTAAAGTTTATAGACATTCGTTAGTGATTTTTAGAATGTCTGAGATAAGTGACTCCACCTTTCTTGTAGGCTTTGAAACAGACTCTTACTATAAGGATGAAAAATTTTGGGGTGCCTTCAGTTTGAAGAAGGCTTTTTTGGCTCTTGGTGAGCTTCCCTTAGGGACTAGAGTACTGAATTACATGGTAACCACCAAACTGAACCAAACCAGTGATTTTCAGGTTCTTGCGTCACAAATTGACAGGATGAAGTTGAAGGACCCCCAGCTGGGGTGATTCATTCAAAGATTGCTATAAATTCGGAATTGGGAGCCTAAGAAAGAAAAAAAGGCAGAGCTGTGGTATAACAGGAGTGGCTCGCTAGAAATGGGGTACTTCTAAAGGAATTATCTAAGGACTTTTAATTAGAATTGTGGCAGGAACTGGGACAAAATGCAGGGTGGAGATAAGAAGGTCTTTCTAATTGGCTGAACAATAAGGTGCTTAATTTCAGTATCAGTCAAGCCCTCACAAACAGCATCTTGTCTAGGATAAGAGAAGACAAGGAATCAACTATCACCTGAAATTCCTGGCCTCCAGAAAAGAAAACCTTAGTTTGTTGCTTTAACAAACTAAGTCTGACCTCTTTCAAACTCGTAATTCTGGGATTACAGAATGCTTCAACCCTGGTTAGCATTGCCTTGCTTTAACTCTGACAACTCTCTACTTGTCTCTAAACAAAATTTTCTAAAGTCAACCCTATTTAACCTGCTTGTGGATTTAACCTGCTGGTAGATTGATCTTGATTTTACTTCATCCAAAGGATAGTGTTTTCCCTAGTTGGTCTCTCCGTAACCTATATTTGTTGGGGTAATTTTCAGTCACCAAGCGATTAGTTCCAGCAAGCATCGTTATGGACAATTCGTAAGTAGCTAAGATATATAGATGAGATGGTTCTTAGATCAGGCTTACCCATAGTCCATTCTTAGAAATTTTGCATGCCCTGTGAGTAATAACTGTTCAGGATCTTTCTAAAAGCTGTACATTTGAAGAAGGCTAACTGGTGACAGTTACAGGTTTACAGAAACAAGTAATAGAAGCAAATATTGAAAGATAACCAATCTGAAAAGTAAACATTCCCTTGCCAATATACTCCTTAAGTGAACAGGGTCTAATCTCTGTTTCATTGTTGAGTACACAGTGTTAAAGCATACCCAATTTTATCCTGGTTAAAGATAATAGTCATGATAGAATTAGGAACATGTAGACACAGACTGGGGAAAGTTAATAACACCAATAATTCTTATTCAATGACAAGTAAGCAAAGTGTTCTCCTAGGATTTTTATCTTTGAGAGCATACATATTATAACAGAGACCTATATACATATATCATGTAAAGCAGTCAATAATATTTAGTAATTACAAGGAAGCACACAGGAGTTCTTTATACACTAATTTTGATTAAACATTTCAATTGCACTTTAGAATCTTTGGCTCATTAAGACAATAGGTGATCAAGAATGCTTTAAAGAAGCCCCATACTAGCACAGAATTCAGTATAATAGAGGGATATTTATTTAGGGGAAGACTCACAGATTACAGTCCTCTGTCCGAATGGGGAACAGCAACCGAATCCAGCAGCTGGAAGAGAGAGACGGGATGCGCACTATACTTTGCCATATATAGTATAAGAGGTCACGCCCAAGTGGGTGTGTAACTTAAAGGCTACTGGCAGGAGAAATTTCTACAGCTCCTCCCCTTTTGTTTAAATAAGAAAGTTCTAAGCATAATACAAATTTATATACAATAAGAACAAATATTAGGTATAAAAATTAAAATTACAGCCAGCATAAACAATATCAAGTAAGAAACATGTAATAAATGTTTCAATAATTATCCTATCCTGATGAGTTTAAGTCTTGTATAATAAATAACATGGCCAAGTCATGAGAGGAAAGTAAGTACAGCTATCAAGTCTTCGACCCCAACAAAGACCTGAGAATGAAAATAATATTACTTGAATAAACAGCAAGAGAAATCAAGCTATTTCCAAAAGGTGCAGAAAATGACAGAGCTACAATTTTCTATAAGGACAGATATGTATTTCAGGTGGGTAGGCATGGGAGAAAGAAGGGCAGAGTCAGAGAGAAGTCATGTAGCCCCGCCGGAGATGGACGCCGGAACTTTAGCTGGTAAACCACAGCCACATGGCGATACATAGATTAATAGAAATGGGTTAGTTTAGAATATGAGTTAGTCAGAATACACTTAGGCTATTGGCTAAACAGTATTGCAAATAATATGGTTTCTGTGTGATTATTTCAGGGTTAAGCAGCCGGGATCCAACAAGCGGCCCCCTTATTACAAATAGCACTGGAGAAATAGGCCTGTAAATACTTAAGTAATGGTACTAATGATCATTAAGAGACTCATTTGGGGATGTAAAGGTGCACATCATATATAAACAACCAAGTGTTTATTTCATCAAGACAAGTAGATGCAGACCTTATGAAATGGAAGATTGCTCATGGGACTGTTTTCCTTTTTTAATTTTGTCTTGTAGGATAATGATTAATAATAGTTGAAAGAAGAAAAGAATTCCTTGATCGTTTCATACATTGATAGTCAATATATATTATGTATTTTAAAAATTAGAACAAGTGCCATCTTGATGTCACACATTTTTAACCCCTGTACTTGAAGCAGTCTTAGATGGATCTCTTTGAGTTCTACATGTTCTAGGTCAGCAAGACTGCAGAATCTGCCTCAAAAATAAAATAAAGTAAAATATAACAGAGCACTTATCACAAAATTTGCAGGAGTGAAATATGCATGTCTTTAACTCTATTTTTGGATGATACATAAAAATTCAGACACACAGCTCTATATGTCTTTATTCACCAAATCTAGGGTTTTGAACATATCGCCTAAGTTTCTTTTCTTATAAGTAGCCATGGAAAAGACATTAATGTAGGTGGTTTGAAAGGCACATCGCTCTTAGGATGACTGTAAGGTCATCTCATAGTGTGAAGGACAGTTTGAAGGGTTTAGTTCTACTGAAATCAAAGATTACAGTGAACACGCATGCCAGTCTATTTCCATTAATAATCTAAGTGGATATGATATACTGACCCACATTAATGATTGTCTGCAGTTTAATCTAAAGAGGAGCAGTTGCAGTCTAGGTCTGCATATTGTGGCTATAAGTATATACTCTTTGCTCCATTATATTGTCAAAACTGAAATTCCAAACGTGGTTATAATACAAATATATCCAGAATTTCAAAATATTACAGGCAGGTTCCAAGAGGGTGAATATTGACAATGTAATTCCTGTGAATACATTAATGAAAATAATATTTCAGGGCAACTTTGAATTCATTCAATTCTTCGAGAAGTTTTCTGATGCAAATTATAATGAAAAAAATTACAAATGAGACATCCTATTCAAGTCCTACTCCCAAGGATCACAGATCCTGACGGTATGTTTAAGTACCAGAGAGCCTAGAGATAGAGGACATCTGCAGAGAAACAGATTCACCTAGACAGGACAGGACAGTCATACATAGGAATTCACATCTGTCTATAGTTGCCAGACAAGGCTGAGAAACCAAGTGACTTCTTCCCATGAAACTTCTGTTCTTAAGTAAACCACAGAAGCCTTTTGGCTCTAGCAATGCAGGGCCAAAGAGAACCATTTCAACATAACGAGTCGCTGTCACTCTTAAGCACAGCAAAGGAATAGTGAAATGGAATCCTGGGAATGGCAGCTGGGCAGCCTAACTGATGCAGCCGGCCAGCACTAAAGCTTGCAGAGAAGGACTGGAGGAAAAGATTTCTGTTCGGGAAGCTGAGAGACATGAACTGATTTGCAAGGAGAGCGAAGGGAGAAGCTATCCTGTATTGCAGAATATTATAGATATTCTCTGACACAGATGGCAGCTTTGTGGTACCTGATGAAGGAGTCCCACAGGAACAGCCGGAGTATTGAAGAGCCTGGACCAGCAGAGCAACATCTGGATTCTTCGCTCCTAAGTATGTACTTAACTGTTAAATACTTCCTGTTATTATTCTTAGAGGGCTTACTTACTGGCTTCTTTTCATAAGAAAAGTTCAGCTCTTCTTAAAAATTATAAATGAACTTTGTTATTTTCCCTCTCCCTCCAAGTAGAATCTTCTCTGATAAGGCCAAAAAAAAAAAAAAAAAGTAGATACCCACAAATAGATAACATGCAGAAAATAAGAGACTGTGGACTGCTCAACCCTAAAGGAAACATCTACATCACAAACAGGAGGGTGTGTGTGTGTGTGTGTGTGTGTGTGTGGTGTGTGGTGTGGGAAGTCCTTCTATATATGTGTTGCTTTTATTGGTTAATGAATAAAGAAACTGCCTTAGCCTGTGATTAAGCAGAGTAGAGCTAGGTAGGGAAAAGCTAACTGAATGCCGGGAGAAAGAAGGCAGAGTCGCAAGAAGCTATGTAGCTGCCAAAAGGGAACGATGCAAGCTTCCAGCTGGAAACTTGCTGGTAGTCCATGAGCCTCATGGTAAAATATAAAATAATGGAAAATAGGCTAATTCCAGGTGGAAAAGCTGCTAGCAAATACACTTAAGCTATTGGTTAAACAGTATTGTAAGTAATAGAGTTTCTGAGTGGTTATTTCAGGAGTGTGGGCAGCTGGGAACAAACAAGCAGCCTCCTACAAGGAGGTGTGTGTGTGTGTGTGTGTGTGTGTGTGTGTGTGTGTGTGTGTGGGAGAGAGAGAGAGAGAGAGAGAGAGAGAGAGAGAGAGAGAGAGAGAGAGAGAGAGAGAACCAGTGATAGTGAACATCTACAGTGAAATCAATTTGCCCATACAGGATAGGACAAATATATGCAACATTCACAGTGGTTGTGACTGAATATACAAGACCTGAAGATGGAGAGTCAGTCTAAATAAATTTCCAGCAGGAGCAAGGGAGAATATCATGAAGTCCCACACCTAGGTGAGGAATGATTTACACATGTAAAGAAAAACACAGCAGTATTAAGAGACATTTTGGAACCAAAGACCTCAGGGCCTCACCTGTCAGTGATTCTCCCATCAACGTCTTAGATTCTAGTAGGCAAAACTCCCAAATTTAAGTGCCACCTGCTACTCTTCTGAAATGGCCAATTGTATGCATCCTAACGTCCACCAAATCTCTGACCTGCTGGAGCTTACAAAGGAGACAAACTTCCAGATCCAAAACAGTAGGAACTCCATGACACAGGACAACAACAGGATATTCAAGAGTAGTCCCAGTGAGGTCCCATTACTAGTGGCATAGCAGAAACCAGAAGGCACGAGCCAGACCAATGACTCCCAGTAATGAACATTTGCAAGTACAGATGAACTGGATAAAGAGGAAATTGTGAGCCTCAACTGGCCACACTACCACATGCAGAATAAGGTCTTGTTTCTTTATTTTGTTTGGTTTCGGATTTTTCTTTCAAATTCAGTTTTGATTTGAGGAAGAGGTTGCAAAAACAGCGGGCAGATGCTAGGAGTTGGGGAGATAATTGGAATGGATGATGTAAAATCCACAAAGACAAACGAAAAGTAAAAAGATGGGGGGGGGATAGAAGGCTCGTTTTGTAGCCAACAGCATGGTTTGTGGGGTAAAAATAAAGGCAGCACTATTTGTTAATAAACAAAACAAAAAACAAAGGAATGAACGTAATTAAAAAGAACAGTGGTGTATTAGCATCTATTTGGTTCATCTGGAGAATGAAAAAACTAGTTATAGGGCTCACCATGTGATTGCTGATCAAATTGACAGTTTGAGAAGATGTTTTCATGGAAACGATATATACGTATATACTCAATCCTCAAACACAGAGACCCTCCTGCCTCTGCCTCCCTGGATCTGTGTGTGTTAAAGGTGTATGTGTATGAGTGTTTCACCTACACATATATTAACCTCTTTTCACAGCAAGCAGCATGGTTACAGAGGTTAACAAAGAGTATGTTGCAATCCTTAGATATTTGAGATAAATAGCTGAGTGAAAATGAAGCATTGCTCGATGATTTTCCCCCCAACTATCCCCAAAATTCTTATATAGTATGCTTTTGGAAAAATGAGGTACATACAGTTTTGTTTGTTTTTGAATATGACATTTTGTGAAACTTGTCTATATCTCTGTGATTTGAATGGATATCAAGTTCCATTTTTGGTGTCTTTTAAATTACACACAATACATCTCTACTCAGGTCTCCTTAGCCTCTGGAGATTCCTCTGGCGTCTTAAGCTTTGTGCTAGGAGTTAGAAGTACTGTGTGAAGGTGATCACCCTGTCGTATCATGCTGAACCTCTAGCAAAGGCAGTGATCAGGGAAGGTCAGCATTACCTTTGGATCTACAAAGCAGCTCATAGTTCTCCATTGGTATCTGAATATTTTTCCAGTGCTCTTCTCCCTTTGGAGATAAAATTCACTAGTGTATTGCAAAATGTTAATTTTTTTTCTTGAAAATACAGTACTATGACTGAATTAATCAGCATTTAAAGTAGTTAGTTCTTCAACTCTTCCTCATTTGCTTGGCACAGAAGCCATCTAGATTGGTTGAATTCTGCAAAATGTGTTCCCCGCAACTGAGACTGCCCAGCACTTCATGTATTTGTATTGATTTGTGTTTAGGGGCACTTTATAGCGTGATGTATGTACAACATAAGTATTTTGTGACAGATGGTTCTGTAATGCATGCTCTTTGTGGAATTCTAAGGCAACCCCATTTCAGCGATTAAGAAGCCAAAAGGAAGCAAATTACTAGCTATCGATTATGCATACACACACATTTTAAAGTAGACACGCTGACAAGAGTAATTACAGCATTCGGGAGTTCAAAGAATGCAAAGTTATATGAAAAGTGGAGTGTATGAGAAACAGCACTCCCTACTCTGAAATAACAATTTCAAGAGATCAGTAAAATGAGGTGGTTTATTTTACCATCCTTCAGAATTTAGAGTCAACCTAGACAAAGGCCAGATAGATTTAAATAGGCAGGAGTGCATTGTCTGCATCTATCGATGGGCAACACCTGAGTTCCTGTTGCCCACAGGGATCAGAAGAGTGCGTCAGATCACCTGGAATAGAGTAAGGCATGGTTGGGAGCTACCATGTGGATGCTGGGAACTGAACCCAGATCCTCTACAAAAGCAACAACTGCTCTTAACCACTGAGCCATTGTATGTATGTATATTACATATATATATTATTGTTATTATTAATTAGTATTATATACACATTTAAATGTAAACATTTTTATTCTTGATCCCAAATATAAATGTCCTGTCTTCCCCATATGAAGGGCACTTCAGAGACTTATAGTGTATAATATTTACCAGCCTAGTCTCTATTGCTAAATTCTTATCCTCCTGGAGTAGTGATCCCCTCTCACCCCTGATGGCCTATTCTCCACTATTAAATCCTTATCCTTCTGGAGAGGAGATCCTCTCTGTTTCCTGATTGTTGGGCTCAGTCATGCACCAGACTGCCTGTAACTTTTCCATCTTAAGGTACCCTGAGAGCTTCTAAACACATAGGCACCAGCTGCTGGCTGGGAAATCAGGAGACTCATGCCTCTGATTAACTGTCATTCTTTGATGAGTCCTGAACACAAGTCATTTGAAAAGTGGATATTTATTTATTTATTTATTTATTTATTTATTTATTTATTATCATTCATTACTCAGTTGTTTTCCAGACCTCTGGAAGCAGATTAAAATTTGCATCTCACTGTCTTAGAAACTGTCATGAGGTTTACTAACCCCTAAGGAACCGGAAGAAGCAGCAAGATAGTACAGACAAGGTATTTTCTGGGGTTAAGCAAGTTATAGCAGAATAAGTTGATATCTGATATCTGAATATCTTTGTTTCTCTGTATAAAACATTTGACAGAACACTACTGGCTCAAAACCATCAAGATAAAAAATTTAACCTTCCCTGTCATTCAGCAGATGGCCAAATGCTTCAATAAAACAACAGCTTCCAAATTCACAAGGCCTGTCAATTGCACAGTGCCTCCAAAAGATGAAGCCAGTCACAAAAGAGCAGTTGCTAACTGTCCAGAAAGAATCCAGAAGAGCTCCACGATGCCCCCTCAACCCACAATGCAAAGGTATCAACAGGGGGAAACCTACCAAAGATAAAACTTTACTGAGATCCTAACCCAAAAACCAAATACTGATTTGTTCTCTGTAGGTTAAAAGCAGTTGACGCTGGGTGAAGTATGAGGCTAAAAAAGTCCTTAAAATGAACTGATTGCAGCAGTTATATGAGAATGGGGAGTCCTGTCTATCAGGTCCAACTTCTGCAAAAAGATAACATCAAAAATGTGTTTTTTTTTTTTTTGGCATGACTTGAAATCATTACTACATTCTATCTGCATGAGATTCTTAGGAGAAATTTCAGTGTCTTGGGAATCATAGTGTCGATAGCCTGATATTCAAACACAATGATGCACAGTTTTACTGTACCTGTCTTAATTCTTAGCAGGATGGTTACAAGGTGCAAAAAGTACAGCAAAGATTAGGCAAATTTCTGAATATAAATCTTTGTTTTGTAAGTCATTGATATCGTTGGATTGCTGCACAGTATATCATCCTGACTCTCTAGTTATTGGTGAAGTCCCAGAAGCCTGAGGAGTTATGGACCCATCTGACTTTATCATTAAACACTATTGGTTGAGTTGCTGATGTTGCCCTGTGAGTTCCCATTTTAAGCAAAGTAGGAATTTAGGATGTGAATTCAGGGCACTTTCTTTACAATGACATGAGTCAGATGTGATGCTTTTAAAAACAACTGAAATGTGTGTCTTCTAATATAAAATATTTGAATTTCTAGTGAAGAGTAAGATTCCATATTTGACATGGAATGAAGATCCTCATATAAATGTTGGTTATTAGCTGTATGAAGCATGACTAGAAAGACTGACAGGTCCTGCAGCCACTCAGTCCCAAAGAAATACACAGAGATCTGAGACCTACATTAATCATAAGCTGTTTGGGATATTATCTCAGGCTTTTTTAAAAAATTGATTTTATTGAGCTATACATTTTTTTCTCTCCCCCCCCCCGTCTCTCCCCTC
This sequence comes from Alexandromys fortis, assembly GCF_014885135.2. Classification (NCBI taxonomy): domain Eukaryota; kingdom Metazoa; phylum Chordata; class Mammalia; order Rodentia; family Cricetidae; genus Alexandromys; species Alexandromys fortis. Next base: position 10,507,401 of record NW_026067939.1, on the reverse strand, counting down.
CCATTCAACTCTCTCCCATGGTCCCATTTTCCCAATTTACTCAGAAGATCTTGTCTTTTGCTATTTCCCATGTGGATTAAATCCATGTATGCCTCTCTTAGGGTCCTCATTGTTGTCCAGGTTCTCTGGGATTGTGATTTATAGGATTATTTTTCTTACTTTATGTTTAAAAACCACTTATGAGTGAGTACATATGATAATTGTCTTTCTGGATCTGGGCTACCTCACTCAATATGATGTTTTCTAGCTCCATCTATTTGCCTGCAAATTTCAAAATGTCATTGTTGTTCTCTGCTGTGTAGCACTCCATTGTATAAATGTACAACTTTTCCCTTATCCATTCTTTAGTTGAGAAGCATGTATGTTGTTTCCATCTTCTGGTTATGACAATGCTGCAGGCTTCTTATATTAACTCTTGCATAGTATCTTAACCCATAATTCTTGTCTGTGTCAGCCATATATATGGCTTGGTACCTTTATCAGTGACGCATTCTCATTTTGCTTCCTCTGTATCTGGGTTATGAATCCAGCCTGACTCTTTCCTCTTCCCAGGCTGTCTTTTCTGGTTGTCCCGCTTATACTTCCTGCCTAGTTACCCCACCTTTACAATGTGTCTGGCTACTGGCCAATCAGTGTTTTATTAAAATATGCAAGTGACAAGATATAAGACCATTGTCCCACAGCAGTTATGCTGTAATGTGTTTCTTGGGGATTGACAGCAGAGACCATTACTCACTAAAGTAATATTAATCCTGGTTTTTCTTATTTAAAAAATTCTGCGATGTAATTTTAAAAATAAGAGTAAAGAGTATACTAAGTGGAATACCTGAAGCATAAAAAAATAGAGAATTTTTACATTCATGCATTCACGACATCTCTGTTCCAATCTATTTTCTCTTTCTGTGATAAAACATTCTGAGTAACAGGGAATTGGTAAGGGACAGATTTATTTCATCTGAAGGTTACAGTCCATCATCAAGAAAGACAAAACAGGAAATTAAGGCAACAGAGCCACAGAGAAACTTTGCTTACTAGCTTGCTCAACTACCTTATTATACATCCCAGGACCATGGGTGCAATGTTGGCACTATCCACAGTAGGCTAGGCCCTCATCTGTAAGTTATCAGTTATGAAAATGCCCACAGATGCAACAGGCCAATCTGATGGAGGCAATTCTTCAGTTTGGGTCCTCTCTTCCCTAAAATGTTAAGTTGACAACCAAGATTAGCTATCACAATGACCCAAGTTTAGAGTGAGAACATGGGAGGATACATTTCAGAAATAAGGGGATATGATTTTGTGTCTTGACTTGAAAAGTAATTATCAGATCCAGCCATCCCTGAAACTATAGTGATGTGACCACTGATCTTAGCATTTGGGACATGGAGAAGGTAGAAAGGGAAATCTGAAAGCTGCCTGGGCTACATCTTGAGTTTGAGGCCAGCAGTCCTTTCTATGTCTTGCTACTTGGAATTCTGGAGAAATGATTTAAAACTTAAATACTTTGCCCAATGTAGTTAATATTTAATTTTATTCAAAATAGAATATAAAATTTTCTTACAGAGAAATGAAGATTCTCCGGAGCATTTCATTGCTGAGAGTTGTAATTTGTCCAAGAGAATATTGCCTGCTACCCACTTTTTCCTCAGGCTGAAACACTACATAAATGAATAAATTTTATACATAAAACATCTTTCCAAATTCAAGTGTTTGTCCCCAAAATATTTTGGGTGAGAAAAATAGAAAAATAGAATTACTTTGTGTTATATGATCACGGAAGGAACCAAGACACTACCTGAGGAAATAGAAAATATATTATCAAGAGGCTGCCTGAAACATGGATACAACTCCATTTCTTCTTCTTCCTATTTGCACAGCGATATCACATGGGTGCCATGCTGGTACACTCAAACACTGTGACCGATTCCTCAAATGTGAGTGAATTTATTGAATATGACTTTTCAACTTCACTCATGAAACTACAACAGAACATTTTTTATGTTTTTATAGTTTCTTTGGACATGGTCCAATGCATCTATTAGAGTAAATATTGAAAACTCAGATCTTCAAAATGAAAAAAAATACCTAGATGAGAGAAGAAAATTACAGACATCAAATGTGTGCCCTTAGTCTTATGGTCAGATAATGGATAGCAAGAAAAGTCGTTTTGATAGTTGTATATCTGACGAAAAGTGTTCTTATTGATGCTATGGCAAAATATACAGTGAAACTGTTATCTAGAAAGAAGGAATCAACGTACCTACTAAAGCTGCCTTGGGAGACAAGGAGTAAAACACTATGGTGTGTTAGCTAACATTAGCATCTTTTACTAAGTTACTCCAAGAGATTCAAAGATGTAAGAAAGAACATCTTTGTTTTTCAAAAAAAAAAAAAAAGTGAATATTGAAATAAAGAGAGCCAAGAAGATTGAAAAGCCAACAGTTACTTCTGGGAACCAATAAAAGATTTCAGAACTGGAGAAAACTTGATGATTAACAACCAGCGACACTAAGTCAAACAAATGCCTTCACCTTGAGATAAGCATTGTATGTTCTAACATTAACGGGCCTTTGTGATGTACAATTCTGATGTAATGTTTGCATTCACACTGGGTATTCTGTATTCCAAAGCATCCTCAAAAATAGCTCAGAAAACTAAGAAAAATTATAATTTATACCCATAAAATATTTTGAGGACAAGATGTTTCAGCTACAACTCATAACAGACATTAATTACGCAAAAGTTGGTGTCTTGGTTCCTTCTGCGATCATATAACACAGTGTCTAAAGCTGGGTCTGTTATTAAAAACTAAAATTTATTGGCTCTTCATTTAGATATGGGAAGTCTCAGATCAAGGGCCTAAATTTTTGCTGAATCTCTTTTTGCTGCACTATGGCAAAGTACAAGGCTGGGCTGGGTGTGTGTAGGTGGTTGGGAGAGTAAGGCAAACGGTGCTTAAGTCTTTCTCATATTATGTAACCACTGACATAATTAATGATGTTGGTCAATATGTGGTCGGTGGGACCCTCGTGGGACTTCCATTATGTCTGTGTTATCTTGAACAAAGAATTGAGCAGACACGGGGAAAGGGTAATGGAAGTATGGGTTTATTAGACCTGAAAAGGAAAGTACAAGTACATTGTACAAAGGTTGGCTGGAAAGGCAGGTTGCACACAAGCTCCGTTTTTCAGCTCTTAGGATTTTTGATTACACAGGGAAGGGAATAGATCTCTGAGGGTTGGACCTTTATTTGGCTCTCATAGGTGATTGATTTTTGTTGTTTGTTGGAAGGTTAGCACAATCCTTGGGGCAATCTGTGACTGACCAAAGAATATTTTTTAAAATCCGGTTACTGTGTTGCAGAGTTAACTTTCCAGTGACCCAGTCATGTGCGTCTGACCCTCCCTTCCTGCCTCACTTTGACTTTGCCTGCATAGCATACTTGCTCAGTAAGCCCCATTTCCCCAAACTGTTTTGTTGGGAATTAAGTTTCCAGTGCAGGAGTTTTGAAAGACATATTCAAACTGTGGCTGCAGTGACTCACTTGGTCTTTATTTGCTTTGTCAGTTCTAAAAATATAGTGTCAAGACCCATAGAGAATAGCTTAGAAAGACCTGTGTGTGTGTTTATATTCTTTGTTTGATAAGGCAATGATAAGGTTTGCAACTCTATATTGAGGTTTAACAAGGTACACCTGAATGTTCCCCGTTAACAGGCAATTTTTAACTCAAGAACTTAGAACTAATTTTCTGTAGGATAACTAATTCTGAAATAACTAAGGTTGAACTATTAAACATTTTTAAATTTTATTTTTAAGGAATTTTTTTACTCTTTTCTACGATAGCTGTTCTAAGTCATCATAGATCTTTCTTAGAAATATAGCAACATAATTTTCATTTATTTCTTCTTTAGGTACATGTGTTGATCAAGAGTTTTACAAAGCTGAACACAAAAGCATTAGAATGATATTATTTGTGATATACCCAAATAGGAGATTTTAAACAAGCTGGTGAATTATTCTTCAATACAGGAAAAAAAAAAACAGTGGGAAGTTTGACATTTTGTGTTGATTCTATGCTTGTCTCAGATCTGCCTGGGTGTTGATACATGACACTGTTTCCTTAATCTTTTGGTCACCAACTGTATTATTTATATTTGTCCCCCAGGTGTAGGTAATACCTGTAAATATTAGTGTGAGAAAATGTTTTATGAGGTCCTCTTTACTTGAATCTTAAAGATAATATAGAGCCTGGAGGTAGGTCTTTATTGAAGGACAGTTGCAGGAAAGGAAAGTGTCTATGTTGTTAAAGTTGAAGAGCTACAACAAAGTAAGCACATTCCAGCAACATTCATACAGGTGGCTAGTATCACCATTTATGAAACAAAGATAAATCATACTCCATAAAACCTCTCCATCTTTAAATCTCAATTCTCAGAGTGCTTAGCATGGTTTTCTAAATGCTCCTTATAATGTGCCAAATGTTCTCGGAATGGGCTTTCTGTTGTCAGAATACCAGGAATGAATGGATCTCCCCTTGCTAAAGTTAGAAAACGAGTTTTGGGGAACTCCAATCATGTCATGATTAAGTAACATGATGATGAGAGTGGAAATAAAACCGCTGTAAACTGCTCGAGCTGATGAAGGATTTGATTTTTGATAAACACAGAATGAAGAAAAAAGGGGGCAGCATCTCAATATGCTTTAGGTTCATGATACGATTGTCTCTTTAATGTTTCCATGTCTAATAAACATCCAGAAGAGTTTGAGGAAATACATATGTGTTTTATTCTGTATGAAAAAAACCACAACAGCAATAATGAAACAAAGGCATCATGAAGACCTCCTGTCTGTAGATGTTATCAATGTAACTCTCTCTCTCTCTCTCTCTCTCTCC